>NW_005187414.1:5862657-5915664 GCF_000239375.1 Pundamilia nyererei
GTGCTAATGGTGCCAAAATACACAAACTTGTATCATTTGTGGAATTCTAAGCGTATAAAAAACTATAAGGTTAAATATTATTTTTATGATCTTACATTACAAGTTACATTTCAAGTTAAAGAATTTGACTTTTTAGGTTTAAACAAGTAGTCAAGACCAGTGTTTTATTTATTTTAAATTAATCATGTAACACAGTACAACATTATGACACCATTATCCTTGAAAGCAAAACATTAAGAAATGCAATGTATATAAAATACACCTAAGATGTATTAACACAAACAAGGAAGAGGCTAAAAGAAAAACATGGTGAATGACCTCAGGTGTTCCTGTATGACATGTGCTTCATTGGCACTTTGAAAGAATCTCCTGACAGCTTTTGTAGACTTTCACCAAGCAGTTCAGCCTTGGCTTTGAACTCTAAAGGGAAAAAAATAGAGTTAATTAAAAACAGGTTCCTATGAATGACACCACATCAACAGCCCTGCAGGTAATCAAGTCACTAAACAGGCTCTTGAGATATGTTCATCCTCACCTGAAACAATGGCACAACACTTGACACTGCATCGGGCTCTGAGGGGTCCTTCAACAGTACACAGAGGTAGTAGATAATCTGATGCTGAAATAAAAGCATTAGACATTAATCCAATCTTTTGTAGCAAACTGTAGAATAACTACATGAGAAAATGTCAACATGTCACACAAGTACAGAGGCACAGGTTCACCAACGCACCATGTAAATAGCTTCATTGATGACGATATCCTTGATCTTGCTCATCTCAATGAAAGTGGTTATCTCGCGGCCCGAGGCATAGCTGGAGGACACCTGGATGCCTAAGGAGCCAATGACGAGAAGGGACTCGTGGTCTACCTTCACAAAGTGGATGTGAAGCATCATGCCAACAAGGGTGACAAGAATAGCGCCAGACAGAACGGCAGTGTTCTGCAAGAGAGGAAAAGTATTAAATTAAAAATAATCATTGTAAATTAAAATAATATACAACCATTCAAAAGTACCTAATGCTAGCAAGAGAATGACATTATATACAGAACATCTACATACTGAGTTGGAGAGCTAAACAAAACTTTGAGCGCACTTTTACATGATGCCAATTTGCAGGATACTAATGGTGTGGCATCCAGTCTATTCTGAGTCCAACAGAAGAGGAAGAGGAAATGCTGATAGAGAGATATCCTAGTGAATGGATCAGCAAACAATGGCCGATGCACCTGAAAAGTGACTTTTATCACACACTGCCGGAAAGAAACCACGCTCAGTTGGAAAGAACAGAAATGATGTGATCACTGGAAAAGTCTCAAAGTGTATATATATTTATTCTTATTCTTACTCTTCCCACATTTATTGTTGTTATTTTGCACTGAATGGAACTGGAGCCTCGTCATCTCGTCTCTCTATATACTGTACTGTAAATAGCAGAGATGACAATAAAGTTTACTTTAAATGATCACACTGGACGCTCACGTAACAAGCACAGCTTTGAACACAAAGAACCCAGAGCCATTTAAAAAAAATGCTGCAAAATTACTGCACTAACTAAAAAAGTGCATCGTCTCGATCTTAGACCGGGCGACTAGATTGAGACTTTCTTGTAAAATACTGGCCCCTTGTGGTGGGAATTAGTGTTCAATTTTACAAATTCTGATTACAACAAGTATCTTTAAGAAAGAAAGACAGACAGACAGACAGACAGACAGACAGACAGACAGACAGACAGAAAGAAAGAAAGAAAGAACTGTATTCTGCCTTCTTTTTGCTGCTCCGTTTAGGGGTCACCATAGCAGATCATCTGTCTCTATCAAACCCTATCCCGCCTATGTCACACCAATCCTCTTCATGTAAATCCATTAATCTTCTCTATGGTCTTCCTCATTTCCTCCTGCCTGCCAGCTCCATATTCAACATCCTTTATCTGATATATATGGTGGTGGTGGTGGTTACCACTGTTCTCTTACAGCAAGAGGGTACCACCACCCTCCATCTGGAGGGGGCCTTACTGTGTGGAGTATGAATGTTCTCTCCGGGTACTCAGACTTCCTCCCACAGTCCAAAAACATGCAATTAGTTGGGTTAGGTTAATTAGTGATTCTAAATTGCTCAGAGGTGTGAATATGAGAGCGAGTGGTTGTCTGTCTGTCTGTGTTAGCCCTACGACAGCCTGCGGACCTATCCAGCACCCCCTGCGGCACTGAATTGGAAAAGTGGAAGCGAATAAATGGATTGATTGATGGATGCGTCCGGGTCATGGTAGTCAAGGTAGCTTGGAAATATCACAGTGTCTCTGTAAACATCAGTCTATGGACACTCCTGCCTGACCGTCATCATCGCAAACAAGAAGGGGCTCAGAGCAGATCCCTGATGCAATCCCACTCCACCTTGAAGCCACCTACGGCTCCTACTGCACACCTCACCACTGTCTCGCTGTCCTCAGAAACTTTGCACCTCAACCCCACAGTGAGAAGGATTTGTCAGTAAATCTGCATCACTTTGGTCTCGCCTTCATCATCTTACCTGGGTGAAGAAGAACACTGCATATGCCAGAAGCCACACGGAGCAGGTGTATACCATCACTTTGCCCATGGACACTTTTGGGGAGCTGATAATGAACTCCCTGCAAAAGCTGGAGTGACTCTGACAGTCCAGAGAGATTGGTTTACCGCAAATGTCAGTGAAGGCTTCGTCTTCCATGACGACTGAACAGCGAAACGAGGTGAATGAGCATAAAAGACGAGTGATGACCTTTGTATGGTGTCAACGCGGTTACCCTGTCAAGTTAGCATCGAGCTAGCATTAGTTGTTAACTGCAAATAGACAGGGTCAGCAGCACATTAAGACAGGCGGTGATAAATTTATAATGATGACGAAAAAAGAAAGCTGCTTAAAGTAATATGCTTTAAATGAATTAAAAGGGAAAAATAGCTAAAGAGCTGAATTAAAGAGTCAACTACAACTGTAGTGGTGCCACAATCCATCCCCACTCATGTGGCTGCACTGTTTTGACACCGGGGTGTCCAGAAAGGGTGGGGGGCTCTCGCATACACAAAAGCAAAAGACCGCGAAAAAACTCGTTCATAAAACAACTAAATGTACTTTAATGTATAGAACAACTTGTAAGTGTAACATTTATTATTCTTCGTTTGATATCAACGAGATACGTGTCAGTTTCAGCTTCTGTCTCCGTCTCAGCTTGTGCCTACGGCCCACGCTGGTGTAGAACAAAAGCAGACCCTATAGTCGCTGGAAAAAGCAAAGCATTCTGGGCAACGATTGATTTTTCGTCGATATCTCCGTCAATAACTCAAGCTGGTCCACAGCTTTCGTCAAACAGTCTGTAAAAGTCAAATACGGGGTATACGTTGGTGTATGTGCCATAAACAGGTTACAAACAGCTCGTCTTTAGTAAGCGCTTTTCCATGTCACTTCCAAGGCCTTCGTTTCCCAAAATGCTTTGTGCTTCCGTGACTTTTGACCTCTGGATAAAAACAAGCCGATCAGCTGATGTAAAAGCAGCAACATCTACAGGGGTCTGACACAATAACAGCTTGCTAACTTTGCCCCCCCTCCAGCGTCAGCTCTCCGTGGCATTCGGCGGTATGGTGTTAGGTAGTGTACGTGTCCACTTTTAGACTGTGTCGATTCAGCAGGTTATTTAACGAGACAGCCGTCGGACTGGTAGCAACTGTTAGGTCAGTCGACTCAAAAGAAGGTTGTTTGTTTCAGGAGTGTCTCTTTGTGTGAATGCTGTTAGCTAATGACTCTTTACTACTGAGTTTCAATGCCTGTTTTTAGGCATTTTTAATGTATAGAACAGTGTGGGATACTCTCATGTAGAAAGTTAGCGTTACCAGAACAAGAAAACAGATGCCGGCCAGCTATTGTTAGCTACAGAGCTGTTGTGTCAAAAGGTAAACAAACTAGTCCGAGTTTTGTGTGTTTAATTTTGCTGTTTTAATAAACTGAATATCCCCATTAAAAAGTAAGGAGAGAGAAAAGGGGCATGGATTGCTATCGTTTTGTTGACAGTACTGCTCATGAGTGAATTTGTTTTTGGGTTTTTTTCAGTATTTCAACAAAACAGGTTATCTGACATCTGGTTATATAGATTCACAAGACGGTGCCATAACCTTGTGCCCTCTCCTGCAGTGCTTTTGCCATCCCAATTACCCACAGTAATCCTTTATACTTGTTTTCACACCAGGGGATTCCTGACCTCACAGGTTTGAGATGAGTGGTCAAGGTCCAGCTGTAAACAAAGGAATGAGCACCATCCTGGTCTGTCAGGAGAGCTATGCCTGTGGGGGCTCGGACGAGGCTGTGTTTGAATGCGATGAGTGTGGCAGCTTGCAGTGTACCCGCTGTGAACTGGAGCTACATCGGCAGGAGCGCATGAGGAATCACGACCGGGTTCGGGTCGCCTCGGGCCACGTTCCTTTCTGTGACTCCTGCAAAGGGGATGGCAGCTGCTCTGGGAGACTCAGAGCGGTGGTCCGCTGCCAGGGCTGTAAGATCAACCTGTGTTTGGATTGCCAAAAACGCACCCATGGGGGAGTCAACAAGAGGAAGCACCCTCTGGTATCTTACCCACCTGCCAAAGCTCCTCAAGAGAACAGTGTCAGTGCTGGGGAGAGTGAAATGGAAATCCTCAAATCCAAACTGGAGAAGGTGCACAGCTTCCTGCTAGTGGATGAGAAGGAGGAAATGCAGGTAAGCACTTGTTGAGGTACTCGGCGTTTGATGGTGTTTTATTAATGATGCGTTACAACAATTGAGCTGATCTTGTCTGCATTCTCAGGTGAAGGATGAGGAGGACTTTGTCAGCCGACTGGGTTGTAGTCCAGATGAACTTCTCAAGGTGGTCTCCATTTTTGGGAACACTGGTGAGGGAAAATCCTACACCCTGAACCATACGTTTTTTCTTGGGAGAGAAGTGTTCAAGACGTCTCCCACTCAGGAATCCTGCACTGTGGGTGTTTGGGCAGCTATGGACCCTCTGCATCAGGTTGTAGTCATCGATACAGAGGGACTGCTTGGAGCTGGTATGAAATTATTGATTTACTTAATATTATGAAACAAACGGGGTAGAAGCAGGCAGGCATTCATGATTCTTTTTTTTTCTTTTTTTTAAACTCATCAGGGGCTAATCAGGGTCAGAGAACTCGGCTGCTCCTCAAGGTCCTGGCTATCTCTGATGTGGTAATCTACCGGACACACGCTGACCGTCTCCATGACGATCTCTTCAAGTTCCTTGGTGATGCATCAGATGCCTACCTGAAACATTTCACTAGAGAATTAAAGGCAACTACCAATCGCTGTGGTCTTGATGTACCGTTGTCCACCCTGGGCCCCGCGGTGATCATCTTCCACGAGACTGTCCACACCAATCTACTAGGATCAGGTACATCAAAGAAGTTTGTCTCATCTCAGTGTTTTTCAAAGATAAGCACACAAACCACCGCCTCAATACTTTGTCTCCATCTGTATGTGTACCCCAAATTTAGACGCGCCCTCAGAATCTGCTGAGCGCCTTATCCAGGAGCGTTTCAGGAAGCTGGGCTTATTTCCGGAAGCATTCAGCTCCATCCAGTACCGTGGGACTCGAACCTACAACCCTCCCACGGACTTCAGTGGTTTACTCCGCAGCCTGGAGCAGCAGCTGGACAACAATACGACACGCTCGCCACGATCTGCCAGTGTCATCTTCAAGGCCCTGCAGGTAGCTGTGCTTACATTTAAGTATGTTTTGGCATAGCCAATGGAAATGTGTTTATACCTTTCCCATCTCCACCTGGGGCCTTCTTTCAGGCCCTGAGTGAACGCTTCAGTGGGGAGATTCCAGATGAACATATGACCAGTAACTCCTTCTTTCCAGATGAATACTTTACCTGCTCCAGCATCTGCCTCAGTTGTGGGTGCGTGTCCCTGCTTTGCTAAAAAAATATCAAAAATACTTTAAATCAGATTTCTACAGCATCATCACTGCCAGTACCTTTTACTTTTACTTATTTATAAAACTTGCTGACTTGCTGGGCACCACCTTTCAGGTCAGGCTGTAAGAGGAGCATGAATCACCTAAAGGAAGGTCTTGACCATGAAGCCAAACATCGCTGCCGGTACTCTGCACAGTACGACAACCGCATCTACACATGCAAGGCAAGTACAAACATACATCTACGCCACATTTGAAGTATACCTGCTTGACAAGGTTCTGAGCAACTGTGCTGAACTTCTCAGGCCTGCTACGAAAGGGGAAAGGAAGTCATAGTGGTTCCCAAAACGACGGCCTCGTCTGACTCGCCGTGGTTTGGCTTGGCCATCTACGCTTGGTCAGGGTGAGTCCTGCGAGTATAGAATGATTTTTCATAAATATCTTCATATGTCCCTTTAAAGTTTATGAAAAATTGAGCACAGTTGATATAAAAAGTGTGTGGCACCTCTGGAATCTTTCCTCCCTGTGTTGAAACTGAGATGGTTTTGTCTTTTTACAGGTATGTCATTGAGTGTCCCAACTGTTCAGTGATCTACAGAAGCAGGCAGTACTGGTATGGAAACCAGGACCCAGTGGAAACAGTGGTCAGAACAGAAATCCAGCACATCTGGCCTGGGGTAAGGCCACGGTGAATTCACTTAAACCACTGAAATCTAAAAGCTCAGTTTTTGTTTTCTTTGAGTCATATGAATTTGGCCACTATGAGGCGAGTGGCTTATACTTTATGTAAATATCCAGAAAAGTAACGTCGCATGTTCTCCTGGAACATGTTGATCTAAGCATAATTAGTCACAAGTCTGAATATAGCAGTGCAAACGCCAGCTGGTAAGGCAGGCATTGTATTTCTGTCAGCACTGTTGTCAGTATTTAGTGATAATTGTGAGGGACGCTTGTATAAACACAACTTCTATGGCGTACTGTAATTATGTGTTTTTACACCGTTCTTTGCAGTCTGATGGCTTTTTGAAAGACAACAACAACGCTGCTCAGAGGTTGTTGGACGGAGTCAAATACATTTCTCAGTCTGTGTCTGAACTCAGCGTCAAGCCTGCCAAAGCGGTCACTTCCTGGCTCACTGACCAGATTGCTCCTGCCTACTGGAAACCCAATTCCCTCATCCTGGTATGCAACCAATATTTAGCTAACTATATATAAGGAATCACAGGCCCAGAATGTGTAGTTGTGAATGAAACATCACTTGTGTAACTAAAACATTTTCTTGGTGATAGCCCATGTTCCTGTTATGTTGCTGTTATGCCGATAAATCGCATTACTTATTATTGTGCCGTAGAAATGTCATAAATGTGGGGAGGAGTTCCAGCCCAACGACACCAAGCACCACTGCCGTGCCTGCGGAGAGGGCTTCTGTGACACCTGCTCCTCCAAAACCCGGCCGGTCCCTGAGAGGGGCTGGGGTCTTGCGCCTGTTAGGGTCTGTGATGCGTGTTTCCACAACAGAGGAATTCCAACTGGTACACAAATGAGTCTCTCTGTGGGAGTTTAAGAGTGCGGTATTGTTTGCCAGGTTGGTTCAGGCGGTTTTAATGTTCACAACATGATATGATTTGATGTGTGCATGTTGTAGAGTTGCTGGACGCTGCGTTGGAGGAGGAGGGAGGCACCCTGATAGCGAGGAAGGTTGGAGAGGCTGTCCAGAACACTTTGGGGGCTGTAGTTGGTGCCATCGATATACCTCTTGGTAAGCATAGGATCTAAAAAATAATATAGCGAGCAAGAGAAACAACTTTAAAAAAAAAAAAAGAGTGAGAGAAATAAAAACTTTTTTTCCAGGCCTAGTGAAGGACGCAGCTCGGCCGGCCTACTGGGTGCCAGATCAGGACATCCACTCTTGTTGCGAGTGCCAAAGGGAGTTCTCACCACGTCTCTCCATCCACCACTGTCGCGCCTGTGGGCAGGGCGTGTGCGATGACTGCTCCCAGGAGCGGCGCCCCGTGCCGTCCCGTGGATGGGACCACCCCGTGAGGGTCTGCAACGGCTGCAACCAGAAAACAGGGGAACTCTAGCAGGACTCAATGGAGCAATTAAAGATGCCAGCGTTTGTGGAAACTGGAATCTGCGACATCTTGAGTCTAACAGGTTTCATTGGGGGTATTTTTGTTTTTCTGGATGCCTCTAGACTGTACAGGTGGGACTCGTTTATTATTTGTTAGTGCTGGCCTCATGTAACATCAGTCCATCGATCGCTTTTCTCTTTAATATGCCTATAATTTACACTGTGAAGACAGCCCAGAGCAAGGCTTGAATATTATAAGGACAGGAGAGAAAAAGAACAGAGAGATGATCAAAGTGAGTTTTGTACAAGCTTGCTTACAAATGACTTCAGGTAAATTTCCATGTTGCTCTGTAGATCCGTTCAGATTTGTATTCTTGCACACTAATCCCTGCACACCCTCTACGTGATATGCTAGTACCATTAGCTCCCTTTTGCCTGGTTTGGAGCTACATATTTAAGCCTTTAAAAAAATACAAGTACTGACCTGTTTTTTCTTTTTCATAGCATTTCCAGGTAATCATGTCTTATTAGTTCTAAAATGGTTTGTGCAGGTGATCTGGATATAATATTTAGGACCAGCTTTAAATAGAACACCTCAAAAGTCATCAACCACAGTGAATTCTGATCCCTTTCTTTTGAAATACTGAGGTAGATTACCTCTAATTCACCCCTGCTAGAGCTACTTTTCTTTCGTTTTGGCTTCACAGGGACTATATTAGATCATTATATCGGAAGCCACTGATGTACTGTAGCAGCAAGATGCATTCCAACATATATAATTCGTAATTACTACTTAAATAGTCCCATTGATTATTTGTGGTTGTTTGTGAATTTGAATGGGCAGATTTAAAAAAAAAAAAAAAAACAAGAACAGCCTTAATAATGCTGTCCATGTTAACTGTTTGAATTCTACTTAGTATGCACAGTACATATATGGGAAAAATGTTTACTTTAATAGGGAATTTTTTTTTTTTAATTGCCTCGTTTTATTTTTAAATGTCATAACTGCGTATCAGGACAAATCTGACTAAAGTGGGATTCAATGCAACAGAAACTGCTTTATAGTGGCTGGATCACAGTAGGGACTTAACACAGTTGAGGTTTCAAACCATGTTTGGGGCTGGCCCCTCAAAACGGAGATCATTAGTAAGAGTAGTCTTTTACTGTCAGCTCAGGCTGCGTCGCTCTTCTTTGTCAGCAACATTCAAGGTTGCTTGTATTTCAACAGGACTGTACAGAGTATCTGACCTGATTACTATTAAATGAAGATGACACTTGATGCATTCAGGCTTTCTAATGAATATCTTGGTATTATGAGATTTGACTGTGTAAGAATTTTTTTTGTTTGTTTGTTTCTTGTTAACGAACTGGAAGAGTTGGTTTGCTTGTGATCAATCAGATAAGCTGAAATAACAGACTTCAACATGAATAATAGATTTATCCTGTCTCAAACAGAGATCAATGACTATAGATATCACATGGAACCAATCAATACCTTGTATTTATGTATGCTCATACATATGTATTAAACAGTGGAATCTTAAGGTGTCTGTGTATGGGTTGAATACAATGCAGTGGGATAAGGTTTTTAATAAACTTTACTGGGAATCAACAAAGACTATAAAACATGTTGATTTAGTAAACAAAAAGTATCATCATTTTCAAATTTCAATCCCAGCACCCTTATTTCCAGTAACAATCAAGGTTAGCTGTGTTTAAAATAAGTGCACTTCTTCTGTAAAAAGAACAGTAAGGAAAACCGAACTGTACCGGTGTGCACATGTGAATGCAGCACTTCCATTTCCTTTTGGCACAAAAACACGATCATGTGTATGATGAGGCAACTCCCATGAAATTTAAAAGCAGTTCTTTGAGGTCACCACTTCAGTCTAAATTTAGTGTAAATGGTTGTCACATAACATCTTTACCCAGCCACACTCTCAAATACACAGTGATACAGCTGGCCTCAGCACTCCTCATTCTTGGTAGTCAGTGTTGTATGGGAAGTAATAGAGGTCGTGTTTGACAGCCATGAGCAGCCCGGGGAGGCCCCTGCTGCCACCCAGGTTAGATGAAAACACAACACTTGGGATCAAGTCGTTTGCGGCCGGGTGGGGTGATGGGATGGTTCTCAATAGATGACCGTCCTTAAGGCTCCATAACCTTGTGTAGCAATCCTGACCCACTGTAGAAAGGATGGTAAACATTGAAACTGCACGCAAAAAAGGTTTATACCAGTGAGAGTATTGAGTGTTTTATCCTCTCCTACCTGCTAGCAAAAGCCCTTCACACTCATTGACATGGATGGGAAGGTAGGCATGCTCGTTATGATGACCTTTGTACTCCTGCACTGGCTTTGTGCCTCGCACATCCCACAGCTTAATCTGAAAAGAAATTAGAAAACACACAAAGGCTCAACAGAACTATCCTTGAATTATTACCCAATTTCAAATCATTCCTTTCTGATATTTTCTACCACAGTTTGTCAGTATGGCCTGATGGTTCTGTGTTTACCAAGTCTTTCCGTATGAGGCTAAAACATAAGTAAAATACCTGTAATTAAGAACCTGAAAGTATTATCTGCTGTAAAAAAAAAAAGAAAAGAAAATTAAAAGAGTCAAGTCAAGAACCTGACCTGGCCCAGCATGTCAGCAGCCAGCAGGTAGTTCTCATCCTGCAAGACGCGTACAGAGGTGATGGCTGATTCTTGATGGAAGCGACTGGCCTTCCAGCTGTGATCTCTGCGGCCGCGCTGTCGGAGGTCGATGCTGAAGATCTCCCCCGATCTGCAACCGTTAAACAGGACAGGAACCTGTGGACGGAAAGGTGTTCTTTTGCTTGGTGTTCTTACAGAGTGCTTCAACAACTTTAAAGTTACAAATGCCTCACCCTAAGGGCAAACTGCTGAGCCAGGACATCACTGCCGACGCTGTACGTCTGTGTTCTGCCCGTCTCTGCATCCTTCACAATCACTCTACGAGACAGGCCTGTCAACACACACATAAACATGATTATTTTAGATGTGTAATTTTCTCCTTTCTATAACGACAAAAATGTTTAGCTGCACTACTAACCAGTGCTGAACGTCTTGTCAAACTGGGGGTTGAGGCACCAAGCACAAGACCAGGCTGAGGATATCTTAAAGCTGCACAGCATCCCAGGCTGATCTGAAGGAGTACAAGAAGTAAGAGGAGAAGGGTGTTGAGGGTAATGGGGAGGTACAAAACAACAGCAAAACTGCTTTCAAAACATATTTCAAAATAAAAGTCTTCTAGAATAATAATTCCAAGACTGAAGAAGCTTCTTTGAATAGTATGTTTTACCATACTGCTACCTGGGTCCTTCACAAATGAACTACAGAAGGGCAATGTGACTGCTGCATATTGCGCAAGAACCCTGACAAACCTGGGTTGGAGTTGCTGAAGAGGGAAGCAGGAAGTAAACTCACGCAGCCAGGGGTGTCTGCTACTCCCACCAGACACAGCCTGATAGTTACTTCAGTCAAGGACATACAAGTTTCACCAAAACAGTGAAGAGATGACACGCTGTGACACAGGTGTGCACTTTATAGAGCTAAAATGTTACCACTTTGATGATAGTCACCAAGTGTATTCTTTTAGAAACAACAGCAGTATAAATCCACAAATAATGCAAATGAAAAGGACAACTTATAAGTGATCTTTGTTGCCAGGTTAAGCCCTTTATTTGAAGGTTAAGTGAACTAGAGTTAGAGCTCTAATTAAACTGTGGAAGGATACAACACATGAGAATCGGGGTAATTTACCGAAGCCCAGCAGATGGAATTGACCTGAAACATGTTAACCAGATCAGAGTGATTAATATTATTTAAACAGACCAAATGTTTGTAGACACATCATAAAAACAGGCTCCAAGATAAATATGAGTTAATTAATTTTTATTTCCTGCAGTGTACTAAATAGAAACTACAAAAATGCAAACATATTCTTTGTATTCAGGGAGGGTCTTTTATCTCCAAAGAAATGCTCCTACCTTCCGATTAGTGAAGTAGAGGTTATCACACATTTCCACAGACAGAGACCCCTTGCTGCTGCTGCTGAAGTTCATGATGCCATACTTGCAGCCGCCATGAGAGACATCGTTGACTGTGAACACTCGCTCACACGCCGAATCCCCCTGAAAAAGAAACGGCAACAAAGAAACAAAGCATATGCACATCATCAAGTACAGATAGAGGCCATTTTTAAAGGTAACCTACTGTGTTCATTTCCAGCAATTAAGAAAAAAAAAAGGACTCTAACGTCAACGTTTAACATTCAAAACAATCTTTTTTTTTTTTTTTTAATCATACACAGGGCCTTGGTGGACCCAAATCATCCTCTGGATGAAGCAAACTGTTCTTACTCCCTCTCCCTCCCTTGAAACCAACTATAACAAACATTTATTCTATTGAAAGGTGTGTTGCACTGTGTTTGTGTGTGTTCTCACCACTATGAGTCTGAAGTTGTCGGTGTTTGAGATGCTGTTGTCTGTGCTCTGGATCTCTAGTTTGTGGCGTCTCATTTCACTGACCTTCACCTCATGGACGAGCCTGGAGACAAACAGTAAATGGCCTGTATTTGTATAGCGCTTTACTTAGTCCCTAAGGACCCCAAAGCGCTCTACACTACATTCAGTCATTCTCCCATTCACACACACAACAGTAACCATAGTAACAGACTAGCACTGTCTGCAGACAATCTACTAACCCAGGATAATTGATACACTTTTCTCTTAGCTTTCTGACAGTGTCTCTGTAGTAATTTATGTATTTATTTAGACAGTTTGCCTGTAGGATAAAAAGAACTAGAAACTTCCTCATATGCATTTCATTACTTTTTGTTTTTCCATTTATTCATATCATTCCCAGTGATGCAGAGTATTTTCTTTGACTGCATTTATGCATGTTTCTCCATCTTTTTATTACCATTGAAAATAACTTGTCTAAATAGATTAGCATCATTATTAGTGGCCAGCAAAGCTCAGAAGAAAAGTCACTCTACACATGCAGAACTGATTAGCGTTAAAGTTTCTCTTTGTTTCCCATAATCCGTTACAGCTGTGGCTAGGACACGGGAAAAACAGTGTTATGTTGAGTTTTGCGTGCCTGCAGGGCTGTGACACAGTACCTGCAATAGGAGTGCTCAGGTAATACACCTAGATGTCGTTTCTGAAGTAGCAGCGAAGTGTTTAGTCCTCTTCTTGGTGCTTTCTGTAAATGACAAGGAAAATGTGCGTACATGTTTACGACCAAGGTTTCTTTCTTTACAACTTCTTAAACATTTATGTCCCGGATTGCAGAAAAGCATGTGCTTCTGCTAAGATCAACTGTGATCTCAAGTGTTTTATTCCTACACAGTTTGCAGTTGTGCTCTAATGCTGTACTGTGATGATGTCATTACAGCTGCTGCCATAGCCATAATCCTTTAGTACACTGCAGGAGGTTTATGGTAAGCTTTCATCTAGAGGGCATAACTTTAGCATATCAGATGACTGTGTCTGTCTACAGCAACAGGAAAAAGCTTAATGGAATCTTAAAGAATAAATATGATAAAAATGCTAAAAGACAAAGAAGATTAAAAAGATTTGCCTACCACCCTTGATGACAGACTTACTTTTCTTGTTTTTTCATCTTCTGCCAACATCTTGTTCCTCTCCTTCTCTCTTTCTTTTTGTTGTAGTTGCTCTCTGGTTAGTGGGTTACAGTTGTTGTGCCCGGGCAACAGCCGGAAGTAACGGTTTTTCTCTGGGTCAAAATAGAAACCTGGCAGCTCTGGCAGGAGAAAAGGAGGCAAAAATTAGGCTTGTGCATCTTACATTGCATCTATTTGATTTTCCAAGTGTACAACAAGAATTTTCCTGTCAATATCCTTCTACTTTAAGTGCTCCTGGACAAGACACTGCATGTAAAACTACTGTTTATGTACATATGTGTTCAATTTAAGTGTTGTGCTCTTCTGATACCTTTAATAATAAGAAATGGGGGCTTCCAACGCAAACGTGTACTTTCAATGCTGTACGTTACTGACCTGGTGCAGCACTGCTGGCGTTAGAAGAAGACGAGGAAGGCAAGGAAGAAGAGGAATGTGAGGCAGGTTGGTTAGCATGGTGCTTCTGAGATGGTCTGTGTGAGGGCCCTGCATCATCACGTTCATACCTTTGAACAGGAAACGCACACACACAACAATGATACTGACATACTGATCACTGTCATTACAAACACTGTATTCTAGTATGGCACATGCTCCATACTTTAACGTGATATAAGTGTCATTTAACGTAGCTACCACTGCTGTCGGTTTCCTCGGTGCCATCCACGGCGCTGACCAGCACCTTGTCGCGTGTGCGGTCGCTGTCCCTCTCGCCAGTTCCACTTCCTCATTTCTTATGGTTCGGTCTAGAAGTAAAATGGTCCTGACGGCGTGTTGCTTTTCATTCACTTCTCTGTGTTTGGCAGTCCAGGTGTTTACAGGCAGATTACCATCAACACCGTTGGGCTAACGTTAGCTGCACATCTTTCTACACACGTTTTGACACGTTTGCTGGACATTCACCATCGATTAAAGTAAACGACGTATTTATAGGTCGATAAACAAACTTTGAGTTGATACTGTGCTGGGTTTACCTTCTTAATAACATGGCACTAACGTGAAAGTAAGTAGTCACTAGCTAGCTAACTCCCGTGTAGTAACGTCCAGCCACGCCATCCACGCCTCCACACGGCGTTCATTGGTCCATTGAGAACAATGTCTGACGTTCTAGACAGCTATTGGTGAGTTTCTCCGCGAGTAGAAAATTACTTTTATTTCACTGGATTCTCGGAAAAAGTTGGATATTGAAATACAAAATAAAGTGACTGTTTGACATATATACGCCCTTAACACTATATAATTTAAAGCGGCACTTACTTTAAATTACAAAAAAAAAATTAAAAAAATTAATGTTTGACATGTCGTTGGATTTATTTTCCAGCCGTTAAAACCTCAACACCCCCCCCCCCCAAAAAAAACCCCAAAACAAAACAAAAACAAAAAAAACCATTAGAAGTGAGACTGTAATAGTATCCCATGCTACATAGCATTCATGTTGTGGTTTTCACTGATAAGGCTAAATCAAGTTAATTTCATGGTGTTATTACAATCTGGGGTCTGGGGCATTCATTTTGACAGATTTATCTGAAGCCACGCCTAAAGTCCTGATGCTGGTGTTGTATTGGCAGGGAGCACAGCGCACAGGACCGCATTGGCTGTTTTTTTCTTCTTTTTTCTTTTTTTCATAAGGGTCCCAAACTACACCGAGATTTGGAATATTACGTTATAGTCCTACAGGAAGATGGCGACTGTCATTCATAATCCTTTGAAATCGTAAGTACATTTCTTTTTTGTTATTATTATTTTAACGAAATTACTGCATCGTGTAAGATGAATGTAACGAGCTATTATGACTGTATGGGGATTACACGCGCTTTTAAATAAGTCTAACATTTAACACCTTTAGTATATACTTGGGCAGTCTCCGTATCTTCAGGTACCGTTGCCTAGTTGCTGTATTGTGCCATACGAATATAAAAGCATGCACTTATGCACGGTGTGCGAACGGAAAACATCACCAGTCCGCGCGCAAATGACTACATTCAGTTTCATTTATGCATAAAGTTGCGGACATTCCACTTTTAAAAATAAATAGAATTAAAAAAAAACCTCGTCTGTCAGAAGTTTGCCTGCGCTCCTTGTCGGGGATATTTGTGTAGTTAATATAATGCAAGTACTGACACAAAGCTCCCACTGCGCGACTCGTGCTTGTCTGAGCACAGCAGGTTATTACATTAACTTTAATTTGTGTGCGTGGAGGAATAAACTGCTTAAAGCCGATCTTGGCGGTTTGAAAATGCATTTGTAGAAAAATATGTATATGAGCATGGGTTTAAATAAAGGTTAATGGGATGTGATCCTAAGTAGAGTAAAGATTTAGGGGATAAAACCAACTTTCATTATATCACAGAATGCATGTCCCCCCCGCCCCTGCTGCTGGCTGACGGCAGATGTTTACCACTGGTCATGTGGAATGCGCAGTGTTTGACAGTTTCTTGTGCAAGAGGCAAGTGTTTTATTAATTTGAACGGAATGCTGCTGCGGGTCCCTTAAAATAGATTCTGAAATGATGCTCTTATTTTGTAAAGCTCTTTATTGTTGTTGTTTTTGTTGTTGTTGACAACCAGAAACATGTCATACATGGTTACTGTGTGGAGGAGGGGGGGGGGGGATTTAATGCTTCTGTGTTGTACCGAAACAGATTAGGCTGTAGGGAATGAAGGTATATGTGTTTGCTTTTGTGTGCATGTAGAGCAGCAGATTAGAGAGCGTCCCAGTATTTCAGTGTTTCGCTGGGTCCATCTGTTAACAGAGGTACACGTAAAAAAAAAAAGACAGGCTGATGCTGGGGCAGAGGGAGGGAGGGAGTCCCATCTGCCCTTTGCATGCAGCAGGGCTTTCTCAGATAGACACCCCCCACCAATCTAATATCTGCAAAAAGGGAAAGCGATATGCATATGGACACAGGACCCCACCTACCACAACAGACATACTAGTATAAGCTCAGAGCAAAATATGAGAGGCAACTGTAATGAAAAGTGTATGTGAAGTGTAATGTGTTGGAATGTAAGACCCAATATCAAGTAACATGTGAGTTACAACCTTGGGAAGTAAAGTCGCGGTCTACGTTTTAGACAGAGTCTACTGTGTTTGAAACAAAAGGCCTTACTTCTGAGTCGTACTCAGGATGTGGCACGTTAATAATGCGCGCTCAGTGAGGACGTGGTAATAATCTAGCCTGCTCTCTTGTCAGTGCCCAGTTCTGACAGATGAATTATAACCATAAGGAACATGGCAGTAAATATGTCTGGCTTTGTGGACTCGCTCGCTCATGTTTAGCAATGCATATTTTCCTCGACTGACTCAAATTCTCATTTTCAAAAAGACTTTTGGTAATTGAATCCTGGGAGGCCGGGTGGGATAATGAGAAGCCGACATGAGAAGTATTCAAATAAGCGCTGCGATTCATATGCAGAGATGTGCATATCGCGCCTGTTACCTTCTTTCATTAGAGTTGGATTTGTAAATAAAAACCAAAGAGCTCAGGTGGGATGTGGATTGGTTGTGTTTGCACAAGGATTGAGAGAACTTGAACTGAGATTAGAGGAAATGTAAGAGAGATGTAGGGTTGTCAGTGTGTTTGGGGTCGTGGATTTTTATTGTGGGGTTTTTGTTTTTTTTGCATGTTTGCGTAGACGTGCGCCCCTCCCCCAGTTCTTGTGAGAGGGAGCGTGAGTGAGTGATGGAGGTGGGTGGAGGGGTGTCTGTCTGGCTGCATTTAGTCCTGCTGCATACATTTATACTACACTCTGAGCGCTGGGTTGAACCCTGGCCTTTGTCTATCTGAGCTCAGGGAATGGGAATAGAATGGTTTCCAGGCACAGACAATTAAATGGACAGGAACATTTTTTTTAAATGGAAACCTCCAAGCAGTGATCAATGCTTTTTCTTTTTTTCCATGTTCTGCACATGGAAATATTTTTCTCTCTCTATGGGTATATGTGAGACTTTGGAGAGCTGAGAGATAAGCATGTGGTATCCTTTACAATACAAAATAGAATCTTTTATGTTGGACAAACATTTTATCCTCCCCATTTCCTCCAGTAATGCTCATGCTGAGTTGAAATGACGTATGGGTCAAGCCATGTCTACACCTTCCACTCCTTCACCTCTCCTGACTTCTGGTGTCTCTGGTCTTCCACCCATCCCTCAGCAAAACAACAGCAAGAGCATCTAATCCAGGGTTTCCCCCCTTCTGCAACACCCTTTCCTCTTCAGCTGTTTGCCCTGCCTCTCTCCTTCTTCCCTCCACCTCAGACTGCACTTTGCACCTTTCCCTTTTACTCCCTTTGTGTGTCTGTTTGCGTACAGGCAGGAGTGTGTGTGTGTGCATGAATGTGCTCGTGTGTACGGTCATTTGTGTGTTTGGGAGAAAAATGAGTGTGACAGGATTTGAAAGGGAACACGTGTGCCCCAGGACATATCGAATCCCCACCCTGTGCCCCGCCACCCCCTTTCCCTCCCATTCTGCCTCCTTGGCCCCTCCTCCACTGTCTCCCTTCTTTATGCTTCACACTGCTCGACCTACAAAGTGCCACACAAAGAAGCCGATCAGTACCCACATGCTGTTGCCCCGCTTCACACACCCCCCTAGGGCTCCTACTTACTCCTATACTGGATTTGATCTCCTCTGACCATCTTTTGCTCAATATGTGGTTAACCTCCAGCATTCCCTAATGCTATTAACTTTCCTTCGAGATGCTGTGTATATGTTGTACTGTCCAGCACAGTCTATTAGAAAGATGCATCTGTGTAATGTTACAGAGATCATCCTAATTACTGTATTGTGAAAGCGTTGCCCGTACAGCTTTCCATTACCTCTGACTTGCGTCCAGGCACACAACATTTAAACAGTTCTGCATGTTTCAGGGCTCCACCTCTAAAGTATTTGACACAGTCTCTTTTGCAGGATTGTTCAGTTTTCCTGTAACTCAAGACTTTTATCTATTGAACTGCAAATGCCACAACTGTACTGTACTGTGAAGTGGAAAAAATATTTCAGAAAACATGCCATACTGTTATAGTCCATGACATAAGTCATCATTTAATTACCAATCAGTGAATATATTGCTCCAATACAGTACAGAAGCTGCTAATTTAAACTATAATTAACAAAAAACAACAATAAAAACAAAAATTGCATGCCATGGTCTTTATTGATGAACCGCTTATACTCCTATATGTGAATAACAGTATTGGGTCACCTGTACACGACACCTGCTTGACCATGGAAAGCCTGCCGTGAAGCTACCAGTGCACAGTCTTTGTGATGATGTTAATGTCAGATAAGGTCTGAAACTCTGAATTTACTGAGTGAGCAGATTGTTGGTAACTTATGAGCCTCATCAGTCGATGACCTCGCTCTGTAACATTACATCAGGGGTCGGCAACCTTTCTGATGATGAGTGCCATCTAAAACTTCCTCAGAAGTCAATGTGCCATATGATTGCATTAGCAATAAATTTAATAATGTTTGTGCCCTACCTGGAGCCCTGACAAAACTTTTCTAGACCCGCCCCTGCACAATTACCAGCTGTCAGCTAAATAGAAAAGGATCCTGGTGTTATTTGTCTCTCAGAAACAGTTCATAACTTCCCTTCAACTCATTCATGTCACCTAAAAGGTAAACCTGTTTCTCCATCAGCTCTGATGATTCAGTAAGGACATCTCCTGGTTTCATCTTCATGTTTCCCTCTCACCACATATCCAAACCGATATCATGACCAGAAGCTTTACGGCTGTGGCTCCAACAAGCATCTACTGATACTAGAAATTAATATTAAATCAATTCTAACAACAGCTGATCAAGCTTAAACGTGCTGCTGAAAAGACACAGAATAACTCCAGCTTTGTGTCTTTTCTTTCATTCTAGCTGAAGTCCAGGACAAACTGTGTTCCTTTTCAGCTCAATACGAAATGCGTAATATTTTCTCTGAATACGGGACGATTCCATTTTTTACAGGACGGTTGGCAACTCTACTAACTAACCTTATGAATAAAATAAAGTTCACTATCAGTAACATCATAGCACCCACCCAGCTGTATAGAAACTCCGTCATGCTAGCTAGCACACAGTACGAGTTATAGTAACTGACTGTAAAGTCAGCACAACGAAAATAAACTACACCTAAACTTGGTGTATATCTGACCCAGATAGACTGCAGGTCATAACTTCTTACCCAAAGTTCAGTTCACCTGACACTCGGACCTGCCTCCCCTTTCCCCTCATCCACTTGCTGGCCTCTGGGAGCTGCGCCATAGCCACCACCAAACAACTGAGTTATTTTTACACACCGGCCAGCATCTGGCCAATCCACCACCTTTCATTGTTTATACCATTACCGTTACATCTTGCCTGATGGCCAGTCCAGCTTGTGCCATCAGTTAACCCTTGGCGTGCCAGCTGTGGCAGGTGTGCCCAGGGTTGCCGACCCCTGCTTTACATGGTCTGCCACTTCATGCTGTGGTTGAGTTGCTGTGTTCCTTAACACTTCCACTTTGCAATGTTACATGCTACTACAGCACCACGCTCAGATTCAGTAAACTCTTTATTCTTTCAGTAATGTTTGTGGATAGGTGTGTGATTTTATACCTGTGGCAACTGGACTGAAAATGCCAGAAATCAAAGATTAAAAGGTGTAGCCCAATACTTTTGTCCATATAGTGTGTACTAAAAACCTGGCCTTGATGGCCTTGATGACTGATATCCGCCCAGTTTATAAACTAGTGTGATAAAGAGCTGCCTACATCTCAAAATTCCAAATAACTGTAGTGAAAGAGCAACAGTTTAATCTGCTATGCATTCACACCTGCAAACATGCCTGCCCCCAGACACACAAACGCTCCGTCCAAAAGCAGGCTCAGACAGTTTAATGTGCTGTAATTAGGGTCTCATTTTGTGGTTAAGAATTGGAACTATATTAGTCGGTGCTTGCTGGAGTTCACCTACAAAAAGCATTTTTGCATGTTAGCAGATGTAATAATTTCTCATATTTGTGTTCAGAAGAAAATCAGCCCATTAATTTTACCATCCATTTTCTTCCACCTGTCCAAAACAGAATTGCGGGAAGGGGGCCTATCCCAGCTGTCATAGGGCAAGAGGTGGGGTACACCCTGGACAGACTGTCAGTTTATGGCACATGACACTTTTCTTATTTTATGTGACCATTCATAATGTCGTTTTGTGAGTTTATTTATTGCGAAAAATTGTTAAACTAAGCACTAAAGTGCTTTTAACTTTTACAAGCCAGTATAACTCACCCTTGTTAAATTAATGCAACTTAACAATTAAGCTTAAAGTTGAATCAGATGACCCTGAACCATCCCGTAGTTATGCTGCAGGGGCATAGGTCTAGGCTGTTGGGGGCTTCCCATAATGCACTGAGCACTTCTTCTTCGCTTATCTGTTTTCACTCTCTGTGTGTTTATATGCCACTACTGCATTTAATCATTAGTTATTATTAAACTCTTGTTCTGTTTCTCATAGTGTGTCTTTTGTCCTGTCTCTCTGCTGTCTTCTCTTTCCCCTCACCACCAAGTGGTCGCGGCAGATGGTTGCCCATCCCTGAGCCATGAGTTTCTTCCTGTTAAAAGGGAGTTTTTCCTTCTCGCTGTCACCAAGTGCTTCCTCATAGGTGGTCGTGTGATTATTGAGGGTTCTTTCTAATATTGTAGGGTCTTTACCTTACAATATAAAGCGCCTTGAGGTGATTATTGTTGTGAATTGGCACCATATAAATAAAATAGAATAGAATTTATTTTTTCAAGTCAACAGGTTTGGATAATAAGTAAAGGCAGTTTATCACACATGGGAACGAAAGTGTTAAATGTTCACATTTGAGAACACAGGTCTAAATTTTGGGGGCCAATTTTTTTTCTTTTTGTGTTAAAAATGCAAAGACTATTAAAAACAAAGCAAATAATCGGCTGTGAGATACAGTAGCACATTATAGCAAACTGAGATGGGATCAAAACACCAAGAAAACAGAGAGTCTTGAGAGATTAACACAAATGTGAAGAGACGGATGACAGTGATTTATTTTGCTGTTGATGAGTTCTTTCAGTGGCTAAATATTCAATTCACCGAGGAGGAAGAGAAAGTGACAGATACGAGTAAGACTGATGAAGAGAAATGACAGGAGATATCCAAACACAAAGGCTGATTAATGGAGCCTCCACTCCCCTTGGCTAAGGACTGAGTACCACATTAAATATTCATAACGTTCATTAGCCCTTTTTGGACTTCCTTCTCTAGCATGTGTGCGTGTGAGACCCTGTTTGCTCGCCTTGAGCTGAATGCAAATGAAATTAGCCCCTCAACTGTTCAATGATGTCTCCCTTTAACTGTGATACATCATTAATGGGTACCTGTGAGGGCAATAGCCCCTGATGTCCAAACATAGAACAAAGGATGGGATTGAAATGTTCTTTACCTCTGTAAGCTTTTACCGATAGACCTACCTGTGCCTATAGGTATAGAATGAAATAGTGATCCAAGACCAATGAAACCTATACTGACTGTTGTATACACAGCTCTTTTGTGCCAGCATGGAATGAGCTGAAACAGTCGTAGTGATGCACACAGACACAAAAACACACTTAACAACTGCAGATTCCATCAGTATCCAGGAAGCTGGTGTCCAAGAGGAATGCGTTCCCTGACATGCAAAACTCGCCTTACATAAGCTCCATCACTGCACTCAGCCATACAGTTAACTCACGGTTGGAGCACAGAGCAATTGAGGATAGTCAAATCAAGTTTGGGTAGGAATGTCTCAGGACACGCAAGCCGCAGACAGAAGTCTCGGAGGCATCCTCATACACTATTTACTCTCACGTAATGAATACAACACACAGACAAATGCACAGCAGGCAAACGAGCTGTGCACGAACACTCACTTACGTAAGAGTTTATGAAGCCGCCCGGGGAGGTTATGCAGACGCTTTGTTGTCGGAAACGGGACAGAAACGTACAGGCAATATGGGATGACACGGGGGAGGGAAAAAAATGAGGGAGGAAGGATGAGGAGAAATACCCGTAGGTACACACACACACACACACACACACACACACACACACACACACACACAATTCAATCTAGCCAACTGATAGTGACAGCAGAGATAACACTTTACCTCTGGGAACATGAGTTATGTGACAGGAAGTCTCTTCTGGAGATTTGGATTTGAGTGGATCACTGTGACTGCTGGTCTCATACTGTAAAAACACGTGTCACAAAAAGCACCAGCTGCATCCCTCATTTCTGGAGGTCTCTGCACAAAAACCTTAGTCAACATGAAGAGAATTATTCCTGATATAAACGAATTCCAGTCCACAGTCACCAGCAGATTTGAGTTAGAGAAATCTATAACACAAACAGCAGTTTGACTTATATTTGTGGACTTATGGGTATCACTTGTTGGACTGTTTATTGCCTGGTAGCGATCTTGGAGTTTCTGCTGGCTGCCTGTTTCTGAAAGGAGCTGCTTCTCTCTGACATTAATCCAAAGTCATTTTTGTAGCACTGTGGATTAGATTAAATATACTTTTGATAACAATTCATTCTCTGTCAGTGCGCCCCAGGGTGGCTGTGGCTACAATGTAGCTTGCCATCAGCAGTGTGTGAATGTGTGTGTGAATGGGTGGATGACTGGATGTGTAAAGCGCTTTGGGGTCCTTAGGGACTAGTAAAGCGCTATACAAATACAGGCCATTTTACAATTCACAGTGAGCTTTGATGGGATTTCAGTGGCATTTCTGCAATTATCATTCCTTAATAACACGAATAACTAGAGTTAAATGTGATGATTTACCTGAAGTGCGTGTGTCAGGCAGTGCTGTGCATCCAGATATAGGACACAACAGTCCTTTGTATGTTTCCAGACATGTGATATGTTTTCCACTAGGACTTTTTGCCTACCATAAAAAGCCATTTCTGTTACTGCATTTACATTCTACAAAACTATACCCTCTAAAGCTAATTGTTGGACCAAATTTTGAGAGCCAAAAAGGTCACCAAGCAATTAAAGGTACAGATTTGCATGATTCCTTCTACACTGTGACGTGTGGTCAAACCCAGTAAAGAGGGTTCTGGGTTTAGACGAGCCTTTGTTCTCCCTGCAGATGCAACATGTGGGGAGTAAAACAAGGAAAACATCCTTGTCCAGATGCACCAGTATAGCCAAAGTTGAGGTTCACATTTAACAAATATGAAAAACATGCAGCTGCCATTTGTTCTACACATGTCCGATTGTTCAGTTTTCTCTCTTCCTATTCCTATTTATGTCCTCTTTGCTCTTACAAAGTAGGCACCCCCTTCTTACTTCTTATGTGACACTCACCCCCTCTTTTCCTTCATCTTATGCATGCACTACCTGGTTCACGCTCCACTGCTAGTCACTCCACTTCTTACCCTTCTCCCTTCCCACTATCCATCCCTCCTTCCTTCACCCTCTGCACCCTCCATCTCCAAACACTGCACATCTTTGTGAGATTCAGTGTGACCAGAGAGCTGGTCTTTGTCCAGCTTGGCATTCTTTACATATCTGTGCGCAGTATCCACAGACCGCCCGTCTTAGCTTGGCCAGTCAGAGAGACGGGTGATAGGCAGCCAGATAGACTATGATATGTAAATAAACAGAAAAACTGACGCTGTTCTGCTGCTTTCGATATGTTCCAGCCTAGCAACAGAAAGTCCTTGTGGCATTATGGAAAACAACCTCCTTGACACTAATTATGCTGCATTGGATTAAATGATCAGGGATTTCATGCTAAACAGAAAAGTCTCTTTTACATGTGTCTCATTTAAGAAAGACTTAATCATTAAGGGAAGCAAATAAATCTTGGTTTGTTCTCTCTGACTCTAATGATCTTAGCTGCAGAAATCCTGCTGTGAGACTGGGACTGTGTAGGTTATTGATGGTTCACATCCTGATTTGTATCCTCTTATCAGTCGATGCACATCTGTTTATAGCACATCTGTTGTGTGGACTTCATTGTGGCACACTTAGTCATCTACAAATCTGACAGCATGAAACATTTCATCTCCTAATCATTTCCTGTTATATTTGTCCTCACTGTTCTAATGCCAATCACTTTCAGTTCAGCTGCCTTTATGCTGTAAAGCCAGAACAAGTTTTTGTATTATACTAACACCCAGCTGATATCCAATTTATACTAGTGGCATTAACGATCCACAAATATTAGCATTTAGTTAATAAGATATAAACAGTTGTTGTGAGTGACTCAGTAGCCACATATAATGCATTTAATTCAGATGTTGAATGAATGGGGCAGTTGATGTAGAAGTTAATGCTAACAAACCTGATGGATTACACTGGAATCAAAGCTGTGTGTGCCTGTTTTCCTAACATGTTCTTCGTGTTTCTCTGTGGACAGGCTTGGCGACCAGTTCTACAAGGAGGCCATCGAACACTGTAGGAACTACAATGCCCGACTCTGTGCAGAGCGCAGCGTGCGCATGCCCTTCTTGGACTCACAAACCGGTGTGGCACAGAACAACTGTTACATCTGGATGGAAAAGCACCAACGTCAGCCAGGTGAGAAACACCGCAAAGGTTGAAAAATGTAGCAAAAGTTATTCATTCATTAAGTCTGCATTTGGAGATATCTGCATTTTTTTGCTTCAGGGAGATGATTGATGTCACTCTCGTTTAAAAATTCAACATAAGGCTACAGCTACTGGCTGCAGCACTGAATGCAAACAGTAGTAAAAATGTAAACTTCTAATCTGTACTGCCACTAGTGTGGATTTTTTTACTCACTAAATATGTCATATGTAAAGACCTGATCAGGCTCTATTCATGAATGTGTTCATGAATAGAGCCCCAAAAAATAAAAATCATTCTTGAGTAGGTGCACCATTTAACTCACTGGGTTAAACAAATAACCCATATGCCATGAGGCTAACGCAGCAGCCCAGATTTGAAACCGCCCCAGGCCATTTGGTGCATGTCTTCCTCTTGCTAAAATAAATCAACTAAAAAAAAAATCTTGAATAAAGTACCTGGGCTATGGTTATACCTCTATAGCTACATGTTGGCAGATATTAGAGCCCAACCAATTTATCAATGAGCCAATATTTTCGGCTGATATTAGCCTTGGTCTGATCTATCAGTACTGGCATTTTTACCATCTGATAAATGAATACTTCAAAAAGTGAACAGACAGGAGAAACAGCTTTTATTTTGCATAGTTTGTCCAGAGGGCGCTCTGCAACATCCCTATCAGGCTCTCAGCAGACTGGGCAGAGTCACATTTCCCTAACAAATGTTAAGGAAATCTGTTCTTGTTTTGTGTGTCTGAAAGAAAAAAAATATATCGACCAACATATCAGATTATTGGATTTTTAAATCACTAAATATCAGCATCAGTATTCGTCTTAAAAATCCTGTATCATCGGTGTCTAGGAGATATTACATATCAACTAACTGAACTTCATCAAATCTTGTGAGTGTAGTTTATGCTTTGTGTGACATGGCACACTATGTTTATAATAAACCTTTTTTTGGCCAATAAAGCTACAGTAACTCTTTTTGGAGCTGAAAGAACTTAAACTAAAAAAAAAAGACTTTAAAAAGAACCACATTATTTGTTTGCTTTTGGGATCTGAATTATGATTTTGGCCAGAAAGAAGTTACTTTCTCAGATTTAAGAAAAGAAGGAAGAACAGCTCCCTTGACTTGACTATGAATATACAAACAGTCACTCTACAACTCACTCACCGATACAGTATATCTGCTAACAAAAGTCAAAAGTCTGAATTACTACTGGATTAATTTTTTGGCCAGAAACAATCACTCCTCAGGGAATATTGAAATGAGCCTGCCAGGAAACCAGTGCAGACTCCAGGAAATGACTGTGAAATATAGCATGTTAATTTGCGAGCTTTACAAGTTCTGGTAGGTGAATTTAGAGCTGGGCTAGCTATTAGCTTTTGCCTTCCAGTTTTTACGCTAAGCTAAGATGAACAGCCTCATGCTGGAGCTTCATCTTCACTGCACAGGCATGAGAGTGGTATCACTCTTCTTGCCCAACTCGCTGCAGAAAAGTTAATAAACATATATCAGAAAACACTGATAAATATGAATTAATGGATTTCCTCCATCAGTAAAAAACGTCTGCCAGCTCATCTTTTGTATATTCCCCGAGTTACTGTTCGCTGATTTATCCTTAAGCAGTTAGAATGCATTGTGCACATCTGGTTCTTCTGTAAAGCCAAAGGGAACAATCTGCTATTTACTGGGAGCTGGACACAAATAGCCTGCTCTCCATCTTGTATGCAAAGCCCTTCAGGCCACACCCTATACTTTGTGGCAGACCTAAGTCACATTATATGCATTTATTCTAGGTTTATCCCTCCCCCTCCATCTCTTGATTTTCATTCACCGCTCATGCAGACTTAAAACCCCTGTTTTTCATCTCTCCCTCCTACGTGGCTATTGGTGGAATACGATTAGGGTTTGAGAGCAAACAGCATTTGACTGGAAAAAAGTAAAACTGCATCTTCTCAACATTAGCATACTGATGTATCTTTTGGTACTTCTCAGATAAATGTCATTAAAAATCTTCAAAGAGCTGCAATTTTAGCTTGCGAGTGATACATAGTCTCTAGAATTTGATCACAAGAGCTGGACCCCTCTGAATATATGGGGTAGTGCCTGAGCACTACTGAAATCATATTGCAACATATTAAGTGTCAGGAAAGACCAGGTCTCTGTGTGCATTACTGTGTTTGTGTGTTGCAGAGCTCAATGCAAGGTTTGTTAAAATGGTATGCTTGCCAGTGGTTGTTAAAATTCTTCCTGTGTGCCTGTGTGACTCTCTGTGTGTACATATATATGGATACATATGTGTGTGTGTATGTGTGTGTGTTTCCAGGCCAGGCAGCAGGACAGATGTATACCTACCCCGCTCGTTGCTGGAGAAAGAAGAGGCGACTCCACCCTCCCCTGGATCCCCAGCTCCGCCTGTGTGAGCTTCGACTAGGTGAGACAAACAGCACAGCCATGCAGTGAAAGTCAAGACCCACAGTTACGCAACGGAGCCTACTTTAATGCATTTTATTTTATTTATTCATGCCGTCACATAAATACATCTGTTTTATTTGTGGCCTCTGTGCTGCTGGGTATCTGCATGTAGCTATTGCGCACGCTTGCTGTCTGGCCATCTGGCTCGGGTTAGCCCGTCTCTCCTACCAGGTCTCCAGGTTCATTTTCTCCCTGGAATCAATGCCGCCTCTCTCTCTGTTCTGTGGCTATAGGCGCACATATGCATAGGCACACAAATACCCCCCCCCCCCCACACACACACGACTCTTGCTCCCCGTTGCACCACAGAAGCACCCTAACTGGGCCTCTATAATCATTTGTCCATGAGGCATAACAATGTAAGTGAGTCCTATGAGGTGGAAGTGTGTTCTCTCTTATGAGTGTGTGCATCCATGCATGCATACAGAATGTGTGTTATAACGGGTGGGTTGGGATTTTAGCAAAGGAATGCCCCCAGGAACCTGTGAAGGAGGGGAATGAAGGCAAGTCTTTGTTTCTGCTTTTCTACTCTATTGTTTCCCCTCTCGCTGTCTTCCAGATGCAATCTAATACTCTGGAGCTTTCCGCTAAGAATGACTTGCTTTGCTTTCAAGATGAGGACAGAGAGTCCTTCTGATGAGGAAAAAAAACAACAAGAAAAAAACAAAAAAACAAAAGCTACAGCTAACCAGCTCATTAAACAACAAGCTTGCATAAAAACAGAAGAAATTAGAGAAGGTAACACTGTAGTTAAAGAGGCATGCAAAACTTTCGGACGCCGAGAGTAGAAGTGCAGAATTCTTGACTTTTGTTTTTGAGATATCCTATTGTGTAGTTTGGACCAGATGTCTATCATAACAAAACAGAAGAATGTGAATTCTCCCCTCGTGGGCTTTTGCAAAATGCTTTATGTTTATTTAATGCTTCCTGAGCAGAGAGGTTTGTCTCTGTGAATACACAGAAGCCATGCCACATATGAATTCCTTGTTCTTGTAGAGTTTCGCTTTTCCTTTTTCACGTCCCAGCTCATGTTAGGGTTTCAGGAACCATTTTTCTGTCCTCTCAACTAGTCTTCTATATAGCAGGTTAAAACAAAACACATAAGATCTGTGTAGGAGCAGCAGAAGCCAAGATATCCTGACTGTGAAGTCACTATCAAAATCTCACAAAGCAACTCAGCAGCATCTTTCATCAGGCCCACTTCTTTCAAACATCCAAAAACCTCTTTCTGTCACCTATTTTGATCCTCCAGAGGGAAAAAAGGTGTTGTGCAACTGCTTTCACAGGCTGAAGATGAGTAAACTGGACTTTACATGTGAAATTATTGATGCACACCTAAGAATTTAAATCCAGGCAACTTGTGCATGCATGTATTAAATGAGGCAATGTGTTCTTTAGCCCCAAAAAAGAAGGTAAAGACACGAATGAAGGACAATCTAGAGGAGGAAAGTGGGTTTCATGTACAGGAAGGAGGTTGTCAAAAGAGACCAAAGTAAAGGACAACGTGTATGTGCTGGGGAGGGGAGGCAGAGCGGTGGTTGAATGAAGAAAACACAGAGGCAGTGCAAGCACAAAGTCATAGCATACAGAAAGACAAATGAGAGGAGGAGGAAGAGGAGGAGGGAAGACGCAGAGGTACAGAAGCTCTGTATTCAATAAGTGTCTTACATCCTCAGCAGCTGTGCTCGCTCCCTGCTTTTCTTATCATAGCCTTAGTTTCATTCGGCTCTCATCCTGGTATTAGAGATGAAAGGAGAGGACAAAGAGGCAGGGCTGCTGCAGCAAGTTTGTCTCTGTGGAAATGAACAGAGCAAAAGCAGGAACGATGAAGGAGATTAGATAGGGGGAGGAATAAAGAAGAATGAGATATATGAGAAATATTACAGGCTTAAAAGCAGTGAGTGTTTTTTAAAAATATATGTATTTGGCTAATTTCCTTCCCATAGCACGCTTGTCTTATCTTTTATTGATGTTGGATCTGGTAGCCTGCTTTTCATTATTCCCAAAGCTCCCTCCTTCCTCATAAAACCTCGTCCACCCCGATGATAATCATTAAACTCTGTCACCTACCATCTGTGCTAAATTACCACAACTGCACCTCACATAATAAAACGATAAATAAAATAAATGGACCAGACGACCTGTTAACGAATGACTTTGAGGCATTTAGGCAAAATGTAACTAAATACACGTGTAAGTAACCACAGAGCTGAGCTTCTTTCTTCTTCCTCTGTATTTATAGGAAGATATATTTACTTTTAAATGCCGTCACCCTATTTTTCTTTAATATCATCATCATATGATCATTTTATCTTACCAGTGGCAGCCTGGAGAGCACAGGCTGACATGAGCTGCATGGCTCACAGGCGACTTCTTATGGTGGAATATATGTTTTCAGTTTACTGCAATAAAAAAATGTTTTTACATTTTTTACAGATAGATTTGAGCATCACTGTGGTTCTGTCAGGAGATTTATACTGTAAAGTTGTACTTGTAAGTGTCGAGAAGCACAAGGTGCAGTGTGAAAGGATGCATTGACATAAGAGCTTTACTTATAGCAGCCTTACACCCCAAGTGCTCCTTTCTGCCTGACCACAGGTTAACAGCTTTTAGCCACTTTAGTACGAAATGCCGGGATGAAAAAGTGGGATTAAAACACACAGGTTGATGCACACTTGCCTTGCTATACACAGACACATACACATGCCACCTCAAGTGGTCTTTGTTTCCTTTTTGTCATTCCCTCCTTCGCCTTCTCTCTTCAGAAGCAGAACTGGCCCCAAAGCGTGAGGGGGCACCGGGGGAGGCCACAGCCCTGGAGGCCCTACTAAGGGGGGACAACCTGCTGGAGAAAAAAAACAACCTCAGTAAGGAAGATGAGACATTGCTAGAAATACAGGTATGGTAAATAAGATACGGAAGATTAGTATATGTCACCAGTAGGGGTCCCTTTAACTTCATGTATGCGTCTCATTTGACATCTTATTTGGCCAATGCCCGAAGTCCACTCTTCTCTGAGGTGCAGCCAGTGTAAATACATGGATTTTTTTTTTAATAAATCACAGCAGCATCTCAAGTTTTGTTTCTCCACCAACTTTCCCTGAAAATTGGCCAAGTAGATTTGATGTCTTCCTGCAACAAATGACAATGAAAACCCTCCAACAAGTAAATCAAACATTAACCAGGAGAATTGTAAATATGTCTGCATCTATATATTTCCAGCTTCCTGAGACCTAATGCGACCTCTGTCTAACCCCTGTCTTTCTGTTTGCATTTGCACTCTGCAGAGAGTACTTGAGGCAGAGGAAAATGGTGATGGCTTCCATGACGATGAAGACTTTGAACTCGATACTCCGAAGAGAAAGAACAGAAACAGAGGCAAAGTGAGTGTCGAAAGAAAGGATTTATATATGACGGTGTGTGTTTTGAATTGTAATGCAATACAATACAATACAATACAGAAAAATTGTCACATTAGTACAAAATCCAAATAAGTTAAGACTCAACACCACCATCAACCTGAAAGCAGAATACTTTACCAGCATTATAGGATACAGTAAGCTTTTTTTTAAACTTATGTTGGAGGAAATAAATGGATGATCACGAGTGTCTTGTGTATCCTTTCAGAACCGAGGCTCGAGCCGCAGAAGGGCAGAACCCGTTAACATCGAGGACCAGGATAAACCTTATGTCTGTGACAGTAAGGGCAAAGAAAACTTCATTCTTTGTACATGTACCATCCTGCGATCGGTGCGATTACAGTCACTGTTTTCTCAGAGCAGAGATACTGTGTTCTCCTGAGATCTGGCTGTTAAAAGAAAAAACACATGTATCAATATATATATATATTTTAAAGCCCTCTCTCTGTTGCTAAGAGCAGTCCTCTGCAGCATGAAGAAAGAGTTTGCTGTTAATCCAGACCTGACCAGCATGCCACTTTCGTACTTGGACAGAATTCCTCAGTAATGGATTGCCGCGGGAATTGTGGCTAGAGATGCTGACTGAGCCTCAGACAGATGAATTTCATCCTCGTTTTTGTGTCTTGTTCTGTCTTTTCGATATTGTTTGCTTTTGTGTCTTCTCTGTTCCAGATAGATACAAACAAAAGTATAACTCAAAAAAGGCTGAAGAAGGTATCTTAACCTGTCTCCATCTTGTCTTTCTAGGAGCTTCTTGAGCTGTCTTTATGAATGGCCTTTTTGCTAGTGGGCATTTGGCGTCCTTGACTGACTGAATGCTAATGCTCTGAATATGTGCAATGCTTTAATTGCTTTAAGGTAGTCTAGGCATCCCTGTGCAAGCACTGCATGATGCTAACAGTAAACCTAATGCCTCAATGCTTGCTTGTTGCAAAGCATGCGCCAACTGATGCTTAAACACCAGCTCATCTAAGGGGTGCATGCTTAATAGGTTTCTCTATAGCTGTGTGCGATTCTTAGATAAGTGTTTGCACTGGTTTGATTTATTTCTATATATTTGAAAATAGAATTGATTGGTTAATTGTTGTTAAGGCTGAAATAGCTGGATCAATAATGCACCAGAGAGCTGTGTAATGAGAAACGTCTATAATGGCTACAAGGCCAGTGTACCCATGTAAAAAATCCTAAATGAACATGAAAATATCATAACAAGTCTAGGTCAGCGTTATAAGTTTCAATAAACTTGCTTATAAAATACCTCTATGTATATATAGAAATATAAATAAATGAGATGATTTTTCTTTTAAGTCTTTGTCTTTCTTTTAACTTTGCTATAGTTCCACTTATTTACCTTAGGAAACATTTTCTTAGCAACAAATAGTTGTAGTTATTTCGCAGATAGAGGTTCTGCCTTACTGTCTTCCACTGACTCTCTAGGTGTTCACAGCAACTAACTTAGACCAGTGTCATACACTGATGTTTTCACCTGACAGTGTGCAGTTTTCATGGTTTTAACTTTCCTGTGATCTAAAAAAAAATCTGTAGTGTGTGGAAAGCGCTACAAGAACCGGCCTGGCCTGAGCTACCATTACACACACACTCACCTGGCAGAGGAGGAGGGAGAAGAGGAGAAGGAACCAGAGATGGCTCCGTCTTCTCCTCAGAGTTCAGAGAACCATAAACGTAAGTTGCTGGCTGGTATTTAATCATACTGATTAACGGGATATTTCCAGGTCACAAAAACTTGCACTTACTTACGAAAGCTCAGACTGAATGGAAGCTCGTGGACCATTCCCCTTATTTCTCCTGCTAACAGCTCAAAAGGGCCCTGATGGTGCTGTTATCCCCAACGACTACTGTGACTTCTGCCTGGGAGACCAGGACTCCAACAGGAAAACAGGACAAGCAGAGGAGCTGGTGTCCTGCTCTGACTGCGGACGTTCTGGTGAGTCCTCACTTACTGGTCATAGATGGTTTATGTGAAAACCTGAGATTTTGTATTTGCCTAAGCACTAATTGATTGAATTGCAATAGTTATATAATCCCTTCAGTAGACTTAGTAGAAAAAAGTGAATGCCATATTAGTGATTTCAGTAGGACAGCAAGAAGGCGTACTAAGAATGTGCCCATTCACTTTTCTGCCAAGAGTGACATGAAAGTATTGATACAACTCATGTGTCTGTTCATATACAGTTTGCACCATCTAAGCTTAACACTAAGTTAATGGGGACCATTTGTGCTCATTTCCAGCTGTATATTTTTATTCATTGTCTGTACTAAAGTAGCTTTGTATCATTCGTATTTCAGAATGAAAATTGTTATCAAACACTGGGCCTTTATGCCACCTCTTAGTTCATCCTCTGCCTGAAACAACCCACATTATTCCTTTTATGACCATCGTTCCTTTAAGCCAACTTTCTTCCAGTTGGCTTGTGTTTTGTAACCTGAAGGTTTCAGCAACTTGTGGGAATGGCTACTGTGCTCACAGCCAGATTTGTGTGCCTGCTAATAAAGTTTCTAACGAATGTACACAACTGTAAGAAAACTCTGTACGTATGTGATAAAAACAGCTCAGTAACTGGAGTTTAACTGGCTTTCCTAGTTGTTTTCCAACTTTGTTCCCACTGACTTAAGTGGAAAGACAATAAAATTCCTCAAGTGGAAACTATTTTTTTTTATTAGTTAAGCGTAAATACTGAAGTATGAGATTTGATACCATGCATAAGGTTAGGTTTTATGTATCTATTACATGGTGTCCCTGGTGGGTGATGAGCACTTGCTTCACCCCCTGAAAGTCCCATCTGTTCCAGCTTTGCCATTACTGTCCTCCACCTGGTGGTCTTAAGCCTGCCCCCCTCTCCATAAGCTTAGGCTGCCCATGTGCTGTTACCTTGCCATGGAGGGTAGGCGTGAGCACTTGAAGCTATATTGTTGGGAGGGTTTAACCCTGGCAAGGCATGGCAAAAACAGCACATGACCCTTTGTGTTTGGGGCTAGGCATTGGGCTAACACCTCCATCTCATAAAAACTCCAGCAAGTTACAGAAACTTTCATGAGAACACGGTACACTTAGGTTAGCTTAGTCCAATTTAAAAGGAACAGTTAGCCTCGTTTGGTTCAGAGATAACAAAATCTCCTTTTTGGTTTTTAAACAGATTTAAAAAACAAAACAAAATGTGAACTTTAGGTGTGCTGGTAAGATGTTGTTACCTCATGAAAGAGCCTGTAACCCCACCGCTCCTGCCCGTTCTACATTTTTATGCTAAGCTAAGCTAACTGCCCTCTAGCTGTGTGTGAGTTGTATCAATCACTTCATTGATCTCTCTTTGCAGGTAAGAATGACAGTGGAGATTTTTCAGAAATGTGTTGTCTGCTAGACTCATACTTTACTTTAAGTCTTACTACACATCTCATTTTTGTTTCTCTTTACTTCCTTTTTGTCCACGATCTTGTTCATGTGTATCTCTCGCTTTCTTGCGATGTTTATCTTTGCCACACGGATTTAAATTGTGTTTCTCTATCAGCCACAGATGTGATGCAGTTTAAAAGTTTGCATCAAATATAAAGGAATAAATTACACACATATATTTAGGAGGGAGATGAGGGGAGGTACATGTTGTTACCCAGTTTAATGTAGTCCTTCTATATTTCAGAACAAGTTCCCCAAAAATTCAAACAAATCTGTACCTTCAGGTGATAATGTAGATTTAGATGCTTTTGGTGTGCAATAAAAGCTTTCAAGTGTCTCTTCAATGGGGTTGTCAATGAGCCTTTCAGATCATAGGAACTGAGAGCCAACCACAGGAAAGAATCATATGAATTAGCAGAATCCGCCGCTTGCTTCCATCCTGCATGCTTCTCCATGTCAGCCTCGTTCATCAGTAAAGACCTCTGCCTTTAGACAACATGCTTTCACTCTTTTGTTGCTCAGTTTTCATGCATTATCCTTTGGCACATGTGGCTGCATTTTTCCCCTTTTTTTCCCCCCGTTTTGTTTCCCACACTAGCCGAAAACGGCATCTGCTGGATATCTCAGCAAAAAACCTTTGGTTGAATCATTTCAGCAAGCAAGATGTTGTCTTACTACGGTAGAGTGTGCTAGAACAACTGGGAGACTGTGTGGCCTTGTCTGTGTTGCTCTGATGCTGATGTTTTCATGGTAGCTGGAAGAGGAGGAACGAAGAAGGATGGGAGGAAGCGGAGCACTCTCGAAGAATTGTTCGGCAGCGCGTCAGACAGCGAGGCCTCCACGTTTCATGGCTTTGAAGATGCAGAGCTGGAAGATATTTCGTTCTCAGACAGTGATGTAGTTGCTGACAGCTAATAATGGGACAACTTGACTAGCTGAGCCTTCTGCCATTAAAGTTTTAATTGAGGGAACAATGAAAGACTCATGAGGCACATAATGGACTGCAGAAAACCACAGTGAAGACATTTCTGGAAAGTGTCTTGGAAAGGATGCAGGATATATATTCACATATGCTTCTGCTTGAGAATTTGTTTCTCATGGACACACTAATATATATATTTTTTACCATCCTCGTGGATTTTTCAACAGTTGAGCCATTTTCCATTTTTCATAAACAAAAAAATAAATAAATAAAAATGTCCTTACATTTGACTTTGCTTGCATCAGATAATCAATATAACAAACTATACATCTTTGCTACATGCCACTTAAATCTGGACCAAAAACGCTGATAGCGCTGTGGACTACGGACTAAGGAATTAAAAACATGACTTTTCCATGGTAAAATGAACACGTGACATGGGGGAGGGAGGCACTTGGACTCTCAAGTCACTCCACTAGCTAAAGAGGACAGTGAGCAGCGAGGTAAGAGCCAGTCACCACTCCATTATCCATTTAAGCCAACAGGATGTCTGTTAAAAGTGTCTCAGCGGATTTCTTCTCAACTGCAATTCCTTAGAGTAATTTGTGAGGACGGCAGTAACTCAAATATCTACACAGGTCACATTCCTTGTTATTTTACCCATGAGGCTTAGAGGGATCAGTGCGATCAGTGTTTTGGGCTTCTTTCCCAGTCCAGATATATGTCAGTTCACCCTTGCATATGGCTCATTGATACCCCATTGACACCAGTGTACTTATGACTGTCCTCTCATAACTGTGATGATGTGGGCAGGCTACAAAAAACAATGTTATTAAGGCAGGCAACAAGAGGACCACTTTACATATTTCTTTTTGTGTTGTCATGGTTGTAGTTTTACCAGAAGAGGATAAAATATGTCTCGGCTGTGTTTAACTGTGCACACATGACTGCATGTGTTTTGTTTTCATGTCATATAATCACTTGCTGTATACACTGTCAACACTGTCATAGAAGACAAAGACAGAGAAACACGCAGCCATCTGGGTGAAGAGTCAAATCCTTTTTTTGTGTGTGAACTAGATCACATTAGAGGAAATATTTCACAATGTTAGCCAAGTCAGTTTATATATATAGCACATTTAAACACAGCAGACATTGGTCAATGTGCTACACAGAGCAGAAACAACAACATGCTTTTCTATCTAACATTCATACTCTGTTGGATGCTTCGGAGAGCAACTCTGGGTTCATTATTTTGTCCAATTTGGCATGCAGACTGGAGCAGCCGGGAATCAAACCAAAAACCCTCCAATTAGTGGATGACTTGCTCTACCTGCTGAGCTACAGCCACTCCATTAACGTAGACAAACAACCAGCTAAAGTTCAGGAAGACAGGGGATTAAAGTGATCTTGAATGCGCCATGTTTGCTGGTGCCAAACATGGTGCATGGTGGGTATTTCAGAAAGTGCTGATCCACTGGGATTTTCCCACACAGCCGTCCTAGCCATCACACAAAGCATCAAACCATGAAACAGACAGATTACAACAGCAGAAGACCACACCAGGTGTTACTTCTGTCAGCTAAGAACAGGAGAGTTAGGGTAGAATTTACATGACTTTACCAAAATTGGAAAACAGAACCATTGAAAGAAACGCTGCCTGGTCTGATGAGTTGAATTCTGCTTGGACATTCAAATGGGATACTTTGGTCCCCTTAGTACAGTTGCAATCTTATTGCCAAACATGTTCATGCTTTTAAGACCACAGTGTACCCATCTACTGATCCAGAAGGATAATGTGCTGTCACAAATTGCTAATCAGTGATCGGAGTTTGTTTGAACATGACAATGAACTCACTGGCCTTCACAATCACCAGACAGATGGCCAGTGTTAAAATTAATTCAAAACACGTAACTGTTACTGGGCAAAGCTGCTAGGTGAGTCACAAAATAAGAGAATAAGAATATAAAGCTAGAAATCAGTTTAACAGATCCACTTTAAAATCACTCCAAAACAGTTTGTAAACTTTTTTTCGGCAATCCACTTCTCCTGCCCCTGCTTCCCTTTGTCTTTGTCTCATCGTCCCGACACAGGTCATCCGACATGTCTGCAGTTCACTGAGAACATGATGCAGGCCGTCAGGACATACCAGTGGCAGTGCATCGAGTGCAAGTCCTGCAGCCTCTGTGGCACCTCGGAAAATGATGTATGTATCACAGAGGAAAACCTTGTGCCAACCTTTGTGTCTCCAGAAATGTCGGCTCTCACTTTGAATTGGCTGTGAAGCTATGGAATGACCTTTCACCAGCTTGTGTGCAGCCTATCAGAGAAATAATACATATGAAATTATCTGTGTGTAGATATAGAATTATATGGAGCCAAGTACGCAAAAAAATTTGAAAGTCTGTAAAAATTAATTAAGATTTTAATTTTATATGCAATGTGCAACCAGCAAGCCCCTGTTTTATAATGTATTGTATAAAATAATGACAGTGACTGTGTGTTCATGCAGGACCAGCTGCTGTTCTGCGATGACTGTGACAGAGGATACCACATGTACTGCCTGAAGCCACCGATGACCCAGCCTCCTGAAGGTACCGCAGCCGAAAGCCACTCTGACAGCTTTTAGTGTACATCAGTGGTGCTATATTATTATATTATATGTTTGAAAGCTGCTACAGGCAAAGTCTATATATGGAAAAGATTTCAACCTTTCCTTCTCTCCTCTCTTTACAGGAAGCTGGAGCTGTCACTTGTGTTTGGACTTGTTAAAAGACAAGGCCTCAGCCTATGGAGAAGCATAAAGGACACCCTGGACATTTTTTAAAGCACATGTAAACACAATATATATATATTTGTACAGATGCACTTACTGTTTGACATATACTTTCTCCCAGATACAACCCAACACACACACACACACACACACACACACACACACGCACACACACACACACACAATACCCACAGATACACACTCCGGTGCATTAGCAGGCTCAGGGCTTAGTTTCCCGTGTGAGGCTCAGAGATCCTCTACCTCTCATAAAGCCAAGCAACACTCACAGATGCAAATGCCATACGCCATCTTAAGCGTAAGTCAGCTAACAGCAGATCTGCTGTTCCCTCGTTTCTCTACCTCACCTCTCAGCAGACAGCAAAAAGCCAAAGCAAGATTGATAATGGCCAATACGGTGTAGAACATGTGCATGTGAAGTACACGTTTATTTTAACTGCATTTCTGCATGTTTTCCCCCCTGATTTGGATTTATTTGAGTATGATTTGGAAGGTGTTTCTCCTAAAGTATTTGCTGAAGCTGCATCACTTCCTTCCCTTGTAGCTTAAGTTCTCCAGTGGGGGAACCTTGAGTGAGTTTGACTAATGTTTGTTTAGATTTCTCCTTCCAGCTCTACTCCTCTGCTATGTTTAGACTTTACAGTGACATTCCCACTTTACATCTGGACAGACTCAGTATTAGTTATGCCATCTTTCACAGGTTTTGTCAAGCTTGGTGAAATTTATATCCTGCGTTAAGAGGAAATGGGGCGATAAAACAGCCTCCACTATCATTCCCTTTGGAGCGTAGTGACTTTATAGCCACGTCTGTTTTTCTGTATTCGTTCAGTTACCAGGATACTGTGGTGCTCAGTAGGACACCTTACTAATGGTGAAATACTTTAAAAAGTAGAATTAAAAAATTATTCATCTAAATTTCATCTGTAAATCTGTGGTTCCCAAACCTTTTCTATCACCTACTTCCCAGCCAAATTATAGACTGATTGCATTTTATTAAATAAATACCTGAAATTTCTCATTAAAAATAAAATTTTACGTCTTCAGTGAGCTAAGAATACAACTTCATACTTTATTTGACTGACATGTCAATGAGCCAGAGCTACAGGTTTTCTTCTCAGTAAATTTTGACATTAACCTGAATATCATTAGCCTTGCTAGCATCATAGCGCACTTTTGTTCTTCAAACAATTCCTTATTAATCCTTCTGTTTTTTATAGTTAATTTGAAGGGAACGCTTGCAGTGGTAGATTCACATATCACAGTTTAAACAATTTATTTTCCTACACTTTTGCTGAATATGGTTTTTGTCTGAAAAAATAACTTCACTAGCAGCTGCTGCTAGCCAGCTATTTCATGCTAACTCCATGAGCTGATTGAACGTTTTAAGCTATTCAGCCGACTCATTTTAAAAGAAAAAACACCAAAAAAGGGTTTAATCAATACCATCATGCCTACAAAGCCACAACTAAAACACTGAAGCTAAGCTATCAATTCATTTTGACATAGAAGGTAAATGGATATGTTACTAATGACAATAATGAACATCTTCTATTTAGGAGCAACGCTTAATTAAAAATGATTTCTGTGGTTCAATAACTAGCATTGTGATTTTAGCCTCTAACCATACATCATATCTTTAATTGGAGATTGATTATAACTCTTCATCAGACAGCAATCCAATCCATTTCTTATTATACTCAAGTCTTTCAGTGTTGCCTGTCCGGTTAAGTGCTTACAAGTCCAATGCTGTGGACTGGTCAGCAGTAAGTAGTTGCTCTTTCTAAGCTTTGATGGAACAGCCTTTATTTTTTGAAAAATGTTCAGCTTTTATTGTTTCACTCTACACTACCCATACATACACAGGTATTTTGATAAACATAGCATTTTCTATGCATTTTGACCTTTCGTCCAAGGCACTGAAAATGGGAGCTTCGTCCAGGGTGAAGATTTTCAAAAAGTCACGTTTCTTAGTTTTTTTTCCAGATTTTGTCCACTCTTATCATCTTTTTTTTTTTATATCAGACTTTGTTTTCTGCTAGTTTTTTTAGGCTCCATATTGTCTAACATTTCTATAAGGTCATGTTTATACCATCACCTGTTGCTTTGGCAGCATGCTCTTTCATTTGGGTGAAGACATCTTTCAAAATGAACATTCATATAGAGGGCCTTTCCAACAGTTTGGGAACCACTCGTGTAAATTTTCCAATGCAACGTGTTTACAATGAAACCTTCATACATTATTATCTCTCAAGGAAGCAGCATATACTGTTGTGTCCTGTGTTTTGTATGCAGTTAAAAACAGAATATATTCTGGGAGTGCTGCATTTGTACAGCTGTGTGAATAAGGTTAATGTTTACTTGGTTCCATGTTAGACTGAGCACTAAAATCTGTGAAAACTGTTTATATTATGAAAAAAAGTTGACTCTCAAAAACGAAACACCTCAAGAGAAGAAATGAGAAAAAGAGAAAATGATCTTCAAAGTACACATAGTGTGCTTCTCCTGACAGGATATCACATTTTGCATTTGTGTTTTGTGTTATTATGTGTTTGTATTTGATAACACGTTTCCACTGACAATCATGAGGTAGCATAGACACATTATTAACACACTGAGGGTTTCACTGTGCTTCTCTCTGGTGAGTTTTCAATATCATTTGCGTCTTCCTTACACAAATGTCATGTACGGTGTTTTTGGGTGGGGAAGAGGGGGTGATGCCATCAACTACAGTGATCCAAATGTGTGATGTTTTGTTAAAATAAATGTTTCATTATTGTGTTAAAATAAAGAGCTTGATTCTTGTTTGCTTGTATATTAAGCATATAATGAAAATAGCCCGGTCAGTAGCAGACATGTTTCCAATTTCTCCTGTGGGAATACTCTCTCATTCCAGTGAACTGTTTTACATAAACTGACAATTAGACATTGAAGTACTAGCCAAGATGACTGTGTCTAATATGAACATGTCCTCCCCATCACATACTGCTGCTTTCCTGTCTCTCACCCTCTGTGTATGAATACTCTACGGTGAGCAGTGACAGAAGAATAAACTCATTTTCCAGTAGTATCAAATGAATGCTCACCTTATGAAAGCACTTTCCACTCTCATCAATGATTATATTATATAGATAGATAGTCATATATTATAGATCCGTATAGTCATTGCTAGAAATCTTACTTGGTAGTCTTACTTTACATTTTTTTACCACTAGGTACCAGTATTGGTCTGGAGTTGAACTCTGGATTTACGCTGCAGTAGACTACTCATTGTTGAATTCATGGAACACTTATTTCTTTAGATTTAGGCATAGGTCAAAATCATTGAGAATTTGTTTTAATTGAGATCATGAGATCAGATCGTGCGATCATGCTCGAGCTAAACTATAAACCCATCTAGCAGAGCTTTTTTTTTTTTTAATCATATCCTTAATTAAGTAGTAGAAGTAGCTGTACTGCAGTGGAAACATATTGCTGGAAAATGATTATTTGTGGAAAAAAAACTAAAAAAAACTAAAAATCTGTGAGACACATTTTAGAACACTAGTTGAACTGGAGCCAAGAAATTACTTTAATGTACTGCCAGGTATACACCACAGATAAGTGCAACAAGTTGACCTTAAAAGCCAGTGACAAAACAACTTTGTTTAATGGACAAAAATGTCCATTAAACAGGAGAAAAAAAATAATTTCAGGAGAAAAAAATAATACCGTCATGTATTTATCTTGTGTGTTTGACTCAGCAGCTTGTAGTCATCTCAGAGATGATGGACAGGAAAGTGCTTGTAGCAAAGCTGGGATTCAGGAGGAGCTGCTCCAGCACCTGTGCACCTTTTTGCCTTGTGTTTACTGAACACATGGCACCTTTCCACAGACGCACCAATGTCCCACCTGGTAGATCATCATCATGAGCATAACTTAAAATAAAATCTTAGCAATAATATTTTGTGTTTGCTTGTGTGCGTGTGTGTGTGTCCTACCAAGCAGACTGTCAATAGTCTTCATCCAGCTGAAGATATACAGTGTGTGGTTCTCCTCTGCAGTCAGATCAGCAATGTTAGGGGCGCTGTCGCCCTCCTAAAATGATAAGACAGAACGGAGAATGGACAAAAGCCTTCTCTCACTTTGTGTGTTTCAGAAAAAAAGAAGTGATGTGTAAAATAAACAGATGGAAAAGGTTGAAGATATGTACCTGTAAAATCCGACTTGGCAGAGGGGTTAGGAAAAGCACTGCTTTTTCCATGTTGGTCTGGAATCGAGCTGCTGCTACATATTCTGCTGAGTTCAGCCAGCTGTGAGCAAATGATACTTCTAAAGAGGAATAGTGGCTCTGCCTGTAGGAGAAGCGAGAACACAGAAGCTGAGATTAAGAGAGCTGAAATTTGAGATAAATGTTTGGCTTTTTTGACCACTTGCAGGGAAAAACAGCAAGGCCTCGTCCTTGGTAGTTTTGGTGTGCACTGAACTACCAAAAATAGTTCAGTGGACAAAAAAATTTTTTGTTTATAAACATTTATAAATAATAAGGATAGTGATCACTTTTGCTTTAATACTTTTTCCAGCATCATTAGTATTGTCAATAAGGGCATTGATGTTAAAATTTGTGCAGGAAAGAGTACCGACACTGCTAAAACTAACAAGACTGCCAGAAAAAAAAAGATGAAGTAGATTTAGTCAATGTCATTGTCATGTATGAATGTGTGTGTACATGATTTGTAATATGTAAAAACAGGATGGGTGACTGGGGGAGGAGGGTATGTGTAAATGTTTACTAATGAAATGCATTAAAATGATAGATTTTATGATAGATAAAAATAGATACTTTATTGATCTAACAAGGGATGTTGTGTTACAGCAGTAGAATAAAAAATGAAAATGATATAGTCTACAATTAATAAGCAACATGGTTACAGTAAAAGTAAAAGAAATTACCTGGGATTACATGCTGCAGAGGCATAGGTTGAAGCCATTAGGGCGTCCCAGTAGACACCAAGGATAGTGTCTTTCTTCACATCATCAGGCAGAAGAGATTCACTAGTAGTCTTCAGACCCTTAAAACAATATGAACAATTAAAGGAGTACATGTAGCTTTGTTGCTTCATAAAGCTGGTGCATTCAGGGAACACAGACCTGTTTTGAACTATAATGGCACATGGCCCTGACTTTTTAAAATGTAATGTTTTCTGCTAAGGGCAAAATAATACAAGTTCAGTTCCCCTTTAAAATTGCGGGATAATATGATGTGAATAGAAACTGTGTGTACATGTACCAGTGTATATCTGTGTTTCAATACCTGAAAAAAAGCATCCCACTTAGACATGGCATCAGGGTATTTAGCTTTACAGTCAGCATAAGTTGTACAATAGTCCTGTACTCCTGCAGGCACCTGCATCTGGACCTGGTAATGTAATAACATACATGATAATATGCACTATATAACATACATTATAAATAATACAAAATGGTCATATTCATTATTATTTAAACTGCAAATATTTGTGTGATGGCATGAAAAAGTGTCCTCTTCTTCTTCTTCTTCTTCTTCTTCTCCTTCTTATTATTATTGCAGTTGTTGTTGTTGTTGTTTTATTTTCAAAGTTTTCATTTTCAGTTTAAGATAATACCTGAGCTCCTGCTCCCATGAAGCCATGTTGTGCAGCAGACAGAAAGGGAAGTACAGATGCAAAATAGTTCACACCTGGAGAAACATAAAGAGGTCATTTGTATTCCCCCTGTGTTTATTTTTTATGCATTTGTTTCTTGTACTTACAGGCCCACCAACTCTGGGTAGAAATGCACAAAGGCTCTGCTTCCAGGCCACAAGTTGTTGCACCCGTTGGATCAGCGAGACGCCCTGTAAAAACAACAGATCATTAGCTGTGGTCTTGTTTCTTTGTTAGTTGCATTAGGAGGCTCTTTATTCAGTTTTGTACTACAAAGTTTGTTAAATTGTGATGAAAGGATTATTATTGACTTAAAAAAAAGAAAAAAAGAAATGATACTTTGACTTCACCTGAAGTTAACATCCATCCAAGCTGCAGTGGCAGTCCCCACAGCGGACTGTCAGTAGCATTTGTCCCCATGGATCCCATGAAGGGGTCTGTAGCAGCTATCATCAGCCGGTATAAACTCATGCGGTGAAGGTAGTTCCAGGGGTCTGGAACCAGAATCCCATCGTGCATTGGCAACTCAGTCACTTGGCTGGCCGTTTGTGCCCAAAGGATGGGAGCGCCATTTTCTAGAATTACTGCAGAGCTGCTGAGAGACACTGCACATGCCAGGACAAGGCCAAGGACCAGCAAACGAAGCATGACTGAGGTGTTGGGTCTGCAGAGAAGGACAGAGTCAAGAGCAGCTACTCTGGACTGAGAGTTTTCCCTTAAATACAGCATTTGTAACTTCTCTGAATATCAAAGTCAGTGCATGCAGATGTGCACCAATCACATTAGTCCATGTGACATATGGCTCACTGGACCCTGACCAACAGATAAGAGAATTTAAGTACATAGAGCTCAATTTTGTCCAAACATAGAATACTGAGTTCAGTGCAAAGTACATCTGTTCATCGTTCAAGCTGATTTGTTTACATGAACCCAAATCCACAACTTTTATAGTGATACAGTGATACCATCAGTAAATTGAATCTGGAAACACAAACCCCAAATAAATTCTAAGAATCCTTGGAAAAATTATACAGATTTTTACCCCCTTAAGTAGCCAAAGATAACACTTTTTATCTGGAAAAACTCATAAAATTTACTTTCACATACACTCACCGAAGACTTCATTAGTTACACCTTGCTCGCACCAGGTTGGGCCCCCTTTTCTCATCAGAACTGCCTTAATTCTTTGTGTCACACACTCAACAAGGTGCTGACCATAGCCTTAGTTTTATGTTCTTGGCTGATAGGAGTGGCATCCAGCGTGCTGCTGGAGGCCATCTGCTTCAAGGTTCAGTGGTTATTTGAGATACTGTTGCCTTACTATAATCTTGAAGCAGTCTTTTTTCTCTTTTTTGGACCTTTCTTTGTAAACCCTAGAGATGGCTGAGTGGGGAAATTCCTAAAAGAGCCAGACCAGCCCACAACAACCAACACCTTTAAAGCCACTATAACCTTTCATCCCCATTCTGATCCTCAGTTTGAACTTCATTAGGTTATCTTGGCCTTGACTATGTGCCTGGACATTTAGATATGGTCTACATGTCTATGCATGTAGTTGCAGCCATGAGATTGGCTGATTAGAGAATCACCTTAAGAATCAGTCCAACCTTGCACCTAACAAAGTGCAGTATACTCCAGTGAGTCTGTACTGGATACAGAAGTTAAGACTGTTATTGATTAGGTTAATCTGAGTGAACTTTGATGTGCCTGATGCGTCTGGTAAACAGAACATGTCTCGTAGCTTTATGTAACATCATAATGTGTTTTGTAAAATTACCACACTTTGCATGGAGTAAACACCAAGAACCAAATTATAACTACAATTTTAAAAAGTTGAGGTGGTGTTAGCAAGTGAACTGTTAGGTAATACTATTTAATCCAGATTCTGCATTATTCTGAAAGCAAAGCCAATTTTATATGTAAAGTAGGGTAGCAAATTAAAAAGAAATATCTTTCAGCAATATGGTGGCATGTATGTATAAATGGCCTGTATTTGTATAGCGCTTTACTAGTCCCTAAGGACCCCAAAGCGCTTTACACATCCAGTCATCCACCCATTCACACACACATTCACACACTGGTGATGGCAAGCTACATTGTAGCCACAGCCACCCTGGGGCGCACTGACAAAGGTGAGGCTGCCGGACACTGGCGCCACCGGGCTCTCTGACCACCACCAGTAGGCAACGAGTGAAGTGTCTTGCCCAAGGACACAACGACCGAGACTGTCCAAGCTGGGGCTCGAACCGGCAATCTAGCACATATAAACCACAGAAGGTGAACCAAAGCGCTTTAGAGACAGACACATTTACATTACATCCATCATTTGTACACAGTTCAGTTCTGGCCCATTAATGCATGAACATGAGCCCTTTGGTCTTGTTGGTGTGTCCACCGTGGATGATCTATTCTGGCTCCTTCGTGAATGTTCAGGTTGGGATCTGAGGAGTTTGATTTATGCAAATTAAGTGTCCAGAGCAGCTTTGTGGAGTGGCAAGATGCGCTGTCCTGCAATAGGAGGATGCTGCCATTGGAGGGTGCTAGTGAAATATTTGGTGGATAGACACCTGTAAAAGTAACATTCACAAGAATTTTAAAATACAAGGTTTTCCATGAAAACGCTGCATTGCAAAGAGATAATGAATGTATTCATTTCACCTGTCAGTTGTTTGTTTTTGTTGTGGTTAATCAGTTATGACCCATGTTAGCTGCAGGACCACTGTTTCTTTCCCCACCTTCAAGGACGTTTCCCACAAACTCTGTATTCACAAAGCCACCATCATTGTGTATGATCCCCCACACACCTGACACAAACCTTTTACTCTCCTCACAAGATGTACCAGAACATCTAGTCCCTCACTTCCAGTCAGTGCAACAGTTTCTTCCTTCAGGCCTCAGAAAGCTCAGTACTCAGAGTCTGGACTGGAAACTCATGCACATAGAAGTGAACACCCTACATGAATCAACTAGACTAGTAACATACATACACACTGAAGCACATGGACACACTTTACACATTCATACTTATATTGTTGTGCACATTTCTGCACACATAGTGCAATTAAATTTTACTTAATGCCAAATCAAAAGTAGATTTATATTTTAAGGTAAAGAACCCACAATAACTGTGAGAAAACTGCTACAATCAAATGACCCTCTATGAGAAAGCAATTTGTGACAGTGGGAATAAAAAACTTTCCATTTAACAGGAAGAAACCTCTGGAAGAACAAGGCTCAACAAGGGGAGGCCATCTGCAGTGACTGGTTGGGAACGATGGGAAGGAAACAGGCTAAAAAACACACTGTGGAAACCAACCAGCCAACTTTACCATGTAGAAAAACGGCATAGGTGTGAGGTTGAAATTGCACTAATTGTTTCTTATATAAAAGGGGATTAATTGTGCTGTTAAACGTCTTTACGTTCAGAGAAAGGGGCTTTTGTAAAGTTGGCCCACGATTTAAAAGGAATGTATTCAATTCAATGTGAATTCAATTTATTAGGCCGATTCTGGGCCCCGAGCATCATATATGACACCCAAGACCTAAACAGAATTATAATCCTTTTTATGGCTCTTACACTAACTAAAAGCACTGATGTTGTCCAGTGTAAACTAGCATTTTTGGAACTGATTTGGACCCCTCACCTGCCCACGAACCAGCATCTCACCTGGTAGCCTACAGCCGATAAATACCTAAGAATGAAAGATCATGAAGCACTTAACCTGTGCTGCGTCGTTGCTCTGTTTTTAAGAAAAGGACAGTCTTTGTTTCTATACTTTTCTGGCCTGCATTATGTTACCGTTTGACACCTTTAATTTACAGCTGCGGTCTCGCTGGGAGTGCAGCAGACATCATGTGACGGAGGAGTGGCCAAAAGAAAAAATCAGGAAGCACAACGACGCAAGAAACAAGTCACGAGAAAGGTAAAGTTCAAACTTTTACACAACTCAAGTAAACTTTTAGTCATTCTTGACAATTTCACTAACGTTTTAGACGACCAACGTATTTTTACGAGGTTGTTTCGTATTTTTAAGTTTTTTTGTTTTGCTTTACAACGAAAAGCGACAAACATCTTCATACTGACTTCCCTTGTAACTTCATGACTCTTAAACCCGCTAATGTTAAAATAAAGAGCAGTGTACAGGTAACATTAGGACAGCGTTAACCCCAACAAACACAAGTAGGTCATAACTAAGTATTTGCAGTTTATCCGTTCATGTTGATGGCATAAAAAATACTCTGGTGATTTCCGCATTTTTTCCTTGTTGGCAAGGAGACAGAAACAGAACATGCACGTTGGTTTAATTAACCCTAATCACACTTTCATTTTTAATTAAAGCAAACGAGAAATATCCTGTCACTGTGACAGTTTCTTAGCAGGTGGCTATTTGCATACTAAGTTTCAGTCTTTTTTGAGTCAGGAAGTCTGCATGAGGAGCTTGTGCTAAATATTCCCGGCCCAACACTCCTTCACTTCAGGTTGTACAGTATGATATGAGCACCTTTATCAGACTGTAGGACTTTCCTTTTGGCCTTGATAGCTGTTTTTTTTTTAGGTTAAAAGATGAAAATATTTTAATTCTGCAGCATATTTATAATATTTTATTTCACAGCATTGATATCAAATCATTTTAGCTGTAATGATCATTTGTGTGATCCCTCAATAATGTAAGTGTATTAGTTTCACAGTGTTTTTAGTGGATAAGTACCAGCATAAAACTTGTTATTGTTACAGTATTTTTTATTGTTTCAGGTTGCTCATGTTTACAGTATCACATTCCAAGGAAGCTGGACCTCTGAACCATTTCTAGGTCATGAGTTATATTATAAAGTGATTTATTTAAGCCACTCCTTCACTTTACTATTTCAGCTTCCATCCTTGCTCCTCTTAGCTTGAAGCTTAAGCTTACTGTGACTAATCACACACTGTACTCAGTGTTTGGGGGTGGGTCCACTGTATTCCTGTATAAAAGAAATAAACTTGCCTTCTCAGAGCTCTGAACTCTAATTTATTAAACACTGTGAGCAATGAGGACACCAGCCGTGTGGCAGGCTTTACTGTGTTGTGTGAGAATAAAACCTCGGACTGAGTCCATGAGTATTAAGAAGCACCCAGTGAAAGATAGTAGTGAACTTCTCAACAGATATTTCTGGAGCTTTGCTTCAAGATGAAAACCTGTAGAAAGAAGGTGAAATGTAAGGGGGTGTCACAAACGTTGCATCAAAGATGCCATAAATAGAAGCACAGTTGCAACATCTCTTCTTGGAAATTTGCAAGATACAATGATTATACTATATCTACACAAATGCTTTCACCCCGAAAGCCTCTTTTTTTTTTTGTTTTTTTTGTTTTTTTCTACACATGACAGTCACGAGAACAGTGAGCTGACTCCAGACGCTAATTAGATCTCACTGTTAACTCATGAGCGAGTCGAGTGAAGCCTGTGGTCTTGTGTGTCCTCGTAGCTTTCATCATGGCCTACCAGGCTGGGATTCCAGAGGAGCCCAGTGTTTTGGTTAACCAGATCAGCTCCAACATCCAGAAGATCACACTGCTGAGTAAGAAATGCACACATAAAAACACATTATTGTCAGCCAGCGCGTCCAACACATGGACACACTTCAATACAAATAAACAACATGCTTCTCTGTGACTTTCTTGCCAGCCTCCGAGCTGCAAAGGGCAATCTCTGTGCTGGGAACTGAACAGGACAGCAGCCAGCTACTACAGACGATGTGAGTTACTGGGGCTTGGTTGGATTTACATACCTGGGCTGTTATCAGAAGTATCTTAGTGAAAGTGTAAATGTGCAAGCGTAGAAAATGTTAGACTATTACAGCAATGTTTAATGCCGGCTAATTTTTTTATATACTCTAAATTACTTCTGATTCCTTTTAAACCTATGCACAGTATTATGCCTACCATCCTTTGTCTTTGTAATGTCTGAGTACTATTCTCTACTTTAACAAATTCATTTTTTAATGTCATTAGTCAACAGAAGCAGCAACAAGGCAACCACTTGGCAAAGGAGACTGACCGACTGATGAAAGCTTTTACTGCACTCCCAGTCGGACCTGATCAGGTAATGAGTTTGTAAAGTCTTCATGATCTAAAAGGTTTGTCACAGTCAAGCAAAACACAAAGAACAACCTCTCGGTCTAAAAAATAAACTCACTGGCACAAAGGCTGTAGTTCCTCACATGTCCCTGGGGCCTGGTTACAAAATTGAGTCAGTCTTCATAGACTGCCATGTTAAATGCCCAACTTCACAGCTTCACTGCAGAAATAAATGTGTTGACAGATTGAAACAAAAATGCTTTTGACTTCTTCTTAGCTATAATTGTTATTTATATATCACATCATAGCGCTTCACTCTTTCATTCAAAGTGGTTACTTGTAGTTCCACAGAAACCATGGCAACATCTAAATGTTCAAAATAGCAGTCCACTGACCAATGAGCATTGTAATCAATCTTTTCTGTAGAATCTGTGGTACCATACCAGACTGATTAACTACAGACCATAGTTCTGACAAGTCCATTTGTTCATCTGTTTACAATATTTTTGTGTTTACTTTAGCGTCAGAGAAAGATACAGAGAGAGCGCCTGCTGAACGACTTCTCCGCTGCTCTGAACAGCTTTCAAAAGTCGCAGCGAGATGCCGCCAGCAAAGAGAAGGAGTTTGTGGCCAGAGTCAGAGCCAGCTCCAGACTGTCTGTAAGTAACTGCCTGTCATCAGATCACCAAGTTGTTGGGTAGAGCATTAAACGACAGTTATAAAATAGGTACTGTATGGGAGTATGAGAGTGGGGTGAAGCCACTGCTATAAATGTAAACACATATATTACATCATTGCGTAGATTTAGATGGAATTCAGGTCTTTTGACATGCGTGTGAAGTGCTGTTTAAGAAGTGTTGTGTTTTTCTGCTTAGCCATAAACTGGACGACACATACAGGCGATTTTTGTCAGCATAAGTGCTTGTGATGGATAGCAGAGGAGAATATGTTTGGTATCCTATTGAAAACCTACAGAAGAGTAGAGACTTGAAAATTAGACATTCTTGAAACCATAGAAAACCATAGCTTGTTTAAGCTTTGCACTAACAATCCAGCAAAACAAGTAGGTGCTGTACATCAAGGCTCACTGCCTTTTTCCTTTCAGCAGCAGATTTCACTAGTGTTTGTTCTCACTTTCGTGTTTCTTACTGTTTTCACTCTCTGCTTCCCCTCTCCCCAGCCTGCCGAGGCAGATGGTCACCATCGCCGAGTGTAGTTCTGCTGCATGTTAAGGGGGTTATCTTTCTCTCCCCACTGTCACAAAGTGCTCGTTCACAAACCTTGTTGGGTTTCTCTCATCAGTATGTCGGCTTCTGCTGAGAAATGTCTACTTTTTTATTTTTACAAAAATCCACATAAAATTGTTATTGCACTGTATTCCACCACAGTGCTTGCTTGAAATAGTCACAGCTGGTTACAGTTTCACTCCTCTCTTAAAATTGTTGCAACCGCAGGCGTCAGTTCAGAAGTAGTTTCACATGAAGCTGTCACATGGTTGTGAATCAAAAAGTATCTTTAATTGTGATTGTTGTAGTCACAGATTCCCATGATTGGACCCACTCACAGCTGTGTTCCCGTACCTCACTCTTGCTTATCTCGCTTCACTCAAAGTTTTTTTTTTATTTTTTTTATCTGCTATGCTGCTGATAAGTAGGAACAGCGTGTTACTGCTGCTATGTTTAATAATTTATTTTTGCACAGTAAATAAAGCTGCAAGGTGAATTTATTCAACTTTGCCATGCATATATTTTAACAACGAAGTGTTCTGCAAATACTGAATAATTCTTTTTCTTTTACTTATATATTGCAGCAAAGGACATTCTGTACTTACTGAATCATTGCTATACCCATAATCAGGAATAGAAGGACCTCTGCAGATTTGCAACAATAAGACTTAAATGTGTTCAATTAACTTCTAGCAGGGTGGTCAGCCTGAAGACAGCTTTCGAAATGTTCCTCCTATACCGAGGTAAGCCCACTGTTTCTGAACAGTATTATTCTTTCTGCTTTTTATTATTATAGTAAATAATGTTTTAACTACTCTCGTTGCATCTGTATGCAGTGATTCCCAGATACAGGTTCAGGCTGACGCTGTCACTGAAGAAGATCTGAGACTGATCCAGGAGAGAGAATCAGCTCTAAGGCAGCTGGAGGTAGAGATCAAATTTCAACACCTAATATCTGTGCAAAGAAAATTCCACAAACACAAAGTCACAAACATACTGTAAGTGCCTCTTGAATATGGACCGGCTCTCTTGATTTTTAGTCTGACATCGTAGACATAAATGACATCTTCAAGGACCTGGGTATGATGGTCCACGAGCAAGGAGACATGATAGGTAAGAATCTTTCAGTAAGTTAATGCTGACAGGTGTAACAGCTTCACATTGACAGTTTACGGCTCAGTGAGCAGGATTGTGCAGTTTCTACTCTTACCGCAAGTAAATTATGTATTTTGTTTTGTTTCCTGCAGATAGCATAGAAGCCAACGTGGAGAATACCGAGACCAATATCCAGAAAGGGGTGCACCAGCTGGCCCGAGCTGCAGGCCACCAGGTAATGTGACAGAGATATCTTAATGTATGATATGACAGAAGTGGTGAGGAACAGGAGTATGAAAAGACAGATGAGCTGTAATAAATGCTAGAAAAATGAGATTTTAACTTGGATTAGTAAAGCAAGACTGGTTGTTAGAGCCTGTTTCTGTAAAGCAGAATGTGTGCATGACTCTACATCATTTAATCAACTTATTAGTTAGATCATAAAGGAAAGAAAATTCAAAAACATTAAATTCCTTCTGCTTATTTTCTTCTAGCAAAGCTCCCGGAAGAAGATTTGCATTATATTGATAGTGTTGGTTGTTGTTGCTGTTGTAGTAGGACTAATCATCTGGGGCTCCCTCAAAGCCTGAGGGCTTCCTCCTCCTCCTCCTGTGTTTATCACCATGGACCAAGAATGAAATTTCATTCTTAATCTTTTTCTTCTTCAAAAACTGACAGAGGGGGGG
>NW_005187414.1:5915896-5916455 GCF_000239375.1 Pundamilia nyererei
AGTATTCGTGTTTAGTGGCAGTCATTGTTGTTGAGTACGTCCTGCCCTAGCAATGTGGAGTCGCTCCAATAAATTGAATGTACACAGTACACACAATGCTCCTGGGTGCAATAAGCAGCATGTTGGTAGGGGACGCTGCTGCAGCTGCCTCTTTTTGTCTGGTTACATATGCAAAATCCACATACTATAAGTTTCTCAGCAATAAAACAATGAAGTGCAGTAAGTAAATTAAGTGGAAATGAACAAGCGCTAGGTGTGGGTTGCAGTAAAATGTAGCCAAACTACAGTCAGAATATTTAAAGCCTCTGAGGGGCAACAGTGTTTTTATCTGTTGTTTCCAATATTTCAAATTATTCGATTTTTATTCAGTCTTATGTATAACAAAAATAAAAGCAAGTGCAACTTTAATCTTGCTGTTAAGACGTTAGACTACACTCCAAATAATAAGGGGAAGGGTTTGTTATTATGAGACCAATTCTGGAAAAATGGCAGCGCTGTGTAAAATGTAAGTAAAAGCAGAATGCAGTGAACACAGAAAACGTAGCCAACCATGAAAAAA
>NW_005187414.1:5916501-5922013 GCF_000239375.1 Pundamilia nyererei
GGGACTTATTTCTTTTAGCTTGTCAGGGAAATCCTTTTCATTTCACTGCCTGTCACACAAAGGATTGAAGTAAAATATTCACAGTAAATAGTGCAAAGTCAAGTAATACACAGTGAGAGCATTTGTAGGTTATTTGGCATTCACTTGTGGTTCTCAGGAAAAGGCATCTAATTGAGCAAATTACGTAAGAGCTGAAGGAAAGTTGTCACTATTTTCTGTGAGAACTCTCTTATCCCTTGTTTTTAAAAACAAATAATTAGACAACCGATCTTAAACCAAAATATACTAATGCAAAGTATCCTAAGTTGCCTTGTATTAGTAAACACTAACACTGTTGTTGTCATTCTTCTGTATTTTAACCCGTGGAAAATTATGTGTGTGCGTGCGAACTGTCTTCTATTTGCTAAATAAAAATTCAGAATCTGAAGTGTGAAGAGTGATTTTTAACCAAAATTGTAGGATACTTGAAACTAGATTATGCACTTTCTGAGACTGTTGTACTGCTACCAAGTTGGAGGTAGAAAGCTGAAGTGAGATAGCAAATTAATAATTTTGTTTTGAAATATATTTTTAAAACTTTATTTTGATTCATTTTCCTTTTCAGTAACAAATGGAAGAAAGAGGGGGAAAAGGGAGGTGGAGGTGGGTGGGGTGGGGGGTTGAACTTAACCCATGAACAGTTTGGATTGTTTTGTCTTATTCATCTTCTTCTTGATCTTATGACCTCTTGGTGATTTGCCTCCCGTCATACTAGAGCTGAGACAGATTCATTGTCAACTGTGACCTTTTTATTTTGAAAATCGAAGCACTTTGTTAATGACTTGAATTGACATTTTAAATTTCACAAAATAAAAACAATTTCTTGGTGGGGAAAAAAGCTGAGATTTCACAGCCTCCTATTCAGTTCCTGTAACTATCCCAGGGCAATTTTGAAAGAGTTCAGTGAAAAACAAAAAAATCCACAAAATTTAGAGCAGTTTTTAAAAAAAATTATTTATTATTATTATTAAGGATATGTATGAGAGAAAGACAAGAAAATGATGATAATCAATACTTAAGTCTGTGATGATTTCGATTTAAACTATAGTATGACCTGAAAGTTTAATATAAATTGGTGTTTACTGTATGCCCATACTCAAAATCACAGACAGCCAGATGAAATTTAAATCTACCAATTACTCAATTTCAAATTAGTCATCACCAACTGCCCCATATGCCTCCACATATGTCAATAGTTAGTTACCATGGTGAGAGCATTTTGTGTAACAGGCTGCAACCAACTGTTGACTTTTGCAAAATGGGCTTGGCATTCCTCTTGCACAATGCCTCATAAAAATCAAACCTGTAATTCATATCAAAGCGTTTTAAAATCCATGAGGTTCCCAAGAAGTTGCTTTGCAGATTCATGTTTTTGTGTTTCATGGAACCAAGATGAAAAAGAAAGTAGTCAAGAACCAGTTAAACGTTGGTTCCTCTGGTACTATGGTAAATATTTGCAATTATTTTTGTAAAAGCTTTAGATTTAGAGTACAAAGTGGTCAGCATCTCATTTCTAGGGAATCTAGTATTGGAAATTTATCTGATCAAGATCTGAGTCTTGCTACCTGTATGTACCCAGGGTTGAGTGTAAACTTTGAGTGTCTTTTGAGAGCTGGTTCTTATTTCTTGGTGACAATACTGAGTCAGCATTTTTTCCAGATAAGGGTGGCCTAAGTAAATGTTTCATTAAAGGCTGGGGTTATGCCAGACCCAGTGTTGTTTACATAAAAGTGAATGTTTCTGATTTCACAAAAATAGCATTTAAATATAAATAGTGAAGTGAAAAACAAAAAAAGAAAAGAGGACTAGTAATAGATCTTGTGGTACACCTCATGGGAATTTTAATGAAAAACATCTTCAAGTGTACCTTGAAAATAGTTAAAAATCCGCGTTGTATGGTAGGTTATATGATATTCTTGTTTAATGTAAACAGGAGGAAATAGCATTCAACAGAGGATGAGATCAGGGAGCAGTTGAGGTAGCTAGAATATTTCAGAACAGACAGTGTTGGAGTTGGACTCGGATGTGGAAGTAACAGATTGCTGTGACGCAGAAAGCAAAAGTTTCCATGGCAGAGCGAGTGATGAGGAATACTGGACACTGTTGCAAATTCATCACTGAGGCACAGAAAGAGTTGAACTGAGCGTCAGTAGGACAGGGAGTATTTTGAGCTGCTTACACACACAGAAAGTAGCAGGTTGCTGCAAATAGCTGAGCAGAATTTTCCTTCCCAACAGAAACCTCCCAGCTGTGGAGGATGAGGAAAGTTTGACTGGGTACAAAGTTACCACAAGAGAAGCTGGAGATTGTTAGGTTTTGGAGGACAAATTAAAGGACTTATTATTTTTAAAAGGATTTAACTTTTTGGTGGAAGTGTTAATGCATATCATTTTATAATAATACGAAAAACCCCAATTTATCACATAAGTACAGCTAACAGGAGCAATAGTATATGGAAACTACACTCTTTTGCTCAAAAGTTAAAAAGTGGAAATAATAACCTCCTCTGGAACGAACAGTGACCTCACTGAAGCGAGGTTTGTTAGTGCGTCATTAGAAGATGGACCAGAGGAAATAACAAGTTGCTATTAGCTTTCCTTTTCTTTTTTTTCCTGAAAGAAGCTGTTTGAAAAAACGTAAATGGAAGAGAAGGTGGCATTGCTTGTGTCAACTTTTTTTTTTTCCCAGAGACGAGAGAAGAAATTTTGATCATTGTAACTCAAATTCTGAATTATGCATTGCCTAGTTACATTAATTCACAGAGCAGAAAACTGATATACATTTCAAGTGGTCCAGAGTCACGGCCGAACCAAAGTAATAAATATTAGACTTCCAACAGATTGAGGGACATGAAAGAGAACATTGTTAAAAACATGGAACTCAAAATTGAAGCCAACAAGAAGCGGCAGAAATGGCAGTTCCTCTAATGGCCTTTTGAATGTTTAGCTCCAAAAGAAACTTAGGAATTTGAGGGTTATGTACAGTACCTATCTGAAATACTATGACTTGAAGTCTGTCCAAGAGGCCTGTATTTCTGTTTTAGGGATTGAAATGACAGTGTTTATTAATCTAGTAGCAATCCCTAATTAGCAGCTAACATGTACATGGATTTAAATTGCTCAGTTCAGAAACCGTGGCTGAGGTCACAGTGGGTGTGTCCACCATTTATATCCAGTTTATAGTCCCTAAAAGCTCCAAAAACACTGGAACCTACATTTCCTACAATTCACCTGATCCAATCTTTTGTCAGATTTACCTGGTTTGCTTTACACAGATGCTTTTAGACTCAGTAAATCTAGGTTTCATTGCATTTTTCCCAGATGCAGAAAACACAACTGTTTTCATTAAGTGAAGTCATTTGAAATGATAACACATTTCTTTATGTGTAAATTTAGGTGCTCACCACATTCAAAGCACTTTTCACAGCAGGTACTTTATAATATACATTACCTTAATAATAATGGGTATGTTTGGTAAAAAGCCCATTTCTGAATTAGAAAGTAGGTAATTATTGCTGCCAGCAGGGGGCAGTGTTGTATTGGCTGCTATAAAGCTCATAATATACCACAGTGCAATGACCTTACTTTTTATTTTTCAGTGGCATTCTAATGATGTTATTAGAGTGGTATGTTAATGTGCTTATGAAACACTTTTTTCCAGAAACAGAACAGCTACATAAACACTTCTGCTGCCTGCTGTTTTATAGTAGTGCTCACATGCAGACAAATCATTATGTAGTGACACAATTAAATCAGGCCAACCAATCAGGGCTCTGATCTTTCCTTAAATTAGATCATCTGTGTATGATCCATGTTAGTTCACTTGAATCAAAGTTCAGACTGTCCCCTAAAGAAACTACAATTTCGAGCCCTTCAGTAGCCATGCAGTGCATTGAGTGTCCTTGAGATGGACAAAGTGTCCCCTCCTGATGTAGGGTGCAAATCTACTAATAAATACTATTATCCGATGGAGCAATGGAGCAGTAGCTTATTTATCTTTTCAGCTGAAATCTTGTTAGCAGCAGACTTGTTCCCATCATAAATCAATCGTATTTTTATCCACTTATTTTAACCTCCTTTTGTCCTGTCCGTTGTTATGGCTCATGCTACCTCTTGTCCATTCTACTTTGTTATTAAATGCATCAGTCAGCCGCAGCATTAAAACTACTGATGGGTTAGGTGAATACGAGTGATCGTCTTGTTACGATGCACTGTTCTGCTAAGAAACACTGGGTCTAGCATTCTTGTTAATGTTACCTTGACATTTACCACGCAACCTGAACATTGTTAAAGAAGCGCACCCCACTCTGAGGGTTCAGAGCTATCATGGTAGGAATATGGAGACCTGCACAATGTTAGATAAGTTGTACATAACTTTACTCATTATTTTTGGTTTCATGAGGATCCAGTCTCTATTTTGAAGGTAGTCAGGGTTACTGACAGTATTTTCATTGCTATTAAATCTCATGGATAGCTGAAGTTCATAACTCATAATCAGAAATTAATTTCAAATCATCTAAAGTTCAGTAAACAGAAGAATAGATAAGTCAACTCAATTACTTTCTTGTCTCAGTGTCTTCACTCTCTTTCTGCAATCCCAGGTTGTCTCTGTAATGTTGAGATAAGGACTTTGGACTTTCTAAATAAAGTTTGTGTTGCATAACCTCTCCTTAAGCATCCCAGTCTCCATCCACTTGTATTCCTCGAGGGGGTCCAGAGCTGCAGAGGGCAGCATTCCACCCAATATCCCAGGAATGTAAACTTTACTTTGGAGTCTAGCAGAAGGAATGCAGAATGTTTGCTGTCAAAATGTCCTCTCTGCGGTGTATGAATATTAGAATAAAAAAGGTCATAAATAAAGATGAGGTACAGCTCTCACTGGTGGGATGACAACTGGCACTAGAACAGAAAAGCATGCTGTGGGTTAGGGGGGAGGGTTGGATTTGGAGGCTTCTGTGTATTCCAGTAAATATTGATGTTTTTTTTCCTGAGGAGGAAGTAGCTCTCAGTTATGTGACAGGATGTTCCACGCTGAGGTGAAACCGCTGCACTCACCTGCTGTTTCAAAGCTAAAAATTGAATGTCACACACGCCAAAGAGTGCACCTGTGAAAAACTGTGTACCTCCCTGTGCTGAAAAACACAACAAAGAAATGACATTGAGACAAAGTAAATACTGTGTTTTTGAAGTCTAACGGCTTCTCGTAAAAAGGCCCCAAGGAGCTTGTGGTAAATGCTTAAAAAACTTCAATAACCAATTGGTAAACACCAAACCAGGCTGATATTTACCATCGGGGATCAAAGAGGCAGAAATGTAAGGGACTTTCCTTTTTAGTGTCCAGGTTAGTAAGAATAAGGGACTGGCATCGTCTGGCTCAGATGTAGGGCTAAAAGATTACATTTACCAAGCTGTATTTAGTGTTTGTTTGTTTTTTAATTTTAACTGACATACTTTGTTTTTGTTTTGTTTTTTAA
>NW_005187414.1:5923283-5925002 GCF_000239375.1 Pundamilia nyererei
TTTTGTCTATGTGTTAGCCCTGCGACAGACTAGTGACCTGTCCAGTGTGTACCCTGCCTCTCGCCCTAAGACAGCTGGGATAGGCTCTAGCGCCTCCCGCGCCCCTGAAAAAGCAGAAGTGAATGGATGGATTCTTGGAAAACAGTTGCCTGGTCTGTTGAATCTCTATTTTTGCTGTAGTTGGTAGGGTCACAATTAGGCATAAACAACATGAAAGCATCGATCCACCCTTGCTTAGATCAACAGCTAATCATGGTATAATGGTGTGGAGGATAGTTCTTAGCACACTGTGGGCACCTAAATACCAACTGAGCATTGTTTAAACATCAAATTCTACCTTAGTATTGCTACTGACAATGTCATGCCAATATGGACCAATATCCCTGAGGAATGTGTCCAGGAATTTACTGAAGCTATGTCACAAAAACTTACAGCAGTTCTAAAGGAAAAGGAGAGTCCAACCTGGTATTAGCGAGGTGCACCTAATAAATTGGTTGGTAAGTGTGTATAATTCATCTTCAAAAGCCAGGAGCATGATCAACTTCTAGAGTCCTGCTTACCCTGCAGACATACTTGATTGAGTGGATTTAACTGTCAAATGGGCAGGACGTTCATTTATTTACTCGTTAATAAACAAGAAGCAAAGTAAAGAAGGATTTCTTCAACCTCCCCTTCAAATGTCTTGTGTGAACAAGTGTGGTTTGCTCAGCTCAAATCACCTCCTATATATGAGGCTGTTTGAACAGAGGAATGTCACCACGAGGAAAAAATGCTGGAAGACAAACTATGGCGAATTCGTATTACACAACAGACGTCATAGCCTCCAGCCGCCTCGCTGTTGGAGGGAATGAAGGATGAATGATGAGGGAATGGATGGAAGAAGGCAGGGAGGTAATTGAGGAATGAATGTGTGTCTCCTAGGTGGCCATGTTGTTGTCCTGGAAGGATGTGGGCACCAGTCAGACCACACACACACACACACACACGTACACACACTAGCACCATGGCCTCGCCAGAATCCAGCTCTTGTTATTGTTATGTAGTGGTAAGATTTAACTTCATGGTGGACCATTGGAATTAGAGTCTGGATCCTGGTAGATATTTGATTCTTGGTTTCCATAATGGCGGGTAATAAATTGTGGGTGTATGTCACGGTGGGAGTGTAGGAATTTGGCTCTAGTTTCTAGTTCCTGTTGAACCACAGTTACACTTAAAATATTGAGATGGTATACAGTCTTCCATGCTAACTGAATGTTTTTAGGCGGTCGGGGAAACAAATCCACACCATTTTCTGTTTCCTCTCATTCCATGGTAGCTCATTGGAGGGCTAAGAGCAAACCAGAAAATATAATTGTAATGGAAAGGAAAGGAAAAGAATGAGGTAACCTGTACGCTGCACACAGCCTTATGGAGAGTCCTCAAGAATATGCGCGGTCATTAGAGTTACTGACATTAAGTGTTTACATGTGTATAATGAAACTCCTCTTTCTCTCTCCTCCCCAACCATTTTCAGAGACTGAAAAAGATGTTTAAAAACATACAATTTTAAATCTTTTTCTGTGTACCCGACTGGCTGGACAACGTCTCGTGAGTAAGAATGTGATTCCATATTTGTGGATCCCATAGACTTGAGTCTCAAGTGAGATATACCTGTTAATGAGCTTCACTGACAGGGGTTTTGACGTCAGAGACGGAAAGAGCTAACAGAGGAAGAGGTGT
>NW_005187414.1:5926476-5928195 GCF_000239375.1 Pundamilia nyererei
AACTAAACCAGCCTCAGGAAATAAACATAAAGAAACCAAGAATGAAAACTGTATAAATTGTAACAAACTAATCATATAAGAGAAACACTGAGAAACAGAAAAGAAAGTCCCAAACCCACAGGACTCGGTAAAAAACCCGGGATCATTACAAGGAGTTTATATTTTTGCAAAGCCTATACCTTTTCACATTTTTTTAAAAAAAAATTTTATTTGTCGGTGAGTTCAAGCGGCAGTTTAATAAACCAGTAAGACACAACAAGCCAAAAAGAATCAATGTCAGACTTCAGCTAAATTCATCCCCATGTTTCTGCACTGACTGGTTCAATCCGACCATCAAAGGCACAAATCTGCCACCACATCAAGCATTTCTTTTTTTGGTTCTCAGTATAGACTTTTGCTTTTTTGCCTTAATTTATCCTGGGAATATTTGCCAAGTACACACAGTCTCTTTCATCAACACCCTTCTTCACACGTACAAAGTTACACACATTCATACCTGGCAGTTGCCCAGTGCAACCACAGTCTTCTACTGTTCGTCCAGTGAGCAGCTCCATCAGAGCAATCTGGAGTTCAGAAAATTGCTCAAGGGCATTTCTATGGTATTAGTTAAAAAAGAAAGAATCAGGTCACATTCACTTCCCAGAGCTGGATTTTTCTTGGCAAATCCAAGACCTATCTCAATTTTCACATCAGCTTTCTTGTTTAAAGTTAAGACTGGCACATATTGGAACTAGTCCCTGTGTATAATGAGACATATTAAAAAGAAAAAACTCAGTGAAACTCATCCAATCAAGAGTAATTTTTAAGCCTCAGCTAATAAAAAATATTTTATTAATTGCGAGAGCCAAATTTTAGATCAGCAGATTTAGAACATATTGTTAAACTTGGCAGTGAAAATCTGTAATCATCCTGATACACATTTTAGGCCTAATTTCTGTTGATTGCGTTCTGTAAGAAGACTGCTATATGCTAATTTAAGCATGATTACGACATAGACTGTATGTAAAAGATGGAGATAGCCAAGAGCTTTGACAATATTTTTTGCATATACATTTGTAAATGTATCAGGTTGATAAGGTATATTGGCTATGATGTTAATAATTAGCTGACAAACTAATACTAGCTGTAAGCAAAATATTTTATGTAATAAAAATAAATAATAAATAAAACAAAGACTACAATTTGACTAGAGAACTAACTAAAAATGTTGTGTGGTTGAAAAACTAAATAAACTAAAATTAAAAAAAATGAAACGTCTTTGGTTCTAGTTTTACTTTTTACTGTTTATTCATAATGGTCAACAAAAGCAGCATGGGGATTGTTTTATGCATGTTTAAAAGGATCTGACTGACTAAATGGCTGTGAGTGAATTACCTTCACAAAGTGTTGTGTCCTATCGTTACCATCATTCTGGATTTAAATCATATTTCTATCACTTTCCTCAATTATTTTCTCAATTTGTGTTTGATCGATGTAATTGTTACAATGTAACAATGGTTCTTGGCAATAAATCCTACTGTTGAAAAGCCAGTTTATGTCCGTTTAAATGGTGCCACAATTGTAAGGAAAATGCATTTGAGGGTTGAGCAGCAGAGTTGAGTATGCACTGACTCTTTGAGCTTGTGGTACCCCAGGTTGATTGACAGTGCTGCTCAGCGACAAGTCCAAATTCTGCCTATGGCAATTAGATTGTGGGGTCAAAGTGTGGGGAAGACACAG
>NW_005187414.1:5928931-5957370 GCF_000239375.1 Pundamilia nyererei
GAACCGTTCAGTGCTCATCTTTTCATAAGAGCCATCCTTTCACGCAGCATGTTGCTCTGCTCAGACCAGTCTGAACTGCCCGTTGCTAGGACAGAGCCACTTCAGCATCAAACGATATTTTTAATCAAGTGGTCAAACGCTATTGCACAAACATTCTAAAGTAGCTTAGGTCAACAGCATCCCAGAGCCTGTTCTGTTAGCTGGAATGCTCCCGTATGCAGTGAACAGGCCTCTCTTTGTGTTTCAGTCCAGCAGCCTCACGCCACAGCGCACCGCTCTGGAATCCTGTTTGTTTTCTTTCAAATTTCTCAACCTAGTTCCCTCCGCTGTAGAGGCGCAGTGTACTTTGTGTATGTTCGTACTCTGTTTTAAGATGCATCTGTGTTTGAACCAGCGTAGCAACAGTATGGCTCATTGAGCGTGCGCTCATTTTAAACTGGTGCCAGAGTTCATATGCTTTAAAGTGGAATATGCTGGAAAGTGAGAATTTTACGAGGTTTTGTGCCTGTGTAAATCCAGTCAGCCCCAGCGCTGGTTGTTAATGTGAAGGAAAGCAGGTAGATGCGTACTGGATTGAACTCAGCTTTCTGTGGCCAGCAGGCCTGGTTTCTAATTTGCAGTGCAAAATATTTGCTCTGGTAGTTTCCTCCCTCTGATCGAAGTACCAGGGTTCATGAAGACTTGACGAAGTTCTACCTTAAAAAGACACTTTCAAAATAAAATTCAGTTTGTTGTTTTGCATTTCTGTACTCCCACACATTTCTAGTCAATCCACTTATCTAACCAGTAATCTGCAATTATCCACAATACAGAGGACTTGCTAACACCCTCCATGCTGACTGGACAATCACCTCAGGCCTCCTCTCTCCCTCTTTAAGTCCTTCTCCCCCCTTTATCCTGGTTTTTCACTGTTGGCTGACCAAAACCAGAGGAATTCATTATCCAGGAAACTTTGCAGAACAGTGTCAGCCAAGCAGGGCAAGGCTATTCTTCTCTCTCATGCTTCCTGACAATGAAACCATAGCAAACAATTGCCCTGTCAGTACTTCTAAACAGGATGACCACTGTTATCTTATCATCCTGTTTCAAATACTGACAACACCATTTAATGTTTGGAAAAGATGACACTGTGAAAATGCCTTTTAATTTTCATTTTGAGCAAAGATATTCTTCTGAGATTACACTTCAGCTGAATTTACAGCAAAGAGGTTGATTTATTTCAAGAGCTGATTAACTCACTCTTAACTAGATAAAGATTTCTACAAAAAAACCCAGAAGACTTATCTCGACAAGTCTTCTTAGGTCTTATCTTAGGTCTGGAAACCTCCCTCTTTGAAAGGGGTAGATTACAACCTGGACACTTCACCAGTCTGCCAAACAGAAAGAAAACCATTCAGAGTCACACCTACAGGCAATTTAGAGGTGGCACTTTATGCAACCTGCAAATCTGGCACACACATCAGATAAACATATGCACTGAATAGACAATACAAACAGCGGTTTGGTCCAAAGGTTTCAAAAGACAGACGTTTTACATTTGCTTCTAAAGCTGTTCCATCTGGATATTTTACAGTCTCTTAGCAACAAAGCATTGCATGTTTTTTCCTGTGATATCAAGCAAGACCTTTAAACTAGTTTCCTTGATTATGATTTGCTTAACTCAAAGAGAATGGCAGTGGTTTTTTGCTCAAGAAACACACACTAACACACACTTGTTCAAAAAATAAGGTGGCTTATGTAACGCGTGCTCAGCATTCTTCTTTTCGATGATCTTGTTGTCTCACATTGTGTATGGGAACATCAATCTTTCTGCTGTCATTAGAGCATTTCTCACTATGATGTGTTTGACTCCGTTTCAAGCTTTTTAAGACTCCATTTCCAGTAAGCCGAGGAAATGCCTTTTCTGGGCTGTACCACTTAAATGCCACATATAGGCGGCCCCTTCTAATACTGCAGGGTAAGCTGCTCTGAAAAGCACCTCCAAAATACTCTGCAGGGCGGTGTGTCCTGAACGTCCCGCACCTGCATAAACACATCGAGCCAGGAGAGCTGCCTGCCGCCTTGCCAGGCACGCTAAACCACATGTCCAAAAGGCAGGAGAATAACATACCTGGGAACAGTTACCGTGAGAAGCGAAGGTATCGTAGCATATAGTTAACCGCAGAAGGTCGCGCTCAAAAGGCAGGAAAGGCACAACCTTCAGTTTATACAGTACATGCTTAATGAAAGTCCGCCGGCCAAGTTTGGTTTAAGTGTTTGAAGTACAGACAAAAAATACCCGGTAACAAAATACAGAGGACTATATACAATATGTCACAGAGTGGAAAATGAGGGGAGGAAACAGATGGGTGGAGGAGGCAAACAAAAGCGAAAGTGTTAAAATTGATAATTCAGCATAGGGAATGTATAAAGGTTATAAAGGAAACGTGTTGGGAACAGTAAGTGTACCTGAGACAGGCGCTGCGACAGAACACCTTCCTGTCAGATGTGCTCTGTAAAAACTCTGCTCCCCAAGACAAGGCTTCATAGTCACATAGCATCACATGACACGTTGTAATCACCTAACTATCAAACCCTTCAGTCATTGTACTTGTGAGACCTCACAAAGGACCCTGGTCCTACAAGCCACCAGGGTTTTAGATTTGAAGAAATGCTATTACGAGGTTATTTAGTCTAATGTTTAGTCTTGTTTGCCGAGTTTATAAACATTAACTGGGAATAGCGAATGGGAGGTGACCCCTGTCTTTTCCCTACAGAGTACCCAGACAGACTGTAAACATGACACTGATCTCAGAGAGAAAAAAAGAAGCTGAAAATAGCGATTTAATACAGTGAATTTTGTTTAATAAATGAGTATAAATACGGAATTATAAATCGTCTGCAGTCATGTCTACAAAATGCATTAGAACAGCTGCAAAACATCCAGGTTTGCTGCCACTGATTAAACAAATAGAGTGATAGTTCCTTCCTGCGTCATTGCCTTCATGTTTGCTGGTGATGACTGAATACAGCTGTAGAAATAGCAGTGAGCTCACAGTTGATGATTCATTCAAAGTATTTGGGGAGTAGAAGATAACAATGATGCTTTTAGGTGGATTAAGACTTGTACAAGAAATCAGCCTTAAAAGAAAAAGAATGCTACAGCATGAACAAGTCAGAAATGTGTTGAAGGGGAATGTATTATATTTATTACATGTATCCTGGTTTTGCAGTCACATGACTATTAACCGAGTGACTATAACTTGTTCACCATTTTGGACATGTGTTGCTGTAGAGTGAAGTGAATTAGGCCCCATTCACACAGACCTATCGGCAACAATTTTTCAACCACCAGTTACAAGGAAAAATGTGCATTCCTTTTTAGGCAATGGTTGCTGGAGGTCTGCAGCAGTTGCTAGGTGAAATTGGTCACAAACAGGTATACGGTGCTGCAATGAAAAAGGCATTATGATCTCTTTGGTCTTTATCAGACTGGTTACTCATAGTTTCCATGGAAGATGGTAATTTTTCTACCAACACCTGCTAACTACTACTAAGCGCTAAAGTGCGAGATAATCCAGAAAGAAAATATTAACCTTCAGTGTAAAACTTGCACCTTTCAAAACATGTTGGTTGCAGGGCTAAGGCATAACTTTTAGTTTGAAGGCTAACATTCTTCATTTTTCATTTGCATTTTTCAAGCATGACTACAGCTGGACTGGTAGTTTATGACTGTTTGCTGACAAGTTGCAGTCTCCATGCAAACCACAGGGGACTGCAGTAATCTAGTAATTTACTAGTAAACAAGCAAGCACAAGGAGGTTTTTGGTGAGTTTCACCTAGCAACAGCCACCAACCTCCAGGAACCTCGAGCAATATAGTTAATTAGCAAGCAGATATTCTGTATTAGGTAAATTTACTAACTTGGATCTGAGGACAGTTAGCTTGGCTCAGAATATAATAAAAAGAGGTTTTTGCACATTCACACACTCTTCTTATGGTCTGCATGTTGCTCTTCTGACTTTGTTAGGGTTAGCATCCTGCCAATAAATCATGTTGTTAAACAGTTTAGGTCACTATGTGCAACTAAATGTCACGGTAGTGGGTCGTGTGGCCCAGTGTTTGAGTTTTAATGCATATTTTTGTATTCATTTGTGTTATAGTTTAACTCATCTAGTTGATTTCTAGGTTGCAGTTTAGTCCTTTGTTTCTTAGTCCCTTTTGTCATCTCTCCCTGGTCCGTGCATCTACCTGTCATGTTTCATGTCTGTGTGGTTCTTGTTGTCAAATTCGTGTCATGTCTATGTCTCTGTGTTTCCTGTTTTATTTTGGAAGAGTCTGGTGTTCTTTGTTCATTGTAGTTAGTGTTACTCTCCCCTATGTTGTCATTATGCTTCTGGTCAGCTGTGTCCTCATATGTCTCCACTTCCCCTGATCACCTCATGTGTGTATTTAAGTCCTCAGTCTTCCCCCATGCTATGTGAGGTTTCAGGACTCTGTGCTGGTCATGTTCATATTGCTTATGTGTATACGTTTCATAGTTCTTTCTTGTTCCAGCACAGAGTCCTGTTCATAGTTTTCTCAGTCATATGCATCATTGTCACCTTATCTTAGCCTTCCCTGTTGTCTGAGTTAAGTGTCAGTTCTTAGTTTTCCCAGTTCAGCTTCTAGTTTTGTCTTGCCTCGGTGCTTTCTGTTATTTTCCACATTAATCAGCCCAAATAAAGGCTTGCGTTTCATTTCAGCTTCAGTACTGACTCCTCTTCTGTCTGCACCTGGATCCTCACACTCCCACACACCAAGAGTGTATAACACTATACGAAAAATTTAATCTTGCAAATAATGACAACACGAATTTCCATCATAAATCTAAAATTTCTTACCGATAACCACTTTTCCAAGTTGTTTTAACTTTAGGCTCTCTTGATCCATGCTCAATCATCCGGGTAAGGAAATCCCAGAAAGTTGTTTCTGTTCATCTGGATTTAGCATTTTTAGTGGAAGAAACGCATATTAACGAACTGATCTCACGGCTTATTGTTAGTCAGTGGTGCTAGTTTTGGTCATTATGTAACCAAGTATGCACCAAGTCAAGTGAGACTGAAGAAGACCCTTGGATGAGTGACGAAATGTTTCTCCCACTGAAAAATCTTAATCCAGAAGAACAGAATCGACTTTCCGGGGAGTTTAGGGTCCATTCATGTTGGGAACACATTTTTATGCACCACAATACACATAGTTAGCTTCACACAAAGACTGAACCAATGTTTATAGGAGGAAATATGACTCAGACAGTACAAAAAAAACATGAATGAGGCCACCGTGACATCACCCACTGGTTAGCGAAGTCAATTAAAAGTCTGCTGCTATAAGCAACAGTGGATAATCTTCCTCACTCTATTAACGACAGTAATATATAAAATGAAACTCATGTTTTTTTTAGTAAGATCTGAAACTAGAAATTTAGCCCATAATGTTATGAAGAAAGTCTTTACTAAGGCCACGGAGTTCTTTAGGCACTTCCACAAAGGCTTCACAAGCTACATCCATCTGTTATACCATTTATGACTTGAATATATTTGGCCAAGCTAAGCTAGCTACCTCTGGCTACGATAGATAGCAAACAAACGTGAGACTGCGATCCATCCTCTCACTTAAATCTCAGAAAGAGGGCAAAAAAATGTTCTTCAGAAATGTTCAAATAGTTTCTTTATGCTGTAACATGCAAAAACACAATTAGCACTTCACAATGACACCTCAATGGTTTACATTTTTTAACCACTACACTATTGTAAGACTTGCCCTGAATCACTCCTGCTTAGAATGGAAAACATGTTTCTTGTGTCTGTGGTGAAGTAGGAGAAACTTGTGAAACCTGGGTTGTCTGCAGCTGGCTTGACAGTTTGCTGACTGATAACTCCTTCCTGCGTCATCACTTCCTCCTCACTTTGCTGAGGAATCCACTGTCAACTGGTCCATGGTTGCTGTGAAAAGTGTGGTGGGAGGAAAAGATTTTCCACTGTCACTCTCAGCTTTGGTACAGGTATGATAATGTGAAGAGCATTCAATCAGCACACAGTCATGTGATGAAAAAATTATTTCACAGTCCTGTGAAAACTAAGTACACCCCCACATTTTGATAGCTTGTAGAAGCATCTGTAGCAGCATTAACTTTAAGTAAAGGTTTTCTGTATAATTTATCAATCTCTCACATCATAGTGGATGGATTTTGGCCCACTCTTTTTTACAACATTGCTTGAGTTCATTAGGATTTGAGGCTGTTTGTTTATGAACATCTTTCCTATAAGGTCCCATTAGAGCATTTCAATCAGGTCGAGGTATTGTCTTTGACCTTGATTCTTTTTGTTTTCAGCAATTTTATTAAAGATTTGCTGCAGTAGTTTGCATCATTACCCTGTTGCATGACACAATTTAGGTTAAGCTTTACCTGTCAGACAGATGGCCTCACATTTGACTCCAGAATACTTTTGCATACAGAAGAGTTCATAGCAAACTCAATGACTACAAGGTGTCACAGTCCTGTGGCTGCAAAAAAATCCCAAATCATCCACAAACATCCACCAACATTCTTGGTACACGGTATGAGATGTTTGTGCTGATATGCTGTATTTGGCTTTTCTCAAATGTGATGCTGTGCAGTATTGCCAGTTTTAATATTCTCTCCCCAAATAGTATAATTTACCCAATATCAAGTCCAAAAACACAGCAAAATCCATTGAGGACAAAGCGCAAGGAAGCAGCACCAAATCGACAAAAGGAAACTGAAGTTAAATGCACACACTGGTAGTAAGCAAGAAGAATAGAAACAACAAGACTGAAACAAGAGGATGACAAGGAAATAAAACTGACAGTGAGGCAAAAGAAACAGGGACTCCTTGATAATTAAACAAGGATATACCCAAGGCAGAGATTAAGGAATTAAATATATAGCTACAGCTCTAAACACAAACTGAAGCTAGATTTTCAAAGGCAGCATTAGTACAAGTTAAGAAATCTAAAGACTAAACCAAGAATATGACCAACAAGGAACTGTATAGTACCTTAAAAAGAGTACAAAACTCAAACCCCTGGTATGGTCATAAACACGAGAATCGTGACTCAAAATAAAACATAGCTAAGATCAACGATGGACCCCATCCCAGAAGCCAAAATAACAATACAAATAAATCAAAACTAGGCGTCCATGACAGTGGTCTTTTCTCCTTGACTCAAAATTAACACACACCTGAATGCTCCAGCGCAGCAAACTGTCAAACCCTGGATTTTATAAAGGTGTTTACACTTGCCGATGAGCAAGTAATCAAGTACATTTAATTAACGGCACCTGGCTGCTGCTTACCCTCTTAATTCATATGGGAATAGACTTAGTGGACTTTTTCCACATGACTGTAGTTGGAATTTGTTTCCCATGTTTATCCCAGGATCTCACATTCTCCCAGTGTTTGTGTTAGTGCAGTACTTAGACCTATTATTACTTTTGTATTACACTGAAAACTACAAATTAATAGAGTAAATACTCACTATTTTGTTTCGCAGATTGTTAGATCTGTGAGAAATGTTAAATTCAGCTGTTGTGGTAGTCATTTGAAAGCAAACCTGATAAGTTTCAGCGGTTGATCTTTTTGAATTTAGGGGAATGTAAAAACAAACCAGCTGTGACCTTCCAGTTAGACAATCACAGAGCATCAGGTTGCCAGCAGACAAACAGACAGATGCAAGGCGAGGGTGTAGTCTGCAGTCTGACCTTGCAGCTCGCAGACAGATGGAGAGAAGCCTTTTTGCTCCAGACGCTAAGACAGACTGGGAGGGGTCCTCATAGCCACTGTGCGAGACTGTATATCTGGAAACAATTAGTGCTGATGGGAACCCTGGTCAGATTACGTCTATACGGCGCAGCACAATTCTGTTAGGAGCTTACAGTTTGCTCCTTTGTACAAAGCATTTCACTGTTCCAACACTTTACTTCTCCCACAGCTGAGAGCATTGTTTTATAATCCTTTATTTCACTGAAAGCACATTTATGTTTATACTAACAGCTTAGCAGAAGGGGAAAAACCCCAGAAAAGTCATATTTTCACAGCCATTTATGAAATTGAAGTCCTCCTCGAAGTAATCTTTCACTTTTTGTCCATTCGCATTAGTCATGTGAAAACAGTGTTCACTTCTGCAGCATTCAGCACTAACAACTCCATCAAAAGACAAACCTGCTGTTGACTTTGACTGTACTTTCACCTCAGACATCGCACAGATGCTATTTTTTTGACATCAGTGCCAAAGAGTCCGACCAGGTTTCACTAGTAAAGCCAAAAAGCACGGCAGTGCTGAGAGGCGCTCATAGCACACTTCAATAATAAGACTGTCTGTGGCTTGAAATTTGCTATTTCACATTCTCTTTGTGTTAGAACCTTTGGGCTAGTTTTCTGTTTAAACCACAAGCAAAATACTTGAAGATGAACTTTTTGAAGATGAGTCATTAGGCATGCAGTACTATGTGTTTTGTATTACATAAGAACATAGACAGGGAGTACAGGCACAGGACAAAGTATTTAAAGACAAGAGTCCTGTGCACTGAGGACTGGTTTTGTACATCGAACTTTATGTTTTAACATCAACAGTACAGTATATTATATCTTTAAAGGTTCCTTCCATGGAGAGTGCTTCCCAGCCTTAGAAAACTCATTACTCATTACTATTCTGCCTGTGTTTATCATGTCTCCTGGCTCTGGAGGAGTTTTGTTAAGTCTTAGAGAATAATCCTAATGATGACATAAGGGTTTTCTCAGCTTGGGTTTTGAGCTTACAAATTTAAACACAAAGTCTACGTTCCAAACTAGGGCTGTGGAGTGGAAAAGCCATGCTGACCAGGCAGGGGGTGGTCTAACTAAACATATGAATTACACTATAGCAAGGCATTTTTGAAGACTGACCTAAGAACTCAGCTTCTACAAGAACATCTAACGATTGCAATGGAAAATCCCCTGAGGTACTATTTTATTATCTAGCTCCATCTGGAGCTGTTCTGGAGCTTTCGACCATATCTGTTCATCAGCAGGTTTCCCCAGTTGTGATGTACTTGTAGATATTGAAATATATTATATACTTATATTTATACATAAAAATTTGCAATATGCAATTTCTGTAAACTGCAAATTTTACCATGTAGAAAGTCCCTAAGGTATCCCAGAAGCCATGTTGTCAGTGAAGGGGCTAATACCATAAAGGCCTTCATAGGTAGCAGGACATATGTGGCTTCCTCAGGCCAACCTGGGTGGAACCCATAAGACCCAATACAATACAATAAGTACAGTTTTTCCCTGTCAGTGCAACCTGGCAACCCACAACCTGACTGGTTAGGCAGTTAATCCTGAATTCACAGAAAGATTGGCTGAATGCTACTATCTCCCCTGTTTAGACAGAGACTAAACACAAAGAGTAAATAATTGTTAGTTGAGCTATTTGCGTGTCTCTTTGAGTAATTGGCTTTTCTATAGTTGAAAGTTAAATTAATCTACACTTCCAGAATCAGAAAAAACGGCAATTGAACCGCTATAGAAACACAAACAATGCATCTGTCCAGCTGCAGACAAGCTGAACAATTTGATGTTGGTTATTGCAAATCGTTGTCTAGGTTTGGAAAGAGGTGTTGTGACCATGCACAGTCTATAGCAACACTAAAATAGCAACAATGTACAAATTTAAATCCAGAATAACCTTGAATTTGAAACCTAAATGTTGTCTTGTTTGGACCCTACAGTTGGCAAAATGAGCAGGGTTGGCAGGTCAGTGAAGCCTAGGAAAGGCCGGGTGCTTTGTGGACTGGGCAACAAGAAGGGACCTAAACATTCCCAAAAAGTGGCTTTAGACACATGGAACATCGACAGACCTTCAAAGGAGCCGATTGAGGTAGTTTGGACATCTGACAAGGTCAGGTGTTTCAGGTATGTTCAACTGGTAAGAAATCCCAGTTCAAAATGGATAAATGGATACATGGACAGATGGAGATGTGAGATGATCCAAAGCAAGTCTAGTCAAGCTAGTCAGTCAACAGAAGCTGCAGTTGTGTTATAGGATAGCTGAGATATAGATGTATAGATATATTTTCCAGTGTTTTGTCTATATGTACTATTGATGACTTGATTGAGAAAGTAATCAGTACAAATGATTGGCGGCAATGACTGTTATTGACTGTTAAATGGATTTTGTGAATATAGTAGACAGTGTCAAGATTTCATGTTGGACTTCAGAAGTATTATGACCACAACATGTCTAAAAGTTATTACTCCTTGCATGTGGGCTGGTTCTGCTGCTTATGTAGGGCTTTTCTACTCTAAATGAGCACTCAAAGTGCTTTAAACAACATCCCTCATTCAGACATGCATTTTTTTTCAGCCTAAGTAGAAAAAATATTCTATGTAACATTTACACACATCAGCAGTCAATGGATTCACTGGAGAGCAAACTGGGGTTCAGAATCTTGTTCAGGGATACTTTGGCATGCAGACTGAGCAAATAGGGATCCAACTACCAACCTTTCAATTAGTGGATGACCTTATTTGTCGCCTGAGCTACCGTCACCACAAGGTGCAAGGGAATCCTGCAATAACCTTTTAAATTAAAACCTGTTTTCACCTTAATGAATGGGGGTCTACAAGATGTTGTATGTCTATTCATAAAAGTCAAATAAGCAGCTGCAAACAGGTAAACAGCATTAAATTATTTCTATGTTTGAATGGGTGTATTGCAGTAAATGGAGATTTGTGTTACCAGCATTTGCTAAATAATCAAATTCGAGTCAACAAGCTATGTAGCAGGTACACTATTTATCTAACAGTAAACAAACTTTTAAAGCAGCCCTAAGCTTTATGTGAATCTGTATGAGAGCACGGTTTCCTTCTGACAGCCAGTAAATAACCATCCAGTAAAACAGACACTAAACAAACACTCCTGAAACCAGTTTGACATCTCAGGCACCTTCAGTGTGAGAGACTCGAATAGATAGAAAAACACTGAGTTGGTTTGATGTTCAGGAATTTTTAAGGTAACATCTTGACCTGTGTCGCTGCACATCACAGAGTGAAACACCTGTCTGGGAAGTAGAAGCCCATGAAGCAAAACGTCAATTTTTTTTTTTAAACGCTTGAAGTAACATTTACCTTGGCAGCGAATGAGACGAGGCAGTAGCGTGTGATTAAAGGAGATGTTTTTATTCAAGGCTTTCACGGGAAGCTAATTAACCGAGGTATGCAGTCGTGTGCCAGGCTAATAGGGGGAAGCTGCCGTTCCTGCAGGGAAGCAGTGGCCTCAGAAAGCTAAAGAAGACGTGTTTACATTCACAGCCTCCTCTGTGTGAGCCGCAAGATGTTCAATTCAAACTATTCACGACATGATTTTTTTTCCCCCCCAAGTGAAAAACGAAGAAAAGCTTGGATGTGGTCAAGCTCACTTTTACCGCAAAATGAGAAAATTTGGCAGAGGAGAGCTCGAATTATTTCTCCTTTTAAACATGGTGATAAAGGTTACTTTGAAATGTAGTATAAGCACCCAAACAGGAACTAGTGCAAAGTTACCCTTTTAATAAGTGGTCAGATAATTCCTGCTGAGCAAAGCTGCTGGGTTTAGTTTGGCAATATCAAACTAAAAGCATCTTGTTGTCAGGGGGACTGAAGATATTCTCTCTTCACGGTACACTATATATTAAAGATAGATATGGGTCTCCCAAAGTAAAGCTACTGTAAATGTGCCTTAAGCCTGCATTCTTCTAGTGTCCATCAGGGGGCAGCTCCTGAAGTGCGACAGTGTAGAAGTCTACTTCTCCTTTGATCTCCGACCTTATTGGACACTTTCTCCAAATTAAACTGATTGTATCCATCACTAGTTTAAGATAATTAATACTATATTATGTTAATTTTTAAAATATTGATCCCATTTAGAGTATAACAGGGTAGAATTTAGAGCACTGTTACTTTGTGATTGACAAAATTGTTATTACATGCATTTGCAGTGTCCTTGGTCTCTTATGCAAGACCAGCACTTGGTTTCAAAAACACAAGAGGGTTGTCAGCCAAAATGCTGAATTTGCGTTTACAAACGTAATCAGTGATGTCACTTTGAGGGTCTGCGGTGTTCACAGAGGGAACATGGTCGTCTCAAGTCAATAGGAATGGCTTTTCCCATCACATCTGGTAGACTTGAAGGACAAACTGAGCTGAACATTCTTGTACATTTCCACTCACTGCACCACCGTGGTGTCGGTGAACAACACTGGACTGGTACTTTCACCACCAATCACACACACATAAACACATGTGCTTTCACTCTGTCTCTTTAAGCACTTTGTCTGGCATTCAATAGAAACTGAGAGAAATGAGTGGGGCGCCCTGACCTTCCTATTGGTTGATGACCCGCTCTATACCTCCTCAGCCACAGTTAATATTCAATCAGGTTCTTTTTACAAGGACAAAATCATACAAATGTGACCCCAAAAAAGCACAGACTCAGATTTTAGTTGTTGCAATGTGGCAGTATGTACAGGTGTGTACAGGTGCCTTGGCCACTGCTCTCAATGCAGTATTCTTTATAAAAAACTGAACTGTTTACAGTAGCCAGATAACCTGCCTTTTCATAGGTAATCATATATTTGTGTCTCATTTGTTTAGTCATTTGCAGAGAAAAGAAATGTAAAATGACTTTTGTAGTGGACTTCTTTGGCTGCTCCCTTCACAGGAGCGCTACATCCTTCCATCTTCTCTGTGGTCTTACTCTTCTCCTCCTGTCTCTCTTATATGCTGTTTTTTAAATATTATTTTTGGGGGTTTTCAAATTTTTTAGTGGATAGCAAGTAGAGATGGACAGGAAATTGGGGTGAAGACATGCAGTAAAGGTGCCACAGGTCAGACTCGAACCCAGGCTTTTGCATTCTAGCCACGTGGTGTGTGGTTGCCCGCTCACACACTGAGCTAACCCAGCACTCTGATATACTCATTATTAATCTTTTCTTTCAGTCCCAATGAAAATCTTGACATCTTTAACCCTCTTAAAATCTCCACCTACTCCACCCTGCCTGCACTCTCTCCTTCACCTCTCTTGTGTACAGTCTGTTGCTTTGGATGGTTCCAGGTATTTAATCTCATCCACCATCAATCCCTCTGCTTCTTGCAGCTTCACTGTTACACCTGTATCCCTCTCATACATACACATGTATTCTGTCTCGCTTCTACTGACTTTCATACCTCCACCTCCCCACCTGCTCCCGTAAACTCACTACAGATCACAATGTCGTCTGTGAACATCAGTAGTAGAGTATTGTAGTGGAATAGAGACTATGACATGAAAAAGTCAATATATCTATTTTATTGAATAATCTAGTGTTAATGGGTAAATTAGGTTTTAGGGGTGTTTGTAAGTACGTTTTAAAGCTCACAAATCTGCACCTGACGTAGGATAATTATTCACCTAAATCTGATAAAGAAGTGACCAAGTGGGTTTTTTGTATTTTGTTTTCTTTTAAGTGAACAATTCTTTTCATCTCGGATCTTTAACAAATTTTCAAATCACTCTGAAGGAGCTGCCTCTGCTGTAGTTATAGCACAGTGTGTGGCCGGGCTGATGCCATATTTAGAAAACTATCATCTGTTCAGGCTGGTCCATCTTTAGGGCCACAGAGACTTGATGACCCCTAGAATTCACAGTGTTTTTAGCTGCTGCTGGCATTTGTAGGTCTGAAAATTTAATTTTGATCAGTAGTGATGGTTTCATGATGGTGTAAAACTTCCTGGCAGGACTGAAGTCAGGTTGCCAAAATACCACCTGGTTTCATCAACCCTCATAGCTCGGCATGAGGTCCACAGGATGAAGCGCTCAGTGAGAACCCGGAGAGTCAGAGATTATTTCTAAGTTTAGAAACCCGCTCGACCTCCAGCTGAGAAGTCACAGAAACAGAACAGATGCTGTGCTGGACCCACATGTAGTTGTGTTTAGGTGAAGACCATCTGACTTCCACATCCATGTGTGTGGCAGTAAATCTCGAGCTGTGATGAGCTTCTGTTGTTTGTTGAAAGAGTTATAGCCCAAAATTCTCATCTGTGTCTCTAGTCTAAACAATTTCCAGGATGCAAGGATTTAAACAGGCAGTTTCCACTCTCTCTTCCTTTGACAGCTCAGAAACTCATCCGTCCTCCGGTTATATCTGTACAGATGTTCCCAGGCTCTCAGCTTATTACTATAGTTTCCACCTGTGACACTATTTTGCAGCTAGGGAAAAATGCTTTGTCCACAGGAGATGAAAATGATATCTTCCCTTTCCCTTCTACCCAACTTAATGATTTATGAGAAAATTTGACTGAAAAATGCAATCTACCTTTCAACTATGCCTCTTTGGCATCAAATTGTCAGTATATTATACTTAGGTCCATTACCCCAAGTAATATTAAACCCAACTATTTCATGCAGGCTGTGCCTGAAAAAGATTAGGTCTCATGCATGTTTCCAGGCCGAACATTTTCCCCCAGCGCAGCCTTTAAATAGACTCAGTTTCCAGCTTGACAGTTTATCTGCCCACCAACCCCATTGTTAAATATCCACAAATCATACCAGGCTCCAGATCCATTATTGGTCTCCACTGCTTGTCTCTTCATAGACAGCCTTCAAAGGGTTTCCATCGGTTTTCAACCTTTTCTGTCAGTAATGGACCAGTCCCTTCTCCATTGTTAAATATCTACAGATCATCATCCAATTCATTTAAAATTTCCCCTCTGAGTGTTTTTGCAGACTGACTCCAAACTGTGAAACAAAGGAGCAATTTACTGTTCCAGCAAGTCTTCATTAGCCTGTTTGCTTTGCTGCTGAAACAAAGACACAGCAAATGACATGTTATGCACTTATTCTGCTGTTGTGATCGAGTTTTGCCTTCCTTGTGGAGTGGCTGTGCGTGCAGCGTTGACGCAAAAGTATGTGCACCGTGCTTTCGGAAAGACAATTAAAATGCCCGACATCTTAATTAAGTGCAAAATAATAATAAGGTCTCTCTGGGTTGTTTTCAGCTTTTACGCTCTCGCCATCTCTCTGCAGTCAGCCACCGAGTTCAAAGAAGCAGAAATATGCAGGCAGGAAAATCATTTTGAGATCTTGGCTTCATGTTCGGTTTAGTGGTACATAGATGGTTTGTTTGAAGGCCAAAGCCATGGAACATTCCTTGAATAGTCTGCCAGCTACCACTAATGGAATTTAGTTTAATGGACAGCTGAGTGGAGGTAACACAACTACAGCCTGAAATGTGGACAAAGTTTGGGAAAAACATACTGGATTTGCCAGCATATGCGTATAGATGCACATTTATAAAGTGAGCATAAATCAGAACAAAAGCTAACTCTGACCTTCATGACGGCTGTAATAGCATGCATTAGTTTTAATTAGGTGTATCTAACAAACTGGCAACAGGGTGCAGCAATAAAGTCCACTAAGTACTTCTGCACTGCTTGGATAAATGCATCTACTAAACCTCATGCACTTTTTTTAAACAAGCAAGAAATGGAAAGTACATAAAAGCAAACTGAAGGCCGACGCTTTTAGGTGCAATGTGTGTACTGAAGGTGTTCGTAGTGTATCTGACCTGGTTCGGAACAAAAGTGAAACCTCAAGACAGAATGTTTTGTGCGACTGCTAATTTTGGTTTTTATATTCCTGTTTAACTTTGAAAGTGCTGGGAAGGCCTACTATGACTGCAGTGGTGCTGAATGCAGACAGTGTCCGCGAAGCTTGGAAAAGGTGAGGAGATGCCCCACGGGACACAGAGGCCTGCTCTGTGTCGTCAGCACCAGCTATGAAGTCATCAACCGTGGTGTGATAGAACACACATATGAGGTGTTTAAGAAAACTGGGAATTATTTCCACTTTCCAGAGGCGGCTAAATGAGGAAAGCGTTGTTCCCAGAACCTGACGTAGGCGTATGAAAATGTAGCGTGGTCAGACACTGAGTCTGTCATCACCGCAGATCCTAAAGTTGGTGAGCTCCCAGCTGACATGCTTCTGCTGCCTTGTGATGTCACACAGTAAGAATGAATGAAGCACGAACGTAATGAGGCTATAACGAGCAAGCGGCGACTAGAGTAAATCTGGACTGTAAGAGGCAGGCCTTGACCTCAAATTACTACACAGGCCACATGATCTTATGTGATGTCATGGCTAAAGTTTAGTCTAATGGTGAGGCTGGATGTGCAAAGGGTTATTTTGATCTTTATCTACAGTACCTGGCAGTTTTGGTTCACTCTCGTCACTCTGATCAGCATCATAAAATAGCAACTAGCATCCAAACACAGTGGGAAGTTTGACAGCAAGAGTCAGATATGAGGCAGACATAACTGAAGATATGCTAGTTTCACTTAAAGCAGGAGTCGGATGTTGCTAAAGAAATTAAGTGTCATGTAAACCACATTATTTTGGGCTCTCCAAAATTGCACAACAGAAGATTAGAAAAACGTTGCCTGGTCTCACGAGTTTCAATTTCTTGTGTGACATTTGGATTTTTTGCACTCTTTAGAGCCATTAATACCAACTGAGCATCATTTAAACACTACAGCCTACCTGAGTGTTCTTGCTGACTGGGCCCATTAGTTTATGACTAAGTTGTACATATCCTCTGATGGCTTCTGATGGCAGAATCCAATAGAGAACACTTTGGTGGGACTGGAGTTTCCCATTATGGATGTAAAGTAACTCTGTGGTCCTATCATGTCAACATGGTCCAGAATCTCTGAGGGATGTTTCCAGCACCTAGCTGTGTGGCATGATTTAAAGTTTTTCAGAAGGCAAAGGAGGGTCCAACCTAGTTCTAGCAAAGTAGTTGGTGAGTTATTTAACATCTAACATTTACTCCAACTATAACAATCAAAAGTAAACTAGTGAACTAAACAACAGATTTTTCCACTGTGTAAAATTGTCAGTTAGCATACAGACATGTTTAATAACAGTGGTGCTAAAAAGTACAAAGCTCTCCAGACTCCCCTGTAACACCACCACAGCTCCATTATGGATTCTAACCAACTCTCCGAGGCAAATATCTCAGTCTATACTTAGCCCTGACATATCTGAGCCTGCCACACACAGAGCCATATGTTTCCTTTGGCCACCACAGCCATCACGTCCACACATCCAGATCTGCAAAACAGGGAGAACGCAGCCAGTCGGCCTGCTGTTATTCAGAACGAAAAAAGATTCCTGAAGCTGACAGGGCAAAGTTAGTGAGCGCTCGCTGTGACAGCATCATAACAACATCCAGAAAGATAAGTTTCCTAACCTAGGCCCAGGGTTACGGTGGCTGTCCAGGACACAGCTGACCTTAAACGAAGCAGCATTCATTCATTGTACTTTTGTTACAACTGCAAACATCTTCAAACCACATTTCTAAAAAGCAGCTTAAAAACTGCCTGTGACGCATGAATCAAAAGACTAAATAAACAGCCTGACAGACTCTAGATTACTCCGCACCTCAGATAACAATGTCAGTCAGAGTGTTGTTTGTGGCAGGAGTCTATTTCTCCATCAAGCTGTTTCCTTCAGATATCCCTGAACTTGAATTTAGGTCCTGAGGCTGTAATGACTGACAATACACACACACACACACACACACACACACACACACACACACACCACACTTTCTCTCACAACTGTGGTCCAGGAGTCCCTACTGTACTGAGCCAGCACAGAGAGAGAACATATCCTTATTAGGAAAAGAGCAGACGCCCTTATATGGGGAAACTTCCTCTGTAGTAACAGCCCAGTCTGCTGGCTTTCTCACTCACATTCTTTCAGCTCCAGGTTTCTCTGGGAGTTTTTCATTTCCGATTCGCTGGCTGGAGCAGGAGCAGGGCGGCCTTTCATAAAAGTCAAGCCTGGTGTGTGATCCCCCCTTTTTTTTTTTTGAAAAAAAAAAAAAAAATACACAAACCTCCGTCTCGGCCCTTTCCTGCAATCTCCACTTTGGGGTTTGATGTAATAAAATAAGCCTGGCCAGGGACATGGCACACCTGGCCTTTCAAGTTTCTCATAGACTAAACCTCATTAGGCAGGTGAGAAGTCAGAGAGCACGCAGCCTTTGTTCTTCTTGTATTTGCCTCATGGGTCTTCGTGGGCCAGGCTGCACTTTCACTGCAGTCAGGATTTGTAATCATCATTTATCCTGACTAAGACCAAATGCAGTCAAAACTTCTTGTCAGATGTGAAACAAAATCTCCGGCCTTTTCAGAATCCTCTGAAAAATGTTGTCTTTCGGGAAGTAAGAAAAGCCGCCTAAGACTCAAATCAACAAACATCCATTTCGGGAAGTGCCACTTGGACTGAGAACATTAGTCTTTGTTCCCTTAATACTTGTCCTGCATACCTTGGCTGAGCTGCTTATTCAGCTCAGGTAACTCAGAAAACTGACCATTAGGATAATGAGCAGGATGTACACTGGATGCATTCTTTTAACTGTTTGATGAATATTGGCCAGGTTGCCAGATAAATTTAGATTTAGCCGTGGTGTAAAAACTTTCTATCTTTTTAAATAACAAAGCAAAAACAGTAACAGTAACTAAGTCGCTTTTGCCACTTTTGCCACAATATTAACAGGCTGTGTTTATCACCTGTATAGGTTAGCAAGGTGCATTCAGGGACTCTATGGGTCTGATACCTACTAATTACCACTTACTGGCCCACTCACTCCTAGACATGGATAATGTTAAGTCCTAATGTAGTTGACAAGGGTAAAATAAAAAGTGCCATGCAAAAGTCTTTAACCGTCCTTCATTTCTAGATATTTTGCTAGGAAAATCATAATTAACTCAGCCTGAACTCTCTTAGGCAAACCTTCTTTTCATGTTTGTATTTCAGTAGTCTTCAGGAGTAGTTCTCCAGGCTTCTTAAAAGACATTTAAAGCTCTTCTTTGGATGTTGGCTGCCTTTTGTTCTGTTCTCTTTCAAGATGATCCCACAGTGCTTAAAAAATGATGAGGTCTGGACTCCGGGGAAACCAGTCCATCACTGACTGTGTTCCATTGTGTGTTTTTCCATCCAGGTATGCTTTTATTACATTAGCAGTGTGTTTGGGATCACTGTCATGCTGAAAAATGAATCTGTTGACAATCACCTTCCAGATGGTATTGCATGGTGGATCAAAATGCTCTGGGTGAAATGCAATCCCAAATCCTGATAGAGCCTCCACCGTGTTTTAAAGATGGCTGTAGACACTCATTGTTGTACTTCTCCTGACCACCTCTGTACATCTTGTTGATTATTTTAATATTTATTGATTATTTTTTACCAAAAGCATGAAAATTAGAGACCTTTTTACACTGATTTTCAGTTTGGTTCTTAGGTAGCTTGACACTTCTCTGTGTATGATTTCCTTCAGAACCACTTCCACTTCCACTGAGAGCATCTCTGAAGAGTTTTAAATGAATCATGAATGAATCACCAGAAGGGCCATATGCATCTCTTAGGTCCTTTTCCTCAAATTTTGTTAAGAACACACTGCACATCATACCAAGATACGGCAAGTTTTCAGCTACTAGAGCTTTGAGAATCACCTTGTTGGCTAAAAATTTTACTATTTCATGGTTGTCAAACTGTGTTATGTGTGGAATATTTTGCAGATTCAACAATGTAAGAGATGGGACTGAATGATGCATTTTGAAGCTGCTAGTAACAAAGTGCCTGAAGATAGAATATAAAATTGGTTGTCTGTTATGTGTAGAAACAACATTGGTTCAGCTATTGAGTTTGGTGCCCTTGTTGTGCTTGTGTATTTTTTCCTCATAAAACAGTCAGGTACAAAGAATGGATTGATAATAGTGAAAAAGCACCCAATCTCCAAAGAACCTTTGAAAGCCCGAAAACCTGTTGTGAAGACTATGCATCCACTATCTTTACTGGCCAATGAAGCAAAGCAAAGTACAGAAATGTTCACCAGCCTGTTGCAGGGCTAACATAGAGATAAGCAATGATTCACATTCACAGCCAAATTAAAAATCCTAATTAACCTAACCTCATGCACTTCTTTGGGAGGAAGATGGCAGAAAACCTGCAGATCCTGCAGAAAACCCACGCAGACACAGGGAGAACATGCATACAGTATATGCAACTCCACACAAAAAGGCCCAGTCCTGTATTGACATTCAGGACCTTCCTGATGTGAGGTGCTCACCACCCCTCCACCGTGCTGAACTGCTCTTGGTGTCAGCCTCATGTGGTTATATGTGGAACTGCAGGTTCTGTCACTGACAGTTGCCATTATTAGCACAAAGGGCAAATTTTCAATAATAATAAGCCGGTAATACTTTTTAAAAAAATCACAACTTTTACTCATAATCAGTTATTTCTGTACTTTGGAACTGGCACTGTTACTCAAGCAAAGAAACCTCTCTGAGTTGCTCCACATTCGGATGAGTCTCTATCTGCAGAACAAATTCACTGAGAGAGTCTGGAGGGAATCAGGTCAGGTATATCACGTACAGCACATGAGGAGGGATTCAGAAACAAAACGCTTCATTCACGGTAATGAGTTCTTAATGATAATGTGTTTAAAAGAGTAGCTAATAATCAAATCTGCAGTCCAGCCACTGATGTCAGTGCACAAGAATGCCGCTGCAGTGTCTCAGAAATAACCACATGGGCATAGAAGACAAAGTCTCTAGACAACAGCTGCCAGGTCTCTGTGCTGGAACAAGCACCTTGACAAATAACCAGCTCAAGTTATTGACTCAAATGAATTTCCTTTCACTAACCGCTTGCTGTTAACGTACTAAAGTACATGCTGTCATGTGCCTTTGAAGCCAGGGCTGAGGAATGCTGTTGTGGGCTTAAAGTTTTAACCACATATTAAACTTCTTGGAGTTTGTTTAATTATTGTATGTTTCTGCTTATGAGCTTCTACCTGCTTTATTTCCACTGTCCTTCCTCCTCATCAAGTTATTTGAGGGTTCACTTTTGAACTGTTGCTGCCTTTCCCCTTTTCTTTCTTTTTGAAAAATTAATATTTATAGGTACTGGCTGTCTGTTTGTGAAGTCAGTCTTTAGGAATTCCCAGTGTGGGGTCTCAGGACTGTAACCAGACTTAACCTCCCAATCCAGATGAAAGGTGCTCTGAGAGAGAGACGGTGTTGTTTGGCCGAGCAGCAGAGCCTTGCCTTCAGACAGCAGGAATGTGGGATGTCTGGAGTGGGGGGCAGGAAGCGAGGAAAGAATGCCAAGTATGTCCATGTTTGTCCAGGGCTGGCTCTCCATTCAGCCCCCAGTGACGTGCTGCGAGGGCCAGCGGGTATAAAGGAGGCTCCACTCTGCAGTCAGAACTCAGATCAACTCTTCTACCGAAGCTAAACTCTAGCTTTCACCAAGAAAGGAAAAATAAAAAAGACAGTGAGCAGCAGTTGGGAACAAGACAAGAGATCAATTTGATCAGAAAAGTTTCTCAAGCTCAAAACTCTGACGCTAAAGGACGACTTTTTCCGAGAAGGTGTTTTTGGAAGAATCTAAATTAATTGCTAAAGACAAGAGAAGATGGTTGCTGAGATGAAGAAAATGATTTTGCTGCCTCTGCTGTGCATCATGCTTTCCTACTTGGTAAGTCAGAAAAAAATAATTCATTTTAGTGTTTTGGTGTAGGCTTTGGCTTTAGCTGGACTTGAATGGTGAAGCCAGTGCTTTAAACTTGTCTTAAGAGCCAGTGTGTTGGATGTGTGTCTGTGTTTCTAGCACACAACGTGGGCATGATATTTACCAGAGAATGTGTCTGTGTGTGTGCCTGTTTTCAGGCTGCAGGTCAGGAGTGCAGCGGCCAGTGTTCGTGCCCGTCCACCCCTCCTCAGTGCCCCCCAGGTGTCAGCCTGGTGCTGGATGGCTGTGGCTGCTGCAGGGTGTGTGCCAAACAGATGGGGGAGCTCTGCACTGAGAAAGACGTCTGTGACCCGCACAAAGGCCTCTACTGTGACTTCGGAGCTCCCAACAACAGACGCATAGGAGTTTGCACAGGTGTGCCACTCATGGCTGATCTTTTCTATGACGTCTGCAATAAATCCAATGTATGAAGCAAATCATGACCCTTCTCTTGCAAATTCTACTCGACAGCTCGAGACGGAGCCACTTGTGTGTTTGGCGGCACGGTGTACAGGAGTGGAGAGACTTTCCAGAGCAGCTGCAAGTACCAGTGTACCTGTCTGGACGGAGCCATCGGTTGTGTGCCTCTTTGCTCCATGGACATCCGGCTGCCCAGCCCAGACTGCCCCAACCCAAGGCGTGTGAAAGTGCCTGGAAAGTGTTGTGAGGAGTGGGAATGTGGTTCTTCCGACACAAAGGAGAATGAAACTCCCACCACAAAAAGCTTCATGGGCCCTGTTTTGTCTGGTAAGTGTCTGTTTTTGAAGAACACAAGGCTACAGCAGGTTACAGCATAATTAGCACAGTTTTTCTAACCCAGCGTTTCCTCCTGTGTTTACAGCATACAGGAAGGAGGAGACCTATGGCCCAGATCCTTTTATGATGAGAGAGAACTGCCTGGTTCAGACGACTGAATGGAGCGCCTGCTCGAAGACATGCGGCCTGGGAGTATCTACCAGGGTCACCAACGATAACCGTGAATGCCGCCTAGAAAAACAGACCCGGCTGTGCATGGTGAGACCATGCGAGTCTCAGCTGGAGCAGAGCATTAGGGTGAGTTCTCGTTAAACAGCACCACACTCATGACCTTTGGGCATATCAGTAAAAGAAACCCTGCTGAAGTTGCTCTTTCCTCTTTTTTTCCTCCTGTAGAAAGGGAAAAAGTGCATCCGTACTCCAAGAGTCTCCAAACCCATGAAATTTGAGATCTCTGGCTGCACCACCACCAAGTCCTACAGGCCAAAGTTCTGCGGTGTCTGCCTGGACGGCCGCTGCTGCACCCCGCACAGGACCACCACCCTGCCCATGGAGTTCAAATGTCCTGATGGAGAAGTCATGAAGAAGCACATGATGTTCATCAAGTCCTGTGCCTGCCACTACAACTGCCCCGGGGAGAACGACATCTTCGAATCCATGTATTACAAGAAGATGATGGGAGACATGGCGTGAGCCGCTCCTGGACGATAGGCGCTTTTGACTTGAAAACAAACACAACTCCATCTCATTTTGCAGCTCAGTATATATAGTTATCATGTTTTATTTTGCCATTTTCTCATTGTAAAAGTAGCCCAGGCGCTCGTCTTAGTGCCTGTATGTTTTGTACAGCTGATGAACATCAGCCTCATAGACTCAGACAGAGGGTTGCTTAGCAGCTCCAAAAGATCCCTGCACTATAACTTCTTTTTTTTTTTTTGACAAACCTGCTGTCAGGTTTACGCCCATTTCCCTTGAAAGCCTTTTTACAAACCCGTCCATTTTACTGTATGCATTTTATACCTTATCTAAACGTTGACCTCCTCTCTAAATGAGGTGTCTAATAAGTCCCTCCACCCTCCCAGTCCAAGACCAGACCTGTAAACTCTAAGCAGCTGTAGAGGGAGCATGCAGTCCACAGCAGGCCAGTGTTCCCCTGTCCAAACAGGTCTGAATGTGTCCTTGTATGTGTGTGTGTGTTTGTGTGTGTGTGTGTGTGTCTAAATTTTAGCCTTGTCTGTGTGTACGCTTTTCACTGTGCTTACAGAGTAGAGGAAAGGTCAGAGTTTCTGCCCTGGATGAGAAAGCAAGCAGCATGCTGAGTTTAGGGTTAGATAATGGAGTACAGCGGGCTTTGCCACGGCACTGAGAAAAGAAGAAAAAAACATTTTGACTATTACTGATTCAGGTCAGAAGGAGGGGAAAAAAGCATCTACAGGAACAAAATGTCTATTTTGTACAAAAATAGAAGAAGAAGAGACTGGAAGAATTGTAATTTCATTCCTTTAAAAAAATACTGATGTATATACTTTGTATATATGTGTACAGTTTAAGTTAATTTAAAAAGCCAAAATGTTTTCTGTGCTTCAAAATGTATCAGTGGTGTATTTTTGGTTATTTTTTACTATTTTATTGAGAAGTGTGACAAAAATGTTACATGTTTGACTTTGTAGCTGGAAATAAAATCTTATATTTTTTATACAAACATGAACTGGTCTGTCTTTAACTTTGATCCGAGACTGAGATCCAGCTCCACAACGGCTTCATTAGCTCTTGGCTTTCAGCCGACATTTGAAAGCACATTTAACCGTAGCTCTGCTAAACTGTTAGGTTTTGACACCATATGAACTCGTGCATCACTCACTCAGAAAAAAAATAGCCTCAGTCATCGGAGCAGGCCTTCAGGCTCAAGTGATTTAAAGAGGCGTTCAACATAAAGGATGTCTTTGTTTAGCTAATTGAAGTAATCTATAAAAATCCCTCCATTTATCTACGACATGGATGCCATACATATTCGTGCTGGTTTTATGCAACATGGTGCAGTGCAAGCACTCAAGAAAGCTGTGTGTCATGCAATTAAATTATGTACATAAAAGCAGACAAATATAAGAGAGGATGTTTTAAATGTAATGGCATATGCATTTATTCATGTGTTTTCTAGTTATTTTTGTAACACACATAAAGGAAAATGGAAAAGAGTCCATGCAAACATGACCATTGTGCATTTTAATCATGCTGTTGCGTTTCTCGCCTTTGAAAAAAAAAAGAGGTAAGAGATGGTCTAATGCTGCCATCTGGTGCCCTTTCACAACCTTAAAAACCCTGAACTATATTTGTAACAGCTGGCTGAATAGTGTAGAGATGCAAAGTTCCAAATATAACTAATACAAAATATCCAGTAAACACTATCACCATTGTCACTGTTATCTGTGATCTCGGATTATGTTCAGTAACTAAATTTTTCGGTTGAATTTTCTGTGCAAAACCTACCTTCAGATGCAGTATTCAGGCTTTCCAAGACTGCATTTGTCTGACTGTACATGATTCAATTTCGAGTCATGCCTACAGTAGCTATATTTACTCGAGTTGCCAAAGAAAGCAGAACTTTCACATTTTAGTTTCTCCACTGCCCACATTGTGTTCTTGACTCCTTCCAGTCCATGTTTCGCTCGGCAGCTCTTGACATATTGCTGTTAAAATGCAGCATTTAAAAAAAAAACCCAGCTAACACTGTATGATAATATCTACTCTAGATATTTTCTTCTTAATAGTAACAACCAAAGAATTTTCATATTGCTGCCAAAACAAAGGTTAAATTGCCCGTTGAAAAAGAATGTGTCAACAGCCTGTGTGTCATGCTGATGATTCATGTTGTCAGCGTTGTCGCCCACAAGCAAGCACAGACTGTATCTACACTTGTAATTTAAGTTTGCAGTGGATCCTATAGGTTTGTGTGGGTTGTGTAGATCAATCTATACAGTGTGATGGTCCTGTAATGACTCTTAACACTCTCCCTTTAATATGTTAATAATAAGCTGACTTTAGAGGCATGAAAAACAGTCACCAAATAGAGAATTCCAGATAAACTATTCAATTTATTGATTTTCTTACATAAATTCAGTACAGATCACACTCCAGACATTAATCCGCTAAAAATCACTTATTGCCTTGGCTTGATTTGCATCAACTGCATCTATGACAATCATCTAAGTCTTCTCTATCTTTAACTTTGTAAGTAAATGCGCATTCCAGAAAGAGCTTTGTACATGTATACATGCCATTACTGTACAACCTCACCTTGTAGGTGTATACCTGGATTTGCCTTAACCTTTCACAATGAATCAGTGCGCACCGTTGAGATAATCTAAAAAGCAGAAGAGATACGTTTACAGAAACAGACGTGATTGTCGGAGAAAATGAAGCTGAACAAGTCGCCTTTCTTCGGGAATCTTCTGAAATGTTACGCACGCAAATGCACGGTACGCGCGCACTTGTGTGTTGTTAGTATGCACGTCTAGCTGCAATGTGCATCTACTGTATGCTACTCTATGTGAACGTCACGAGTGAGGCCGCGGCGGTCGGGCCTCCTCAGGAAAAATAGCGGAAAGACAAAAATCTTGTCACACATTCACACGCTCTGTGGAAACCAGGCAGCTGGTAAAGCGGAGGAGGACGAGGAGGCAGAGGAGGTTGCGGTGTCAAACTTTGTTCCAATCTCTCTCTCTCTCTCTCTCTCTCCCCCTTTGATTTCTCTCAGCCTCGCCGCAGCTCGTGGAGTTTCTGGGCAACATTTTCAAGCTCTGACTCGATGGCTGCCAGACTTTCAATCTCAGGCTCCTGCAGGTATAATGAGAAGGCAGCGTGTGAGAGAAGGGACACCAGCAGTGCAAACAATCATATTTATCCGTGGCTCGAATGTCCTATCTATTAGAGAGAGCGCAGATAACGTCCAGAATGGCATCCTTTACCTTCAATTTAATAACAACTGTGTTGCAGTTTGCATCCATCAAGGCTATTGCAGTGCAAATAGCTTCCTTTCAAGACATTGCAGGGAGTCAAGCTGTAGGAAGAATCCTGCTTTAGAAGCAAACAGGTAAAACATCCTGAGGAACAATTTCATTGCATTCAGGAAGGATTTCCTTCTTACTTGCTGAGAGAAATCCCTCATATCTAAATATGAATGTATCATTAGCAGAGTTTAGTGCTCTTGAAGACTAGAAACAGCCACACACTGTATATCAAAGATGGATGCAACTCCTAGTTCTAAGAGGAACATTCTGCATTCTATCTAATGGCCAGCAGGGGGCGACCCCTGTGATTTCAAAAAGAAGTCTGGTTGGGCAGATGTCTGATGGAAATCTAGACTTTGGTTCCTTTGATCAGGTTTTCTGATGCATCTGTGGTCTCAATCACTGGTTTCACAGCTTATTGAATGCGACATGATGTTCTTTGGTATACTCTTATAGCTGAACAACACAGAACGGAGATGTCCATCTCTAAGATCTATGGTTTAACTCCCAAAAAGATAATCAAACACTCCTTGTTGTTTTACCCCCAAAATGGAGGGAGTACGTAATCGGTTCTGTCTGTTTGTTAGCAGTCTAGCGTCCACAGTTTAAGATTTAATGTTCACATTTTGTTTGATGGAAGACACCCAATAACAGCTTGAGATGATTTCATTTTGGTGAAAGTTATGTCGTAGTCAAGCTCACACCAAATGTAAAAAAAAAATCAGTATAACTTTAAACATATTTTTTTATATCTTGTCTTATCAGCTTTACAACAATATGTTTGGACTCCTTATTTTTCCAGCACGTCACCTTACAATGCCACAGCGATGCTGTAACAGGCTGACGTCACCATGTTGTAATAAAAACATCATAAAACTTTTAAGTAGTTTAAGTATCCTCTTTATGCTCTCGGTGTTCTTGTTTGTGTCATTATTAATTAGCGGTTTTATTGGAGGTTATATAAAAACAATTTCCAGTTTTTATTTTAAGCTGAGTTGTGGCTTGCTATATCTCCTAACATGTGGAAAGATTCCTTTAAGTGATTTAGCACTTTTTATTTTTGTTTCTCAGACCGTGAATCTCACAAAAGAAGGGGAACGAGCACCTCTGACTTTCTGCTGGCGCTCCCTTCTTCCTCCAACCCCCTCCTCTCCTCCGGTGCTCTTCGAGCAATCATCTGCAGCTCCTTCTCCTCTGGACTCTTCTGAGCATTTCTTTTCTTCTCCTCCTCCTTTTCCTCCGCTATCTCTTTTGAATGATGAGGCACTTCATGTTGCTCCTCCTTTGTGGCTGCTTTCTTCTTCAGCAGCAAAGGCTTGGTTGCCTTGGTCCACCGCTGTAAGCTCTCCCTGTTCCCTTGCTTTGTCTCCTCCTTACGTCCTTCCTCTTTGCCCTTGTTTTTATGGAAGAGTGAGAGCCTCTTGGTCATCTCTTCCTCTTCATCGGATGTTTCGTCTTTTGATTTCCTTCTGCATGCGTCTCTCTTCTCATCCGATTCATCATCTGGGAATATGAAAAGAATAAGATTTATTTTTATTATTTTTCTCACTGAAACACCTCTGCTAGGCCGCTGCCAGAAAAGTCTCCACCATCAGCAAGATTCCACTTCTTGTAATGAAATATTTCTTGCCAGCTGGCAGCACTGGCCCTCAGTAGTGCTAGCAATGCTTTATGGGAATTATCAGCATGGCTGAAGCGATCAGATGACTTGGCTGAAGCTTCATTTTGCAGAATCAGTATCACTATTTCATTGTACTCAAAATAAAACAATTTCTCTGTTGAACATTGCAGAGATAGAACGAGCTGATTGCAGTCTTGATAACTTTAGAGGGTATGGCGAGATGACTGCAGTTGTAACCGAGCGCTTGAATTTTCCAACACTCATTCATTCCTGTTGACGAGCTGTCATTTTGCCAGCCGTGCTGGCCTCGCTCCCCTGCGAGTGAGGGGGCTGAGATTCATCATGTAGATGGAAGTGCTTCCATCAATCAGCCAGCCCTGAGATAGCAAGCAGTTTCCATTTACAAGGCAGTTTTTGTTTCACCGCTGTCT
>NW_005187414.1:5958135-5960194 GCF_000239375.1 Pundamilia nyererei
AAAATCTAGGTATGCTGTTATGTGGAAGGACGTCACACATGTTCTGATTTATTTCCCTCACAGAGCCTCAGCAGAAGTTAAATCTACCTCAGCACTTTTGATGTGTTTTTTAGCGCGACTTTGCTGAAAAACATAAATAATGGAAACTATACATCACTGTCACAGCTGCTGCATTTAACCCACCGATTAGATACGCCATAAAAAATAAGAAGCATAACCACATGATGTATAGGAAGGTGCAGCTCACCAGGGACATCATCTGTAGCCTGAAGGGTCGGTGCTGCTGCTGTAGGCGTATCAGCTCTCCCCCGACCACCTTAAATGAAAATGAGTCGCTCGAGCCTTCCATCATTCTTATCTTCATGCACACGTAAACGAGATGAGTAATCCGTGACTCACCTTGAGCAGCGATCTCCTGCATCTCCTTCAGAAAGTTTTGATGACGAAGGATAGTAACAAGTCGGTCATCTGCACACACACACACACACACACATTAAAATGCAAACATAACAGTGAAGAAGAAGAAAAAAAAATAGCAGATAAAAGGCAGGGAATCGATGCTGTAGGGGGTAAATCACAGGTGTACATCTTTCCCTTTTCACTGTTTTCAAAGGATTCAGAGACACGTTTTTGTGGATTCATCAGAGTTAATTGCCCTGGAATTTACTGCTTTCAAAGCAAGAGCACAATTAATCATTTGGCCCACAGAGACTCCCACAGCAGCAAGCGAGCACTTGGACTTTCTGCTGACCCACAAACAGCACTGCATATAGCATGCAGCAGCAGGAGCAAGAGACAGACACTGTACTGTATCATGTTCTTGTATCAATCAGTGATCTCTCTTTTCCTTTTACTCCTCCTCTCCATTCTCCTTTCTTTCCATCCCCTACGGTGGTGTACAGTTTCCCGCTCACAGCACCCGCTCAGTAGCAAACGCTCGATGAGTAAGGCTGTGATCGATTTTTTTTGTGTGTGTGTGTTTTTTTTTATACAACAAGGACATCAAGGTAAAACACCATCTATGTAACTGAATCGTCTTTACCGAGTCCTAGTGACCTCTCTGAATAAAACACTCTGCAGCAGACTTTTACCCAGCATTCACTGCATCAATCCATTAACCTTATGATCAGAGCGCTATGCACGCGTTACGAGAGAACGGTGGATTTCTTCTAAAATACAGCACTTTTCCAGCAAGGCCTGGCCTCTTAATCCGCTCTTTTATATGGGAATGACAGCTGTGAGGGTGGGGATGATGATAATAACTGACCAGGGAAATCTGTATAAATCTATAAACAGGGAGCGACCTCTACCAGTGCCCTCGCAAATCGGTAAAGGTTAGAAATGATGTAAACATACATCCATTTTTGATTTTATTCCCATGGGGCCAAATCAGAAAATATGATATCCCAAGACATTTAGCATAGTCAGATTAAGAGAGCCATCAGTTTTGTGATGAGCAAGCACTTGGCAACAGAGGGGAAAATACATTATAGCTGATTAGACCCTCAGATTAATGGAATGTAAAACTAAAACCTAAAACACTGCCTCGATGGGGCAATATGAAGGAAACGCACTGTGTTTCTGCAGCATGTTTAAGATATGAGGATGTTAAGAAAAGGTCAGCAGAGAGGATAACACCATCCAACAGTCTGGGAAATGTTTTTATGTGAAAATCAAAGTTTTATTGGTGTTTTTAGATGGGACTAGATAATAGCCAGACTGTGGGTTATCTTACAGTCCTTATGTGTATGCAGCCTGTGTGCAGTAGAAGAAGAGACATGCTTCAGTTTTAGGTAATATTCTAACACGTAATTGCAAAATCAATTCTTTTTCATTAATAACTCATTTTTTACGTGCATGTTGCCTGTGCTAATTTAAGCTATCAATGTAGTTGTTTGCAGCACTGAGCCATGTTAACAGCCCCTTTTAATAATAAAGGACATTTGATTATGCTCAGTGTTGCCGAACTGTCTTCCTTCTTTTGCTTACCCGTCTTCAGTGTGGCCAAACACTCCTGACTGACAGGCATGGGGTGTGGCCTCGATAGGACATCTGCCAG
>NW_005187414.1:5961106-5974590 GCF_000239375.1 Pundamilia nyererei
TGTGCGCGTGTGTGTGCGTGTGCGCTTTTCTTTCCTCACTCGCTGTGTTACTACAAGCCTCTGGTTGTTTTAGTAACGAGAATAATTGTGCCAAAGGCGCAGGTGAATTCATTGCAATTAAAGATGCGCTTGTCGCTGTCCTCGGTGCGGAACCCCGGCAGTCACAATACTTAATGCAGATTTCCTTCAACCAACCGTCTGTGTCTTCATATCGCTCAACTTCATCAAGGTTTAGCTGTCTGTTCTTTTTCTTACCGCAGCTAGACAGGATTGTCAAAAGGAACAGTCCTCTCCCGATCATGTTTGGAAACGAGGCGAAGTAGCTCTCCAGGAATAATAAAAAATAGCGAAGCTTTTATCAGAAGGTTAGGTTTCTTCCCTGTAAATCAAAGTCGGTGAATTAGGGACGCATTCTGAACAAAACTTAGCCGCCTTTCGGTATTTCTGGAGAGCTAGATTTTCTGCAGCATCGGTGACCCGACAGCCTCCGTCCTCTCCGGTCTCTCCACCAAGACCTCGCCGCAACAGCACCCTTTTTATAGCGTGAGCTGGAGAGAGGAAATGACATCATCCTGGGACAAATAATTGCTGTTGTACCTGATCGTACCTCGCTGGTTGTCAGGGCGTGTGCCAGTTCAGAGTGCCTCAGGTATAAAAGTGAGCATCTCTATCCCCGTGCGCTGTTTGAGCATCGATCATATTTTTTATCCTTTGTATGGTTTAACTGGGAGCATATGTATTTTTAAATTAATTTTTGATTGTGTAGACTTTAGCTTTGATTCAAGAAGTTTATGTTATACATTTGATTTTGAAAAAAGCAACAACCGCACAGGACAAAGACACACAACAATGAAAACAGGACAAGCAGGATAAAGGGGGGTAGACAGATGGCGGGATTTTGAATAAGTAAGAAGGAATATGAAGGGTGATGATCATCATCCTGATACATATGTTTATCCGCACAATTACCACCCACAAAAATATGGATGTATATGTGAACACATACCTATAGCTATATGTATATAAATATATACACCAAGCACTGACATGTGAAGTAAATATTACTGATTATCACTTCATCATGGCAGCTGTCAGAGAGTAAGTGAACATTTTGTTCTAAAAGTTGATTTCTTAGAAGCAGGAAAAATGTGCAAGTGTAATTATCTGAGGAGTTTGACAAGCTGTTGTGGGATGTTCCTGGTCTGCTGTGGTCAGTATCTATCAAAAGTGGTCCAAGGAAGGAACAGTGGTGAGTCAGTGACAGGATTGTGGACGGCCAAGACTCATTAATGCTCATGGGGAACAAAGGTAAGCCCGTGTGGCCAACAGATGAGCTACTGCAGCTCAAACTACCTAAACAGTTAATGTTGGTTCTGATGGTGTCAGAACACACAGTGCATCACAGTTTGTTGCGTATGGAGCTGCATAGCTGCAGACCAGGCAGGATGCCCATACTGCCCCCTGTTCACCAAGGAAAGCACCAACAGTGGACAGATGAATATCAGAACTGGACCATGGAGCAAAAGAAGTCAATCTGATGGTCCGATGAATCACACTATCTTTTACATCACGTGGGTGGCCGGATGCGTGTACCTCACAGGGGAACACCTGGCACAGGATCCACTGTGGGGGAAAAGCAGGCTTGTGCAGGCAGTGCGATGCTTTGGGCAATGTTCTGCTGGGAAACCTTGGGTTCTGCCCTCCATGTAGCTATTACTTTGATACGTACCACCTACCTAAGCATTGTTGCAGACCATCCTTCCTTGGAAACAGTATTCACTGATAGCTGTGGCCTCTTTCAGTAGGATCATACTCCCTGCCACAAAGCAGAAATGGTTCAGGAATGGTTAGAGGAGCACAACAGCAAGTTTGAAGTGTGGACTTCAAATTCCCCAGATTTAAATCCAGTTAAGCTTCTGTGGGATGTGAACCCCAGAATTGAAGGGGGAAGTCTGCTTTTCCTTCACATCTTGTTTAAAGACTATTTGATCTTGGAGCTGGCGCCAGTCCCCCTCGATCCTGTACTGGATAAGCAGTCAAGAGAATGGATGTATTGTAAATAAATGATAGTGTCTCTGTCAACATCACTGAGTCATTCCCCATAGGACAAAGAGGGATTATCAAGCTGTATTTACTGATTGTGCCGCTTGACTGCCTAAATGTGTTGCCTGGTGATATTTTATTAAAAATTATTGCTGCCATTGTCCAGATTTGCTCATGTGAGCATGTGACCCAAATCAAACTGAGCTATGTTGCAAGGTCTGTTCATATTTAGGAACAATGCAGTATTTATCTTTCTAGATTAATATTTTATAATTACAGCATACAGTTTATTGTGCCTGTTGATACAGATAAAACAGACAACCTCTTTCTCTGAGCCAAATACACAGCCTTCTTCACACATCTATTGAATGAAGCACTCTTTTGGTAACGCCCACAATAATTTTCACCTATTTAGACAAAATTTATCACAGTGTAACACATTTAATCATCATGCACAATGCTAACTACAGAACGCAGGTGTTAAATACAACTGCAGCTGTCATTAGATACAAATACTCAGAATTGAGTATGTTTTGCTTCTGTTGTTATGAAACTGATATCAGGTTAGTCCAAAGTGCAGAGCAAGAAACACTGAGTTGAAGGTTGATACCAACTGTGGATGAAGAGGTAAAAGATCTTTGTCTTCCTCTTCTTTTAGCAGCTCCCTGCTCTGCATATGCCCAAACCATCTCATCCCTGCCTCTTTATCTTTGTGTCTAAACCACTCGACCTGAGCTGTTCCTCTGATGTACTTGTTTACAATCCTGTCCATTCAGGTCACCTCGAATGAAAAACACCTGTCTTTCTGTCAGTGCTACTGTCTCCCAACCACGCATCACAGCAGGTCTCACCACCAGCTAGTAAACCTTCCTTTTCACTCTTGCTGCTATCCTTCTGTCACAAATCACCCCTGATACTAGTCTCCAGCAAGTTCCCCTTCCTGTGCACTAATCTTCACCTCTTGTGCACTGTCTGTTGCTTTGGATGGTCGACCCCAGCTATTTGAACTCATTTACCTTTACTTCTTCTACTCCTCTACTCCCAGACTCTCTTTCACCTACTTCCTGCTCTCGCTACAGATCACTTATTCCACAGAATCTCCTGGCAGACCACGTCTGTCAGTCTGTTTTTCACCAAAGAAAACAAAAAGGAGCTCAAATGCAATCCCTGATGCAATCCCACCCGCACCTTTAACCCATCTATCCACGCCATCACTGTCACACTGTCCTCATACATGTCCTGCACCACCCTGACATACTTCTTTTCCACTCCTGACTTCCTCATCTCTTTCTCTAGATCTACCAACAGACAGTGCAACTAATTCTGACCTTCTCTATTCTTCTTCATCAACATTCTTAAAGCAAACATAACATCTGTAGGGCTCTTTCTCAGCACTAAGCCATACTGCTGGTCATCAGTATACTTCATCTCCAAACCTCATTTCTCCCACAGTCTAAAGACATGCATCATGTTAGGTTGTGAGCATGGATTGCTATCTCTCACAATTAGCCGTCCAACAGATTATCAACCCTGCCTCTTTCCCTGTGACAGCTGGGATAACCTCCAACAACCTCTGCAGAAAACGGATGGAAGGTACTTTTATGGGGTCCTAGGCTAAAACTTTTCCAAGTCACCAAATCTCTGTTTGTTTTATTGCCCCTCCCAACCTACATCAGCCACACTGAAAGTCCCCACAATTACTTATGACTGCAATTTGTTTTCATCTGTTCTTCTGTCATCTCCTTCTTGTTTCTGCTCCTTTAATGGCTTGCCACAGTGGAGCAATGTGCGTTGACCAATCTGTATGCAATTATCCTGATCTGCATAAATATTTGCCAAAATATATTTTATACCAATGCCCTTCCTAATGGATGATTATAATTAGAACACAGAGAAGCCTGTAAATAAGGTCCCAAATAGCACCCCAATTAATTTAAGTAATTAGACCAAATCTGCCACCCGTGTAACCAATAACAACACTGAAATGGGTAGTGATGATTTATCTAATTACAATAACTAATTTTTTACTTTAAATTTCCTTTTTGCCACATTTTACTGATAACAAATTAATTAAAAACATGACATGAGAGAAATGTATTTTTTTATTTCAGTAAACCCATCAGGCTTTTACTAAGAGTAAAATAAAAATATCCCTATTAATAGTCACAAATAGTTCCATCTGTTGTGCCACCCGCCTAAATGCACACAACTCTCTCACCTTGGAAAAGCTCGTTGATGGATCCCGCTGCTGTATGAAAGCTTCAGGTGTGGAAAAAACTCAGAGAAAACATCTTCAGGGCTGGATTTTTTACAGACGTTTCAGCGTGCGAAAGATACGATGGAGCAAATAGAGTTGGGGGTTGTTTGTGATGTTGTAGGTGGTGGGTGTGTGATCTGTGTCTGATTCACCTCCTGACCAGCGGTCTTGTCACATCAGAAGTGTCAGAATTGGCAACCCTGCACCAAGTGAAGCTTTATTATTGTTTTGTTCTCCCTTTGAATTTTAATAAGACCTTTTCCCTGAGCCTCCTGAGATCTGACATTAAATGATGATACATTAAAACTGCAGAAACAGTACCAGCATTTTGTCTCCATTTATAAGGAGCAGACATGCACACTGGAAAATTCTAAAACTTCTGGATGTGCATGTCATCATGAGGTCATTTTCATCTTGTTACTGGCATGTTCATTAAAAAACAAACAGAGCAGAGGTTTCTAAAGTGGGAGGGGGCGTTTGGACTGTTTGCAGTTTCACATTGTGCTGCTGCACCATTCACCGACATCCCAAAGATCTCATTATGCATTCAGAGAAACAATAAAGGCCAATCTGCATCAGAGCTAGACCAGAGGATCCATATTTGTCCCGCGTAAAGTGCCGACGGCTTTGTTTAAACATGAAGACGGTTTCCTTTGAATACAATAAAAGGGTTATAATGAAATCTGAAAGCTACAAGCACTAACTGAAATTCGTCAAAGAGAAGCATCCAAGAAGCAACAAAGTAAACTGGCACAAAGCAAATAAATTTGAAAGAGTTTGGGAAAAAATACATGTTAGGTGATTACAAATAATTACCTTTCTAAACTCAAGGGTTATGCGTTTTATTATAAGAAAACGTTAGAAAAGGGAGGCTTTCCCCATGCAAATATGATTGTTCCTACATATATGACACATGATATACTTATACAACCCAGCTGCACCACACTGAGTACATGTCATATGGTTTTCCTTTCCATTCTGGAGGTAAATTGCTATTTCTGAGCACATTAAAGTAACCTGAGATTGCCTTAATATAGTTTCCACCTGCCTTTGTAATCACACTGATTCAATGGAGTCGGTGAATTCTGTATTGTAGGCTCTGTTTAACCAGAGAGTACAATACAGCCATCTGCACTGGATGATTACACCTCAGCTACTGACGCCAACCGCTGACATTTTGCGGGTAAAAGATAATGACTCCACTGCTCAGCACCCAGCAGCATGAGCAACACTTAGTGTTTTTTTGTTGTCGTTTTTTTTTTTTGTTCAGTGCAATGACTGATGGTTTGCTTTCCCTCTTTTAGTGAAGAATAATAATAATAATATTTCAGGCACCGGAGGATGGAGCAGTGAAAGTGGGCCAGCAGCTGCCTGGAGATCTGAGGAGCAGACCTGTGACTAAATCTTCCCCTGTTTGAGAAGTCAGAGCTGTCTGGGGAAATCTACAGCAGATGATATGAATGACAAATTTTCATGTTTAAATCATTTTTTTTTCACTGAGCTGATCGAGGCACATTGCCAGGGTCCCTCTGCGTGAGTAAGCGTGCAGAAACAAACAAGCAAACAAAAGTTTTGTTTTTTAAAAAGGTAAATCTGAGTCTGAAAACTTTTTTTAAAAAAAGGCCCAGAAGTTATTAAAGAGGCAAAGTCGTTAATATTTTATGTATGAATGTATAAAAGTCACACGAACCAAAAGTAGGTCGTCATGCTTTGTTAATTACAACATTTGCAATTTGTACAAAGCAAACTTTTTATTAAAAATACATATATGCTCTAAGTCTGCTCCCCAAATGGGGGAGAAACAGAAACATCCCACTACCAGGCATGCGGTCTAACTGGTATATCGTCTTTAGCGTAGGAAAAGTTATTTAAATCTCAATTAAAAACTGTAAAAGGGTCTATTAGAAAGTCACATTTCTCAGTTCAGTTCACTTTGAAGAACAGTTCACAACACCAGTCATCTCCAGGCACTTTATTTAGTAAAAATCTGGCAATATTATAGAGACAACCCCCAACCATCTGAAGCTCCCCTATCCTCATCTCGTCCATCTCCAACATCCTCTGAGATTCAGATATTTCGGCTGCATGATTGCAATGATTGTTTGTTGTCAAATCTGTCAGTTTGCAGTCATTTCCTCCATGCTGGTGAATGGCTAAAAAACTCCTTTCGCCCTCTGTGTGTTTTGCGTCGGGAAAAGGAATTAAAAGCTACATAACTCCAAACTGTGCCAGGAGGAGCAGCAGGAAGATGACTGCTGGTGATGGAGCGTCAGTCTGGAGGGTAGGTTGGTCTGACTTGGCTGCGATCGGTCGAGTGAAGATATATGGGTGTTCCTACGTATATGATATGTAATATAATAACTGTAAAAATCAGATATTGAATTAAGATTTATCACAACACAAATAATGCAGTACTGCAGAGCGTTTTGAGAAGCGTGACGCACCGTAGCCTCTTTCCCAGTCTTTCAAACAGCTCTGAGTTGCTGGTGAACTAAAATTCATTTTTATTTCACCAAGCACTCATTTATTTTAATGCAGTGTCATTTATATGCACAGCAGCATGACAAAGCAGTAACAGAGTGTTTTGAGAAGCATCTAAAGCACAGGAGTCATAACAAATGGAGAAAAAAAAGGTTCCACAGCGCTAAACTTCCTTGAATCAACAGACTTTTAAACAAACATTTTAAAACATTTTAAAACACTTTCTGAAACCTAATTTCACTGGAGGAACGTTTAGTTAATATTCAATTCTTTAGACCAATCAGGCCAAACACAGTTGTCAAATATGGAAAGCTAATCTTACCATAGGCGGACAGATGAGAGTGATGGGGTCAGAGAAGCTGCTCACAATCGTCTTTTCTCCCTCGGGCTGAAACTGTGAGAGAAGCAGACATGTGTATTTGAACAATTACACAGTTCACATTCATGTGAATCCTACACAATAAACCCTGAATGACTCATTGACCTTTAGCCTCTTGTGCCTTTAAATCAAATACAACTTATTGTTCACCATGTTGTTCCACAGTCCCTTGGCCAGCTCCTCATGTCCCTTTATGGTAAAGTGGAAGCAGTCGTGAGTGAAGAAAGTCATATCGATCTTCCCGTTCTGCTCAGAGAGACACAAAATACACTGCGGTATAGTTTTAGTGATGGACAGCATTGTTGGTGAAACAAGACTCGTGAGTTTCTCAGCCAAAACGCTACAGCTGTCACACTGGGGATCACTGATGAGTCAGTCATCGCCGCGTGATGCTTCGCACCGATTGGTCTGAAAGCAGACACTTATGTCACACTGATAGGCGTGAGATGGATTACCGGGAGGCGGGGCGGGTCCGCGTTCTTCAAAAAGGGCTGGAGAACAACGGCGAAGTCGTCCCTGAAGAAGCGGTCGCTGTACAGCAGCTTCTCGAGTCTTTTCTGCAGATGAAAGCAGCGTGAGAATCAATTTGTCTCCCATTCTCCTCGCTTGTGCTGTTACAATAACAGCAAACACACAAATTACAGTGAGAGCTGCGAACATGAAATCAGCATATAATGTTTTGAGTGCAATGTACCCTGTTTGCACATTAAAGTGAGTTATCATTTGGGACAATGACAAGGCAAATTATTATGGAAGATACAGTCAAAATGCATTTTAATGGGCATTTCTTTAAGCTTTGTTTCCTTCCAAAATAGTTCTTCTTTCAGGCTGGTAGAAAACAAATGTTTAAAATACATTTCTCTGCACTCTGTAAATTAGATATTTATACAAATTAGTGCATGTTTAACAAGGCAATTTTGGTATTCTATGGCAAACGGGCTCTATAGTGCCAGGCAGTGAGCACAGAGGACATCTGTTTGAAGATGAAGTCTGTTTATGATTGTTTGGTCACTGCCATCCACACCATCCTCTTCCTCTTTGCACAAAGGAGGAGATACCAGTCCTGTAACTGCCTGTCTCCTGGAATCTCCTCCGTGCTCGTGAGACTCTGCTGGGAGACACAGGAAAATGCCTGTGCAACCTCTGCAGGGTTCAGGTATCACCTTATGTACCAGTAGTTACACTGACCCTAGTCAAATGCTAAACTAGTGAAAACACAGGAAGAAAAGATGAGGAGTGACCTCTACTTGTAAAACCATTGCTGTTTTGGGAGTTGTGTCTCTTTGTTGTCCCTCTAGAGCACCTTTCGTTAATTTCATTAACACTAAAGCAGCTGAAACTGTTTAACAACCCTCTCTGTTACTTAACTGACTGGATCAATATGTCAGCAGTTTAGCTGATGCTATACTCTGATTAAAACATTTTTAAGCAGTGCATGTATATTTATGGCAGTTTTTCCTCATATTCTGACCTAGAAATCTCATCTCCGATAGCTCTTACATACAACAGAGTGTGCAGTTCAAGATTCTGCAGGTGTTTTACAGACGAGCTTGTTTGTGCAGCCTAACATTCAGAGTCTGCTGTACAGAACGAACAAGTTGTTCCTAAAAAACATGGGAATTTTTTTATGATGCATAGAGGGATCAAAAAAAGAGTCAATATTCCTTCTAACATGGCAACCAAATGAAATAAGAATTTATCTCCTGTACCATCTTTCCTTATATACAGTAATACATAATCTTATAACATGAAAGAAGTAACGTGCACCTGGAATTCCAGATTGACCTCCACCAGCTCCCGCAGTTCAGGAGATCTGGCTACTGGCTCTATCAGGCACGAGCAGAAAGACCTAAATCAAAGTCAAAAAGTAAAAAGTTCAAGAAGTGTCAATCAAGCCAGAGTTGAACTTGTTCTGAGAGAGAAAGAGAGTGATCACCGCTGGAGCAAACACCCTGGGGTGGGCTTCTGCACCTCCCTCAAAGTCTGCATGGGGAGGATCTGAACCACGTTCACAATCATACGGGGAACCTGAAGCACAGCATGAAGACCTGCACTGTGGTGATTCAGCACAGCACTGACCCTCAGTCTCAGCAGACAGTAAACCCAGGGCTAAGCCTGATTTCGTTTATCTTCGACTTTACCTCATTCATAAGCATTTCCAACGAGACGGTCATATAGTGGATGAAGTTATCTACTGAAAAAAGAGCCTGGAAGTAGAGGAGATTCATCAGAGGTAATAGAAGAGGCAATATTCCATATATAGAGAGATTTTCTATTGAATTAAAGATAAGAGACCAAGACAGACTTTATCTTTGCAGTAATCACAGATGTCATTCATGCCCATGAGAATAGTCAAAAGCTTCCAGTCCTCTTCAAAGTTGAGACCCTAAAGGAAGAGACGACAGTCCCGTTACCTCTCCCATCCCTGTGCTGTATCATTACTGAGAAAACAAGGCCTCGCTTTACCTCGTAACCTCTCAGTGTGTCTATCAAATGTCTCGTCTGACCGGGGAGATTGCTACAAAATAAAGAATAACATGTTTCCTAAAGTGAATTAGGTCACAGCTCAGTTATTTTTGTAGAAGAATATAATTTGTTAGATTAAGCAACACAAAAGTAAGCGAAGGTCTTACAAGGTGTTGTGTCCAGTTACGGCCAAGTTGAAGCCCGTTTCACTGATATGAGCCTGCATCCCATGAACTGTCTTTCCAGGAGAAGCTCCAAGCAGACTGGGGTTAAACAGCTTGATGATATCTAAAAATGACAGCGTCAAACAGGTAAAGAAAATGAGCTGGACTTTTCTCGTTGTGAGTTTCATGGAACGATACAGTTAAGAAACAGCTCGGACACAGCAGTGACAGCTTACTTGCCAAAGTAATGACATCTTGATATGTCCCATAGCCTCCAATGCTGCAAGCAGAAAGGAAAGCAATACCAGCAGCAGAACTGTTAATGTCAGTTTAACCTTGTTTCTTACAGACTGACACTCTCATGGGGGAATACAGTTTCTAACATGTTCCTGATATGAGATCAGTCTGCTTCACATCATCCTGATTGTTATTTGTGCGAGATTTGTGACAGGCACCTCCATGACACGTGACGAAACTCAATGGGAATGCCGAGGACAGTAGTGGCGTTGGCGCCGATAGCCGTCTGGAAAAGAAGGGGCACGGCATAGAGAGATCAGGAGCCAAGGAACAGAAGAAAAGCAGTTTTATGAGTAAGTGTTTGTGTGGGTGGTTTGTCACTCTAATTTAAACGGATCCTATTATGCCTTTCCAAATTCTCTGCCGTATACGTGCAACGCTGCCGAAATAAGGCTCGGGATGAGAACTATTATAAACTGTGAGTCATGCAACGATACACAAAGAGTCCAAGAATAAAAACATAGAGGAGATGATAACAGGTCCCCATTAACCAGCTGCAATTTGGGCATCTTCTCTTAGATTATGAAGATGTGCCGTTCTCATAAAAGCACAAAAAGAGATAATAACTAAGCTGACTGCTCTTCCGTTGGTGCAACATTTGGTTAGTAATGCAGTTTAAAGTTTATTTCAATCTCATTTGCACTCAGTCTTTATCCATCACTGTAAGCGTTTTAGCTCTTCTCACGATTGCAGCTGCCTTCTGCTCAGCAGGACTAAGAGAGTATGCAAAATGAATGAATCAACGGTCAGAGCGAGTCTATTTTTGGTCGACGTTACACTGTATCATCGGCACAGCAGAGGAAGCAGCAAACAACATATAACACCTACTGTCAGAGAATCCCCCAAGGCGGCGATGACTTTGATATCTGCGGCCTTCACAAATTCAACTAGACAAAAGGGTGGAAGGAGGGGTGGATAGAGGGAAGGTAGAGAGGGAAAGAAAGAGAAAAAGAGCGTTAGTTCAAACTCTTGAACAACACAAGATTTGAGGTCAGCAGGTGACACCTGGACAGACCTGAGGAGGGGACAGAGGGAGAAGGACTCATGTCTGAGCACTGGAACACAGGATGCTTGAAGCTCACTGGCCGGGTTTTCTCTGGAAACTCCTAAATAAGTAAAAAGAGAGAAGCCTCGCTGTCACATCGAGACCAGTTATGTTTCCTTATGAGTCCTTATTTCCTTGTAATGACAAAAGTTTGTCTTCAGGGACTGACAATTGTTTTCTTCTTCTTTTTTGAGCGTCTTCCTACATCGGAATAAACTGCTATAAATGTTTTAAACAGTTGCGTAAGTTTAATACTGTATATGTTGATGCATTTGTGGAGAAAAAAGGAAGCTCATGTGCAAAAATCTTCAAAAAATCTTATTGCATTAGAACGTTTTAGATACATTATATTGCCATAAGTATTTGCTCATCCACGTTCATGCGCATGTGAACTTGCATGACATCCCATTCCTAATCCTTAGGGTTTAATATGACGTCAGCCCACACTTTGACGCTATGACAGCTTCAGCTCTCGTGGGAATGCTTTCCACAAGGTTTAGGAGTGTTTATGGTAAATTTTGAGCATTCTTTTAGAAGTGCATTTGTAAGGTCAGACAAGAAGACCCGACTCACAGTCTCCACTCCAATTCATCCCAAAGGTGTTCTATTAGGTTGAGGTTAGGACTCTGTGCAGGCCAGTCAAGTTCTTTCACACCAAACTCGCTCATCCATGTCTTTATGGACCTTGTTTTGTGCACTGATGAGCAGTTATGTTGGAATAGGAAGGGGTCAAACCCAAACTGTTCCCACAAAGTTGGAATGTGGAAGCATTAAGAGTTCCTTCCACTGGTGCTAAGGGGCCAAGTGCAACTTCTGAAAGACAACCCCACACCATAATCCCCCTCTACCAAACTTTACACTTGACACAATCCAGTCATACAAGGACTCCTGGCAACCGCCAAACCCAGATTGATTTTTTGGGAGCATTGGTATTGTGGTACTTTAATACATTTTACAGCATAGCAAGTCTGAAAAACAAACAAACAGGATAATAGCAACTAAATAACTGACAGTAAGATCAGGCAAAGCTTAAATTATATTATGATGTGATCACTGTTTTTGTCCTTGTCACATGATCTGTAAATAGTGTCTCTGTATGTTTTTACTAACTTGTGTGTAACACCAACCTGCCAGAGGGTCTGCAGATGGAAATTAGCCCAAGGCTATAATCTGGCATATTTACATTTGTTAAAATGTTCATTAATATGTATTGTCCCTCTTTCTAAATAAAATAAATATAAAAATATTTAATCCAGCAGAGCACAGTGTTTGTGCATTAAGATTCTGTTGTAGATTACAGTAGGCAAACCTGAACATAACTTTCACTGCTACAGTGGAAACCTCATCTTCAGTACCTTGTCGGACTGCGTTTTTATTGATCGATCATTGTTTCACTGTCTTTGATGCGTTAGCTGCGCTTGCTGTGCACAAGTTCAGGATGCCTGCTGGGCCATGTGGTTAGTCTGGTGTGACACGATGCTAACCTACTTTTAAGAGAAAGGTTAACAATTGCTATATATTGTTTTTTGTCATTTTAATAAGCCTGTCAACGAAGGCTTTTTGCTGTTTAAATGACGACCAAAATTTAAACTTTGTGTCTAACAACAACAAAATAAACCCTCAGTGATAAACATAGGTGAAACAGTACCTTATTGAGGGCCTCCTTGCTGTAGTGCCGAATCCCCTCTTCATACTCCAACCACCAGTCATTTCCTTTAAAGGGATCATTAACTGAAACTTTTCAAACCAATTTATAAAGAGATAAAGCTCATCTTTAATCAGCTAAATAAGCCCTAGTTCAAAGTTTTTGTCTTGACTTTGCCCTTTGTGTACATCTATAAAAACAGATGGTTGATATAAACCCAAACAATCCATTAAAAAAATAAATAATAAAAGGGAGAGCCCCGTTTCAGAGGCTGTTGTTACAATAAATATAGGCACACAGCCTCACGTGGGAGGTGCCCTCCTGCTTGTTCTAGCACTTACCTTTGACAGAGCAGGACGCGAGCACACACGTTGCCACAGCGATCCAAAGCCACCCCATAGTATCGCGTATGGACCAGTCAATGGGTCACCCCTACACACTGCACAATGCGACCCTCAGTTTTCACAGCATTGTCACTTTGTCTCAACCTCAATGGCTGAGCGACAACCAACAGGTCCAATGAGAAGCGGCCGCTCTCGCTGCTGATCAATGTCAGCAACATTGCAGTGTTATGTCAGACATTTAAAGCCAAGCAGGGCACGAGCCACTTATCCGAACTACAAATGATCATCGATCCAAGCATTTCGGCAATCAAACATTCAGAACATCTTTGAAATATCCATATATCATTTATTAAATTTATAAAC
>NW_005187414.1:5975762-5991751 GCF_000239375.1 Pundamilia nyererei
GAGTGTAATTTTCTCAGTTGAGTTCGTAATGCTTTTGATCTGGCAACCACAAGACTAATTCCATGTTGAGGACACGGGGGGAACGTCTGGCAGTATCCTGAGTCAAAAAGTACCAAGTCCAAACACTCTCTACTGCAGTGTTGTCCATTAACACCCACGATGTGTCGGTTTCAGCAGAAGACCAGCATATTTTAAAGGAAGAAAGAGGTGAGACTGAACAGTTCAGCAGCCATCATCAAGCCTTTTTAAAAAAAACAAAACAAAAAAAAAACAACCCACACACACATGGCGGGGAACAGGCAGAGTGGGCGAGGTGCTCAAAGTAGCAGGTATTCAGCTACTGGTGCTCCATGCAGTGAGCCTCTTGTCCATCTTTCACCACCCTCACTCCGTCTATCTCCCTCTCAGTGCTGCTCCTCCTCTTCCTGGGCCGGGCCCTGCTCTGGTGTTTCTTCCTGAGCCTGGGGCTCGGCCTGGGCCTGTGGCTGTTCCTGAGGCGGCCTGGGAGGAGGCGCTGGGGCAGGTGGGCGAGGTGGCACTATGATTTGGTGTTGGCGCTGTCGGTAGGCGATGACTGTGCCTAGCAGTAGGGCGATGACCGTCATGAGGTAGAGATCCCACTCTGGGCCCAGCAGCTGGTCCAGATCCACCTGAGAAATCAACTCCTTCAACTGCGAGAAGCCGCAACCAACAAGGAGGAAAAAGAAACATCATTTTTCTTTCTAATGAAGAATCTCTGAAACTATCTGAAGTACAAGACGTGTTACTCAAAACCATACGGTTAGCATGACAGCTTGTGAATTCAGGAGGAAATACTCACATTAAGATCCTGCAGGTACTGGAGAGCATAAATCAGGCCCAGTTTGCACAGAGCTAGAAAAACTGGAACCTGGGCGTCAGGACTGGCCTCAGCAGCCATGTCATAAAACCGTTTGGCTAGGTGGATGTCCTGCAGCAAAAAAAAAAAAAAACATGGAAAATTTCAGAATTAGAAATCAAATTAACAACCACACAGACTTTGCTAAATGACAAAGCGCAAATTTGTGACATGTTGACAGCCAGGTGATGTTTAGTGAGTGCTCACCTGTTTGATACCCAGGCCTTTCTCATGCATGTAACCCAAGTTAAACATGGCCTGTGCGCTGTGCTGCTGCTCAGATGCCAACCTATAGTGAATGACAGCCGTCTCGTAGTCCACGTCCGTTCCGTAGCCATAGAAATGATAGTCTCCCAGTTTTATCCTTGCCACGGTGTAACCTTACAAGGACAATTACATGTGTAAGATTTGGTTTTATATGCAAACAGTCACGGCTAGAAATCTTCTGTGAACCAGCTTAGTGTTCACCACTCAGTATCTCACACTGATACACAAAGACAGGCTGAGCTCTATTATCATAAATTACGATGCATGTGACCCCAGAGAGAATCAGTGCGCCCTCAGCAGCTATGGCTGCTCAGGCATTAGCCTGTTCCACTGCACTTAGATAATATATAGCTATGGAGGATGCATGAGACACACTGGAGCTGTGATGCTCACTGTTGCCATGGCTTTTGTTATTAAGGCTGTTGGCTGTGACACGCTTGTTGATAATAAGTACAACACAAACTATGTGCAGTGGTGTGTGTGTGTGCTGTAAATTGAGCTGGTTGTGCTCATTGTAGTGAAATGTCTCCATTTCTGAAAGGATGTGGAGTTTTGGTACCACGTTGGTTACACCTGATAAAACCACAGCGGGGTCAAATTCTGTACAGCGCAATGAGACTTTCTTTGGTAACAGAACTGTGCTCAGCTAGCAGGAGTTAGACATCCACAGCAGCACAGATTCAACCACAAAAGGAGCCAAAGTTTGACTAATAACTGTTTCACACAGCACAGCACAGCCAAGCAGAGCAGCTGTGCTCACAGCCAGTGTCTACACAGCATCACAGTTCAATCAAGTGAAATGTGCAATAAGCAATACGTTCCCAAGCTAAACATCATGACGCATTTCCCTAAACTTGCAGTGCACTTTGACTCTACTGCTCCGGCGCACACACTGTTCACACTGACGAGGAGACGGAGCTTGTTCAAACTCACCTTGCGCTGCAGCTCTTGTCCAGTGGAGCAATGCACGAGGGTAGGTCTCATTCTCACTGAAGATCCTTGCCCCTTCTGTGTGGCATAATTCACACAAACACATGAAAAATTAAAACATTTAAAATGAGACCTGAATCTCTCTCTAACAAAGGTAAAGAGCGTAGCAGGATCATGACACTAGCATTTAAACATGGCTATAATATTGCAAGTGGTGCACATAAATTAACTGCTAAAAGCCTGCACTACCATGGTTAAATACTAATGTCTTGGTTTTTCTTACTCTGATCCAGAATGAAGGCCACGTTGCTCTGAGCCACCTCGTAGCCCTGCTCAGCCAGCAGCAGATACTGAACCAGCGCAGCGTCCATGTCACCCTCCTTAAAGCTACCGTACGCTGTCATCAGGCGCTCTGACCAGCGACCACGCTCACACACATTTTTGAAAAGCTGCAAACAGGACACACAGTGTGATACACATCTCCAATTTGTATTGAAAGTGCAGATAAAAGCCACTGCTGTTAATCGATAAATGTTTGAGGAGACACCAAGTTGGAGAGACAATCTCTTAACAGTGAAAGAAGCAGCAGATTTAGGGTGGACTAACCTCTACAGCGGTGTGGCAGGAACGCATCACACCAGTACCAGTAGCATGCATCTGGGCCAAGTTGTAGAAGGCCAGGATGTGCCCAGCCTGTGAGGCCAGGTTAAAGAATTTAAGAGCCTGCTTGTAGTCACGCTTCACGCCAATGCCATCTGGGGAACAAGAATAAGAACAAAAATGTTATTATGTGAAGAAGAGCGAAGACTGAGGACTCCTAAACAGACAGCGGGCGAGAGGAAAACTATGAAAGAATGCAGTGAGACACTGAAGGACACACTGAGCTGTAAAACTCACTGTAATACATGGTGCCCAGCTGGAGTTGTCCATCCACCCAGCCCTGCTCTGCTGCCTTCTGGAAGTATTTGAGGGCCAGCTCGTAGTTCTGGAGACAAACACACAACTTTTCAATAGCTGCTTCAGCAGGAGAGACACTCTGACAGCTTGCCATCAAAATAAAAGCCTGTTATATAAAACTGTTTTTCTTTGTTGTTTATATAAAACTTTATTTCAACTCCAAGTGCCTAAAAGTGAAGGTGAGATCTTATCTATATGTACAGATCCTATCAAAAGATATGAGACGCGCTTAAAAAAATATATAAATAAAATATCTTACCACTGGCACACCTCTACCATAAAGATAGGCCATCCCCAACCCACTCTGTCCCACCGGATTACCCTGGGAAAAAAAGTAAATGAATATGTAAAAACGATTACTGCATGTTAATATTTAAAGAAAGGGTAACAGAATTCAGCTGTGAGTGAGTGAGCAAGCTCAAAGTGAATAAATTACCCAGTTTAGTCTACAGCGTTATCCTTACCAGGTCAGAAGCCTTCTTGAAGTACTGCAAGGCAGTCTCATTATTCTGAGGGAGAAACTCACTGCCTTCTGAATACATCTGAGGAACAGACAGTCACAGACATAAAAGCTAAATTTTATACCTTAAACACAAATACACTGCCCTCTGTGAAAACATCAATGCCAAGCTGGTTTTATTCTAAAAAGTCTCTATAACCAAACTGTCTCTAAGGTCAACACAACATAGTGTTAAATAGATGGAAAATATGGCATTAAAAGCAAAAAAGAAAAAAAAAAAAAAAAAAACTGCTCTTATAAGAAATGAAATTAACAAGGTGATGAATGGAAAATTTTATAAAAAGAAAGAAAAGAAAGAAATATCTGTTTAAAAAAAGAAAAAAAAAAAGGTGACATAACAGTGAAGTGAGTGAGCCTCCATCTCACCCACCTTTCCAAGAAAAGCCATAGCATGTGTGTTGCCTGCATTGGCTGCCTGGTTGAAGTAGTCATACGCCCTCTGTTGGACAGAAAGCAGCATAAATGCATTTGACAGAGAAAACTCACAAAATAAGCAAAACAAATAAATAAAATACAGTGAGCGAAATCTATGACAAAGTTACCTGGTGATTCTGTTCTACTCCACGTCCTCCATGTAAGTGCAGCTGACCCAGGCCCACCTAAGTAAAACATTCAATTAGTAATCAAATAAAAACTACAACAAGGCTTCAGACTGATACTACCCAGCAATGACACATTATGTAGCCCTTTCACATTTAGACATTACATAACATGCATGCATAATCCAAGTCTGACCCAGACTTCAGTTCTTATACAATAAAGTAAATTAGTGCCATCCATTCAAGCTACTTCCTATTCCTGCCCACAAGAAAAAGCAAAAATGCCATATAAATAAAGAAATAATAATAATAAAAATGTGTGGACATGCAACTATATTGTGTAGTTTGTTAATTCCCCACAATCAGGAGCTTTCACAAAAGGCAGAACAGTGAAGCTGATCACAAATTCAAATGTTTTCTTTGCCACACACGTGTAACGAGAACGATTTCTAAACTGACACAAATAAACACATTACAAACATTTTGACTGTGTGTTCAATCAACCACTGGCTCAGGTATGTCAAAGGAAAGGTCACATTAGCTCCCAATACCAGCAATAAATTATTTTTTAAAAATCTGACCACTTTACCTGAGCTTGGACGTCCCCTTTCTCCGCTAGAAACTGGTAGTACTGGATGAGGTCTTCCTCCAACATCCCGCTGGTAGATCCCGGGTTCTCCACCTCATCGAGCAGTCTGATCCTCTGCACCGCTGAGCCTCCTGTCAGGGAAACATCGCTGGCCACTAAAGTTGGCAGAGGAAAGAGTGTTATTAGCCCAGCAAGAACTATTACTGCACTAGAATATAGTAACGCAAAACACTTACCCTGATTTGCTACAAGCCTATAATGCGTTAGTGCTGACTCACAGCTTTGGGGAACACCCACCCCTCCCCAGTACCTGTAGCCCTAATAAAACAATATAAGGAAGTGTAATTTTTATTAAAGTATACAAATAGCATGACTGTAGCATTTCTTCACTGACAGAAAAATCTGCTTACCAGAATCATGTGAGCGAGCAGGTTTCCACCCAGTGCACCAAAGGTGTAGTAAACCAAAGCCTGAAAAACAGAGAACATGGCAGAACATAAATAACTACTGACAAACCCATATACTGTAAGACAAATCTACAGAGCATAGACGTACCTTAGCTTGACTTGAGTTAACTCCGAGCCCTGCTGCATACAGAAATCCAAGAGCCTGAAGAAAAGTAAACAGAGCAGAGTGTCACAGAGTTGCTCCTCTCAGCACAAATAACCTGCAAACAGGCTTCCAACACTTTTCTCAAGAGACGTGTATAATTATGAGCGAGATCATTACCATCTGAGCTTTAGGTGAGCCCTCCATGGCAAGCTTCTCAAACATTTCTCTGGCCTTGGTAATATTTTGGTTCATGTAATCTCCAAACAGCATGGCATACGCCACCTTCTCCGTGGCTTTCTGGTGGCCTTTTTCTGCCACTTTTAGCAGCTTTTCATATAATCTGAGAAAGATAAGCAGAGTAGGCACAAGCGAAATTGAATCCACGTTCACATAAAAATAATGTGTACATGACAAACAGTAGTGTGATAGCTAAAGCAAATAAGGATGTGCAAATGGAAGGCACGCAAGCGCTGGCTGGTAATAAAACACGCAAGAAATGGACATTGAACCCAATCGACATGTAAAATAACATCAAATTTTGTCTGTGAAATAAAAAGATGACCAGAAGGCAGTAGTGGGAATATGCATTTTAACTTAAACAAATAAAAAGAAAATTGGCAAAAAAAAATGTAACCTTGCCAAAATCTTCAATTTGAATAGAGCATCTTTACTTTTGTTCCTTTTCCGATTTTTATCTTAAAACAGAGTGTGGGCAAAAACGGGAAAGCTTCTGTTTCTGCTTCATCTAAAAAAGATTTCAAATCCACATGCTTTCTATAACTCTTCTTCAAGAGGCAAAATTAGGCTGACAACAACCAGACAAATAAACTAAAAGTAAGCCACTCACTCTTTTTTCTGAGTCTTCCTGGTGGTGGAGTTAAGCATGCGCAGGACAGTCTGATACTGCTTCTCTGCTTCCTCAGCCTGAAGCCTCTGCTGTGCCTGTTCCTCCGCTGAGGGAAAGAGAGGAGAAGCCAATCAGACTGTTTAGAGGAAATAAAAGGTTTTCAAAAGGTTGGTAGCAGTAGCAGTTATGCAAACAAAGGCATAATAATATCTTCAGGCTGGTTTCAGTAGTCGTTTAGTTCTACCAAGACTGTTACTGAGAAGAACAAAGAATGATCAGTGACAGTTTAACACAAGAATTCATGTGTTAGGGGAAAAACATTTAAGGTCACAGTGACCTTTGATGCTGTGTTGTGTCTTATGTGTAGACAAATCGGTTCATCTGGTGGCCTAAACAACCAAATAGGAAGAAAAACAAAAACAAAAAAATCCTCTGAAAATGGTCAGGTACAAGAGCTGGACTGAAAATGAGTGAAAAACATTTGAAAGACCTTGAGAAAGCCTGAAAAACTATTGCTCAAAATCACTTTAAATATTAAAAGCAGGTCTGGCTCCTTGGAAGCAAAACATAATGAAATGAGGACTGGCTCAGGACCTGTACTGTACAATGCAATATAGTTAATACCAAAGCGCCGTAATGTGACTCCATTTTGGCTTTAAAATGAATCACAATATTTCATTTGTGAAGGTTTTAGAGTTTTTGAGTTTGAAACTCACTCTCACAGAAACCCCATTTCTTATCCTGGTCATAGTCGTACGTCGTGGCACACCATAGCCGTCCATCCCCCCGCCCATCAGTGGTACACTCTATGTACTCTGTCTCCTGGAAGAGGAAGGGGAATATGCAGGGTTCTCCATGGGCTGTACCTCCATTCACCACAGGAACTATATTTTAAAAAAAACAAAAAACACCCATATATAAAATTTACTTGATTGAAAACAAACAAACTCTGGCTGTTTTCCTTTAAAATACTGGTGGACCTGAGGTCTAAGTGAAAATATATTTTTTTCTTTATATTCTCAAATCTTTTGGTTTTTGCTGCACCATCAACTTTGGTGTGGAAAAATAACAAAGAGACAGAGGAGTTGAAACAATTACCATAGAGTTGCAACTTTACACACGCAATTACGTTAATCTGAATACATCTCCTTCACACAAGTTCAGTAATACAACTGTGCAATGAGCTAGCAGGGTAATTACAAACAATCCCCAAGTGAAATGATGTAACTGCACTGCAAGAGGAGCCACAGGTGCGAGAAGCTGTTTAGTGTCTCACGGGGGTTTAACCGTTTATCAAATGTGGCTCTACCCTGAAACCACACTCAGCTTAGCTCAGAGTCAGGCAAAGTGAAAACAGGTTAACATGTTAAACACTAAACAAAGCTTACAAAGGAAAAAAAATCATAAGAAAGAGCGTGTTTTCAATGCTGAGATCATGAGACGTGTGATAACACCACTACGAGGCACTACTACAAAAAGAAAGATTTATAGGTTCAGACTAGACATCGTTAAAATATATCACTAAGCTTTTCCTTCCATTTAGCATGCTAACATCTTAGGCTCTTTATTTTAGATACCAATCAGATACCAAATAGCTCAACAGCCCATTAAAGTAGCTACATTCAGCAGTCATGACCATTTTTGGGCCATCCTGAGGGCTCTTAACATGCAACCACTTTTAAACACTGATAACATTTTCTAATGTAAAAAGTGGGGATTAGAATATCAAAGCCATCACTGGTATAGCAGGAGATGCTAAAAACTAAATTTCTAATAATTAATACAGTAAAAACATCAGGAAGTTATTTAACAACTTTGACATCTCAAACGTTAATCAACTTATTGTGATTGTTTTTCACGCCTTTGTTGTGTGGAAGTTTTAAAATCTTACACCTTACCCTCTTTAGGTTTTTCCTCAACGGGAGGAGGCGGGTCAGGTAGGTCCTCCTTCTCCTCTCCTTCTAGACCCTCCGAAGGGGGCTGTGTTTCCTCTTCAGGATGGGAGTGATCAGTGGTCATAGAAGTACCTGCCATAATTTCTGGTGATAATCGAACATCTTCCTCTTCAGAGTCTGGGTCATGGTAGGACTGGAGAAATCAACAGGAGGTTATTACAAAGGATTACTTAAAGGAGGGAAATTACGCTGTATATAAAAACAATGCCTTTGCATGAGGCTCATTTGCAAAGTTAGCAGTGTGTTCAATTTCTTTTTAAGTTGAATGACTTCTTACTTTAACTTTTCTAGGCAACACGTATACAAAATCGTGTGTTACATACAACTCCCAAGAGACCAGCTTGCAAATGAGTCTATGATCAGCATTAACCATGCACCAAAGAGCCCATGACACACCTTTAACTCTGGTGCTTCGTCCTGGTGTTGCTCCTCATCTAAAAAGCATTAATGTTGCAGCAGTGAGAGATGTGTTGTTTTGATTCAGTCAAAGAAATGTAATAGACGAAAACAGGTGCTGTGACACTTTGAGACACGCGTATAGTGAGTGTTACAACACCACCGGCATTTCATACTCACCAGCTGTTACTCCTTTGCTGAACACTATGAAGAGAATACCCCAAAAATAAAGTCTCCTTGCTGTTTTCAAACACTTCTTATAGCCCATTGTTGTTATTTAACAAGCTAACAATCTGCTAGCTGTGACTATTGCTATTTCTATTACTAAACATCCAGTCGCAGTCTCGGGTCACACTACGAGAAGTAGCATAAGTAAACTCCCTGTCACACACTAGTCTGAGCCGTATTCCCTCTAGATGCCAGCTTGTTTAATTTTAGCTACTGTAGCTGTTTAACAAGCTAATAGATCCCAATGTGAAGCTAAGCTAGCAGAGTAGCACCTGCTGAAATGACGTAAACCTAACAAGCTAGTTTTACATAGCCGCAACAAAGGTTAGCAAGACAGCGTTAATAATATATGCCCGCTGTTCAACTGCTCGGCCCAAAAACTGGATGACGATTCCCTCTTGACACTTCAAAATATCCACGTTTAGGGACGAAAGCCAGTAGCTTTACCCTTTGATATACACCACCCAAATACTACTTAGCGTTGAGCCCACACTACTGATCGCCACTTCCTTTTCTTGTGATTCGACCAATCACATTGCGCCTAGATTGACAGTAGCCAATGAATAGGGGCCAAAGATATGTCAGCGAATCGGATGCGTACACAGTTATGTTTCCAGTTTAGGGGCTTGTCCACGACACCAAAACACTTTAAGGAGATAATAATAATCTGGGAGGTAGAGGGTGTTGTTTGGACATGCTATTAGTTAGGATAAAAATATGCATTTTGAAGTGCTGAAGGTGAATATGTGCAAACCTGAATGTAACTACAATAAAAAGGGAAAATCCGGACATTATGGCATTGAATGTTTTCAGCTCCCGGGTAATCCCATGTTTACTATTTAAACACATTATCCATCTTGAAGGGGAAAATAATAATAAAGAAACTGCTCTCGGGGAAAGAATAAGGGAGAAGAGGAAAATCAGGGACAGTTATCAATCAATCAATCAATCAATCAATCAATCAATCTACCATAGGCCATGCTATGTCAATAAATCTCTTTTTAACTCTCTAACTATAGTTATTCCTTATACTTCAGGCTCTACCTTGCTCGAGTATCTTGTGCAGAGTGTCAGTACTGATTCCTGTTACTTTTGCTACTCTGGGCAACTTTAAAAATTGTGGTTAAAGCAGTAACCACTGGTTTTACTAATCCATTACAGTCCATTTGCTTGGTCTATGCCATTAGATACCTAAAGCCATTTTCTGGCTTTTGTTTGTATTCAATAAGAAGTGCTTTCTGTGATATGATAATATCAAGTCTTTTATTAATGTATTACTTGTTTCTTCTTAGTTATATCAATGTTTTTTAATCCGATCAGTCCTGTGTTTGTGCTGCTCGTTATTCCATTTTAATAATTGTGCAAATTTTTTTCAGTGTCTTAAATCCCTCGCAAATTTAGCTTTCTTTTAACCTGCTTTTACATTTGCCATTATCTTTGATTATTTTCTTTAAATCACTTTGCAACTGCTGTTTTTGGAGCTTGCGTCATAAATACTGGTTAGTTACTTTAGTGGGTTTCTTTCTGTAAAGCACTGGCATTTGTGCTTTAATATTTCGTTCATAGTGTAGTGGTTTAAAACTCTTATCACATATCAACTGCCATTATGCAAGTTTCAAAAGAACATCCTTCCTCAATGTGACGCTGAAAAACTTGTTTATGCGTTCATTACATCTAGGCTGGATTGTAATTCATTACAAGAGTACTGACAAGGATTAGAAAGAGACAACGTATTTCTCCTACACGTCTCCTTAGAATATTTCTCCCACACTGACTTTTTTCTCTGGCTCCCTGGTAAAATCAAGAATTGAATTTAAAATTTGTCCCCTCACATACAAGGTCTTGAATAACCTGGCTCCATCTTATCTTAAAGACCTCATAGTTCCATATCACCCTCTGTGCTTTCAGACTGGTGGCTTACTTCTGGTTCTGTTTGAAAGTAGAATGGGAGGGAGAACCTTCAGCTTTCAGGCTCCTCTATTTTGGAACCAGACAGACACTATCTCTACTTTTAAGATTAGGCTTAAAACTTTTCTTTTTGATTAAGCATATAGTTAGGGCTGGATCAGGTGACCTTCCCTTAGTTAGATAAGGTAAACCTTTATTAGTCCCACATGTCCTGCAAAAGGTAGGCAGCTGGGAGCTTCCAATGATGCACTGTATTTTTTCTTCACTTACCTTTTTCACTCACGGTGTGTTTATACATCACTTTGCATTTGATAATTATTCTGTCTCTCTTCCACAGTGTCTTTTGTGCCGTCTCCCTCCCCTCACACCCAACTGGTCGCCGCAAATGAGCCTGGTTCTGCTGGAGGTCTCTTCCTGTAAAAGGAAGTTTTTCCTTCCCACAGTCAGCAAAGTGCTTGCTCACAGGAGAGTCTGATTGCTGAAAATTTCTCTCCATTATTTTACAAACTTTACAATATAAAGTGCCATGAGGTAACCGTTTTTGTGATTTGGCACTACATAAATAACACTGAACTAAATCGAGCACATTTACAAACAAAAGGTTTTTGGTTCAATTCCAGCTGGAGAAACAAATCCTCTTTGCAGGGCATCTGGGGTAAAAACTCTTCTAAATCAAACATGTGGAACTACCTGCTGTGGTGACCCCTTGTGACAAGGGAGACGTCAAAAGTAGCCTTTAACTTTCTGGTTGATCAATAAGTTTCATGAAGCTTACAGGCTCAGGTGAAGAATACAAGGCCTGGAATCTGTAGTGCTGGTACATAATAAAGGTGTCAGCAGCTTTAGAATATTAGTTTAAAATTCAAAAGCACTGTGTAAATTCTTATGGATATTATATTCTGCTACAAAGTGTGGTCTGTTTGCATCTGGTGCCCTGAATCTGACTCACAGAAAACCTGTACACTAATTCAATCTTTCTGTAAAAACTGCCAAGAGCTCTGACTCAAGCCCTTTACATCCAAGCTGTTGGACCTCATTATTTCTAACCTCACTGTTACTCTAAGTAGGTCAGTACAACGTGGTGGGAAACTAAATTCTCATTTGAAAATTGGAGAGATACAGGACTGCGACAGTTTTTCCAGTGTACAAGAACTTTTAAGTCATTCGGATACATGAGCACTCACACCAACAGATGTGGTAATTAATAACTGCATGTTTATTTACAGGCAGTTTTAGTGGTCATTTCAGAGGCAGTTACACAAAAACAGTTATCTGAAAAAAAATCACAGTAAACAACAATACAAGGCAGAAAAAAAACAAGATATTCAAAAAAATAAATAAATCAAAATCATTCAAAATAAACCCAAAATCATTTTTTTGAATACTCCCTAGCTATACATAAAAGAAGTGGCTCTATCGTGCAGACACAATCCTCCACAGGCTGCTGAAACTGTACTATATCTGATAAGACCTTTGTTGAAAACTGAGAGAAACACAAATAGATGCCAAAAAAACCCAACATAAAATGGGGATTTTTTTCTATTCCGGTCTAAATGCATGTTTTGCCAAAGTAGAATACATCAACTCATGTCCACACTGTGGATGGTACTGAGCCAAAAATGAATAAAACAACAAATGAACAGATATGTTTGGAGCCCAGCACGTGCAAATGTATCATCCAGTCAGCAGTCCATCCCTTTAAAGCAATACTTAAAGTGAACTTGACACACACAGTACTGCATGTGTATGACGTACACATGTGCTTGTTCACATTGTAGAGTAGGGTAAAACACTCACACATCCACTGTTTTTGATCAGTTTTCTTCTACGCTAAAAAATAAACCACTGCTTTACAGCACCTACCTTTCAGCTTCAGAGACCCAAACCTCCAAAGCATCCTTCCTGGTGAAATGCTCAGATTTAATGCTATTTAATAATGTGGCTGTACACATCATTTTTAGGACTTTTAATAGACATATAAACAGATAAAAAAAAAAAAATCATAATTAGCCCACAAAAATGGACCAGTATTTATTCATGACTGATTTATGATTTAATCAATATTATTTTTCTGCACCAAACTATTAATCTCTATAATCTCCTGTTAATAATAATAATAATTTTCCTTTTTTCCCCCATTGAGAAAAAAGTATGGGAATTTAAGTTGTGCAATAAACTAAAAAGGACACGTATTTCCACATAACATAAAATCTGCTTTGATGAGTTCTTCCATTAGAAAATGTGCATTTTGTGGCAAATTTGAGGATCAGTTAAAAGTATCTATATCTATGCTACATATGAAAACTCCAAGTGCATCCAGAACCACAGACAACAAGGCAGCGCCTCTTCTTTCAGGACACAGTGGTGGCAATTTAGAGAGGTCAAGCATGAAGCAGGGCCTGATGAACTCATCGCTGCATAGCTCTGATGACCCACTCTGCTGTAGGATTCACCTGGTAGAGGTCTTTCATATACGTTTCCCCATCTAGGCATCTTTCCTCTTTGAAGACGACAAGAAGAAGAGCAGACAGAGAGAAACATTAAACACATTGACAGCATGTACTGTCACAACTTAAAATGCATATTTGTGCCATAGAAGCTGTTTTATGAGCAAGGAAATTAATATTGTAGTGTATGTTTTTAGTTTACACATGTAGTTTTATGGGAGCAGAACTCACTGATGTTTCCGCCGATCTCATAGAGACACAAATCATCTGTTTTTACTGCCAACGAGCTGGAAGGATGAGAGAGATGAGAGACGTAGTCAGAGGACATGCGGGCATGTGAGAGCTTCTCTGTTTGTGTTGTTAATATACATGTTACCTGTCCTGGCTCAGGAAGCGTGTTAACACATCACAAGCCTGCAAGTCTTCGGTAAGTTGAAGTGCCATAGAAATTTTACTGAACTGTGGTGCGTGGACTCGGATAATCCCCTGTGAGGTCTCCTGCTTGTACACAGAGTCAGAGAAGAGAAACAGACTGTCAATTGCATTAGATGTAAACAGTTGAATAAAATAAAGTAATCTAAATCACTCTTCTAAATAACCCAGGTACTTACTTAAAACCTGGACTAATGACAGCTCAAGAATGTGCACTTAAAAAAAATTGTGGCTCCTCTGTTTAATAAACTACAGTCAAGGTTTAGGTTCACATCACTAAAGTTATTCATCCACTAAGAATCTGTCAAGAGGAACAGATTCGTTTTAACACAAGACTGCACAAAAGAAAGAACTGCCTAGAATCCCTTCAATTGCTGATTAACCAATCGCTCTTGTCAGACACCCGTGAGGAAAAGAGGCCGACAGCTAATCAGGAGGATTGTGTGAGCTGCACAACGGCTCCTGTATAAATGATTTAAAAATTCAGTCATCATGATCTTCATTGTACTTTTATACAGTAACACTAGATGTCACCATTTCTCAAACTGACTGAAAATACAGTAAAATCTGTAGCCATCATAGGCAGACTGACTTGTGTGCTTTTTTCTAAGTCTGTCATACATCGTCCTTATGCAAAGAAACCCTTTGTCTGCTTTGACACCTTTACCAGTAGTTTACAGGTGGTCTTCTGATAAACAAGATGTACACGGCCACTGGGTTAATGACTCTAGTCCTCTCATTTCATTGTATTACATAATACAGTGTGTTTATAATTTATAGATTTCTAATAGGATATTAAAAAACGTATCTCAGTGCAGCCAGGAAATTCAAACTCTTACCTCAGGGATAGTTTTCTCAGACGGTCTTTCAATGGCTATCTTCTTCAGCAGCTTCCGTACGGCTCTCTCTTTTTGCTTCCTCTGACTTTCCATATTTTGGTGCCTGACCTGATTCATAATGAACTTGGGGATCTGGATAAGACAGGCACATCACAGAGATATACTCCATTAAAACCAAAAAATAATGGTGGTTAGTGAGTAACTAGTTTAACCACACAAAAATGCCACACATGCAAAGCTTTAATGCTAAGATTTTTTTTCTTACAGTCCACAGGAGATTTTGATATCTGATCAGCAGACGGACAATGCTGGCCGTGCTGGTTGCCATGGAGAACTCCTGTTGTTCTGTAACCTTGGACCGAAAGCCTTTAAACATGAAGATGTTGGGCGCCATGACGACAGAGACATTGTTCAGGGTCATTTTATTCTTGGCCTGATTTTTAATGACACGCTGGAAAAACTCCACCAGTGCCTGCAAACACAATTTTTTATTTCACTACAAAAATAATCACGCGTCATAAAGGAATAATATAGGGAACAGAAATGTGATGACTATAAAGCCAAATTTACCTTCAAAGTGTCTCGATTGGCTTCAGGTAGCAAAAGGACGAGCAGGTTTAAAGCCTGTAGCTGCTGCTTCTTTGTGGGGAGATCTGTGAACGCACACAAATATACACAGCATGAGTGTGACACTTTGTTGCCTCACTATGTGTGTATGAAGCACTTGTCGTAAACAGGAAACATACTGTTAACAGCAATAAATGCATTGAGGTACTCCACGGTCAGTAGTGGATGGGGTAGCTCCCTGATAAACAGCTTCAAAAGGCTAGCAGCATCGTGCTGTTTCATCTGTTGCCACGAAAATGTCCCATCATAGAAGGAGGACTCAAGATCCTGGCACAGGAACTGGAGTTGGGACAGACAGAGAGGCTTTATCAACTTCAAGCACAATCAACAACACTATTACTTTCACATTTCAAATAGAGAAAGAGGTGATGTCACAGGAAGGAAAAGCTCAGTTTTAAGCTGCGTTCCCACTGGAAGCGACGGTGAAGAACATTTGGTCAATTCAAGTGACCATGGGCGAAATAACCGATGGTGGCCCAAGGTAAACTTCTCAACTTCCAGGTGAGCGACTGAAGCGCCTACCAGGAAACCAATAACTGACATATGACCTAATAGTAAATATATTACAGGGTTTCTTAGGCAACCAGAACCTGGACTGTCTGCAGGTTCTGAGCTGTCAGCTTCAAAGTGATGAATGATGGGTGAAGTGTTTTTTTTTCCCCCCCCGTGTGGACACTGCTTAAGATGAATGACAGTGTGGTTGGAGACTGAGTAGGGAATATATATGCTCTGGAAGTTGATGCTTGATTTTATTATGCTTGGCGTTATTATGAACCTGAGATTTTACATTGTCTCTGTGGGAGGGGTGGTCAGCTAAATACTTGAACTAACCTTGACTCTAGTGGCTACTCCAGGGATCCGAAGAAGGCCCTCTGTGTGTAATCCTTCCTCCTCGATATGACTGATGATCTTATGACGAGAGAAAGAAAATGTCATTTAAAAACACCATTAAAACAAACATAAAGCCAATGAGTTGAGTGTAAATTTTGAGGTTTGGAAATATGCTTAAATACACACACATGCAAAAAAACAAACTACGATTACAACAGAGGTTCCCAAAGTGTGGGACCTGCCCCCTA
>NW_005187414.1:5991956-5995832 GCF_000239375.1 Pundamilia nyererei
GTGAAGCATATCTTCCCTTTGGCTTCACCTGCACAAGTGCCAAGGAGGTCTCCCCTGCAGAACTGGTTTTCACTGCGTCTGGAGCATGCACTGGGCTCACCAAATCACGAACAAACAGTATCCCACATTCTTGATTTTTATTTCACATACACTTCTTATAATGACTAACTACTCCTGAAATTTTGCTCTTTATACAGTAAAGTTGCAGTGGGATACAAATAATATCAGGCTGATCCTGCCACGATTTATTCCCCCTGTCCAAATCACGAACAAACAGCATCCCACAGTTGTTTATGTTTTTGAACCCATTTTGCACTTTGGGGCGAACATTGTTCTTGTAAAACAAAGGGGGGCCTAGCAAAAAAAGTTTGGGAACCACTGGATTACAATATGTGAATGTCAGTGCACTCACCTTCTGCAGTATCAATGGCACTTTGGTTCCAGGAACCCGTCTCTGGTCCTGATCCAATAAAGTGGTAAGAGGAACCCCAAACAATCCACTTTCTGCAAACACAAACAAATAGTGAGTAAAACAAAAGCACTGCACCGCACACAAGCACAGATACCATACAGGCACACATACCTTAGCTTCCTGTTTGTATGTGTGTAAATGTATTTATCTGTTGTATCTGACTGTGTAATTTGTGTAATGAGACATTTCTATTTAGGCTGTGGGGGCCATCTTGTGTGTGTGTGTGTGTGTGTGTGTGTGTGTGTGTGTGTGTGTGTGTGTGTGTGTGTGTGTGTGTGTTTAACCTTTAGTCTTCACTTTCAGGGCCTTGGCTGGCTTGAGGTCTATCCCAGAAGTGTCAAACAGAGCAGTCATCTCCACAAGCACCAGTCTATGCACCTGACAGAACATTACACACAGACACAGATAAACACAATGATGATACTAAACAGTGAGTGAATGTGGAGACAGCTCATCAAACACTTGTCTTGTAGGCATAGATACACAGATCACTGTGTTACATCATTTTACCTTTTTCATATCCAGAGGAGACAGGTCTCCTATTCGCGTCTGACCCGTTTTATCTGGGAGAAGCTTAAAGTTCTAGGGAGGAAAATGTATTGTATTTACATTCAGTTAGTGTAAAAGTCAATTAACTGCATGATGATAGATACAGAAAAACCCTTTTCTGACATTGTATGATCAGTGGAATTGTTCTGTTATACCAGCTCCAGCCACCAGATGTCACTAAGATTTAGCTCCAACACCATATCTGCTAATTGACAACACCATATATAGGGCAGAAATGCTTATCAACTTCCAACACTGTATATAGATCAAACAAATAAATTCCAGCAAAACTAACTCAAAAACAAATCTGATTATAAGGGTCTGCAATCCAACACAACAACAACTGTGTGCAAATAGTTTTTTCTGTGCTGCCATATCCATCTTTTGCTCTTCCTGGTAATTACTGACCTGCAACAACTTTCAAATAGCTTTGCCATGCTTGCCTGACAAAGTAAATGATCAATGCATCCTCTTTTGACTCTAAAGCGCCAACGCTGTCTATTGCACAAGCACAGACATGTTCAGACAATAAGAAAATAAAAAAAACACCATTAAGGAAGTGAATATGCGCATGACCTTTGTGTCCGTGTAAATTCTCAGGAATGCAGCTCACCGGTAGTTTGTCGTCAGCAGAGTTAAGGCTCCGGGTGACCTTAAAACTTTGGTGGTTGTCCCTGTAACTGAGCGCCTGCTCTGAAAACGCCACGTCAACATTCAGCTCTGTCTCCTTTTCTGTTTAGAGACACACACAATGAAGAAATAAAACTTATGACCACACATGTAGGGTAGTACAGATATGTTTATGATAGCTAAGTGCAAGTGTATACAAAGAGACAACTGGATGTGTTTTATTGGAGTTTAAGAGCGCAGCGTATTAGTCACTGCAGCACTCATAAAAAACCTATTCTCTGCAGCTTTATCTTCTCTGTTGTGGAGAACTTATGCTTATTATACAGTCACACGACTATACTCTGTTACTTCCTCTTGAATGTTCTCATATCACACAGGGACTCGTGTTAGTTCCCAAAAATGTGTGTGTGTGTGTTGCTAGGCAGATTTTTTTTTCTTTTTGGTGGTGGTGGCGATTTATGACACTGACTCATATTGTAAGCACGTATCTGCATGAGTATGCTGCACATACCGGTTGAAGGGGCACCTTTCTGTCCATTCTCACTTCCTTCTTCGGATTTTTGAGGCTCCCCATCCTGCTACACACAGCACAACACACACACACACAGACGTGAACAACACAGCAGTCAACAAGTTTAACAAGTCACAAATTTATAGAAAGCCCTGTTACGCATTATCTTTTCTGTTAATTAGTGGACAAAGTCTGTGTGTGAGTGTGCATGAAATAAATATGAGAGGCTCAAACTGTTCAAACAGTTTGGACTAAAGACAGATTTAAATTTAAACGTATTATTTGTTAAATTTATTTCTGATTATAAATCTTGATCCCTGTATTTCATTTTATTTTTTTAATTTATCAACGATAACTCCAGTCAACTCTTTAACCCGTACTGAATTTGCAGTGATGTCATAAAATTTTGGATTTTTTTAGGGAACTAGCGAGTAAATACTGCGAGACCTGTACTGAAGTGAAACACAAATTTGTGACCACTTCCTTTGTGGTACGTGAAACAACAGAACACTGAAAATGTTTATTTTCATGAACATCGAGTTAATTTTAACTAAAAGGCAAAACCTCATAAATGTCATTGTCAGTTCCCTTATGATTTTTCCAAAGGGCACAGACAATGCTTTGAGGATCTACATAGTCATGCATAGCAGCGTGACTGAGGCATAGGTCTATGCAAGTCAGTCAAAAGTCTGCGACCCTTGTATGTGTCGCTTTGCAACCAAAAATGGTAATCAACAACTCTAAAGTATGACGTCACTTGAAACTTCATAACAAATTCGCTATGAGTGTACTTTGTGTTATGCATGTTGAGTTCTGATCAGTTGTTTATAATTGAATTTGTTGTTTAGGTTGTAAAGTTGGCAGCATTAATCTCTTTTTGTCTTTTGTTGTTGCTGTGTTTTAAAGAACAGTAAAAAGAGTTGGCTTCCACCCTGTCAAAATTGGTTGTTCATCCAGTTTATCTACTTTGGCGCCGACCCCTGTCTATGGTACAACAACCCAAATGTTGAATGTTGCATCGAACATTTAATATCCTCAACAGTTGTCATTTGGGCTGTGTAGCAGAAAGATTAGGAACACTAAACGATTTTCCACCAGCAGGACTGAAGATAAGTTACCAGCAATGATTTAAGCTTGATTTAAGACTGCGCTACCCTGTTAAACTCACAAATTACACTAGTAAGAATTCAGTGTGCTTAGTGTACCACATGGAGAGTGTACTAGCTGAAGTATCTAAATTAAGATACAGTCGTAGCCTAGAAAGTACCCCACTGTAAAACCACATCTTGTTATCCACACTATATTTATTATGCATATGTAAAAAAGTGTACAGCCAAAAGGTGGATCATCACTGTCCAGATGGCAGCAAGGTGTGGTTGGGAGTTGTGTTTTGTTTTGGGCCTCTAAGCAGACACCTCATCTCATCCATATGCTCAGGTTCCAGTGATGATCTGAGGAGTTTCAATTACTCACTTCAGAGCTTCCTGGTCTTGGGCTGTGCACATGCCACACCAGCTTGTGATGTTTCCTCTTAAGATGCTCTTTATATTACCACTACAGCTCACTGGGTTGAGTAAGACTCCAGGAGCTGGGCTTGTTTCTGGCCTGGACCCTCCCCCTGCTTTCCTCTCTATTCTCTACTGTCTTTGACCAATAAATAATATAAATGCAAACAAAATTATTTAATAAGAAAGAATCATATATATTATACTTA
>NW_005187414.1:5996063-6030731 GCF_000239375.1 Pundamilia nyererei
GTTAGAGATGATTTGAGCTTTGTGACATGGCGTGCTACCATGCAATAAGCAGTCATCATGTTTTCCAGGAAAATCCCAGGAGATCAGCAGTTTCTTAAATACTCAGACCAGCACGCCAGGCTCCAACAATCGTGCAGCATTCACAGTCACTGAAATCACCTTTCTTCCCCATTCTGATGCTCAGTTTGAACTTCAGCAGGTTGTCTTGAGCATGTTTACATATCGAAATGCATTGAGTCCCTCACACGTGATTGGCTGATTAGATATCTGTGTTAATGAGCAGTTAAAAAGGTGTACCTTACAATGTGGCTGGTGAGCTGGCAGTTTGTGTCAAGCACAGTGTTGATCTGCTAACCTTATCAGGGTGTCGGAATATATCTCGAACATCAGGAAGTTGTTGCCGGTTACGTCGCCTTAAGGTCTGCTGCACTGATGCCACGCGACGTTCTACGGCTGCCGCCTGAGTCCTGGTGAGCGTGGAAAGGAAAACTGCACTGTCTTCTTCCTGTCAATACATAGATTAAGATCAAACACAAACTTAAATCTATTTGTTGTTTTCACACAATGTTTTACATTAGTCCATCTTTTTTTCTCTCATGTACATGCTTATTTGTATAAGAAGGCTTCAAACGTGACAAAGAATAAATGCTTATTTAAGATCTGACCTGAAAATATGGAACTGATTAACTGTACCTGGACTAACTTCTTATTAATTCAATAAAAGATATATGATTGTTACCTGATCATGATCCACTGTGATTGAATGATCAACAAGCCGCGCTAGACCTGCTTCTGCAAGCCACGCCTCCTCCTGCTCACCCTCTGAAAGAGACAAACAGAATGAGCAATACTGAGAAGGGAAGATGATGGGCAATTCCCTACTTGGTTGCTGAGATGATGCGGCGTTACTTAAACAAATCTACAGGTGCAGGAAAGGGAAAGGAGCGACCACATACACAAATGGCTTACATATTCTAACAGGAAGAGCGCATTTACGCTAGAAAACAATAGTCTTCACACACTAAAGGCTAAATTTGACTGAAGAAATGCACAGGAAGTGCATTCCTACTGTGCAAGCCAACACAGAGCCAGTATCCACAAGTCTGAGCTGGCCCAGCAGCGGTGTGTGATAAACAGCTGGTACTTAAGTCCCACATGAAACTACTTCAAAACGAGACACTTAATGTGTTTCCAAACTGTTTAAACAGAGATGCGAATGATGGCAAACAAGCAGAAAATGAGTATAAACATCGGGGTCTGAGGGAGACATACAAAGTGTTACATAAAGAGATGAATGAAAAGGCTGAGCTTTCAGGGAGGAATTCCTCTTCCAGTATAGAAACAGACTTTTAGATTAGAATTTGTTTGCGTCTGGACCAACACATATGTCCAAATAAGTCTACGATCCAAATTTTGCCTTCATCCTTTAATGTGTATCTCACCTTCAGGAATTTTCTGCAATTCCTCCTCTTGAACTTCTCCCTCTCCCCTCTCTCCTCCGCCGCCCGAGAATGAAATATTCTCCACCTCCTTCCAATAGTCGTCCATCTGCAGCTCGTCCAAAGAGTCCTTCAAAATGAGCAGACGTGCAGAAAAATGAGGTTTTAAGCTCACAGTTTCAGCTTCTCTGCCCCGTTCTCTGCGATTAATAATTCATTTCAACGATCTTCCAGATATGATCCACAGAGATAATGAAGTAGACAGGTCTCTCAACTGGTCTCAACAAGTCTAGATGGTGGCAGCAACTGGCTGCGCCAACTGTCTGCTCTCACATAACACACATACCACACACACACACTTTTCATAAAGTGTATAAGAATTAAAGCAAACCCAAGAGCTTGCGTACTGTGTCACTCCCAGTGCAACTAAGAGAGGCTCAAAATACTGTACATCTTACCAGAGAGCTGTAAAATACAAAAAAAAAAAAAAATCCTATACAGCGGAATTTTGTAGGAGTGAAATGAAGTATTTGCCCCAACAGACTGAAAGTGAACAAAATCTGCTGGCTACCTGAGAGTTGTAGCGCTGACATGCAGGCGATGGTCTCGACCTGGAATTGTGGCTGTGCCTGGGGCTGTGGCTGGAGCCAGTCTTGGGGCTGGATCCAAGCTTGGGGCTGGAGGAATGCTGGATTGCAGAATTTTGACTGGGCAGTGACATTGGCTCCGTGCTGCTGGTTTCTGTGCTGCCAGTGGTAGAAGAAGCAGAAGTGCCATATCTGTCTCCTTGTTGTCCATTCTGGCTCTGTTGCAGGGTGTACTGGCCTGTTTTGCGGCTGGAGACACATACAGACAAGAGCAGGGAGAGGTTCGTGAAATAGGTACATAATGGACAAAAGTTAAAATTGAGTCATTGGAGTTCATACACTTAGCTGGATATAGCTGCGTAAGGCATTGCTTTGCTTAGTTTGAAATGCTGATTTATTAAGATTTTTATTTTTTGTGTACCATTGAAATATCAGTGTCTGTGATGCAGAGTAGCAAAAGAGGATCCCAATAAACTAAAGAAATAATATGGCAAGCCAGCAAAACGTATCATCTTGCTATCATAGTGGTCATGATGTAAGAAGGGGCAACTAGGTTTCTCTTGTAGCTGTGTACTTTGGACTTAGTAGTGACAGATGCCTTCCTCCAGCACTTGTTGGAAACATGCTCTGTAAGTACACAGGTGTGTATGCACTGATATTTCCTGTACCTTTAATGACATGAAAACAGGGCGATACAGTAACTTTGGACACGCTGGTCAAAGGCTCCAACTTAAGTTAAGCTATTAGCAAGGTCATTTCCTAATCAGTCAGCTAATGATGCCAGCATTTTCTTGGAATAAAAATAGCACATCTCGCAGACCTTGGACTTTCCTTTGCTATACAAACACTGCAAACAAAGTTTATCACAAGGCATATTAGTGTGGCTTAGCCTAGGTTAGTTGAGATGGTGTAAATAGATAATACCTGCTAGAAATATCCTACTGACATATCAAGTACATTACTTTAGGTATACAATTTATCTGAACATATCTTTTCACCTTCCACATACAGAATTTCAATATCAATACTGTGTGTCATTACATCTTCCTGCTCCAATAATATATGTTTAGTCCTGTGTTTCTCCTAAAAGCCTCTCTCTTATCCTGGTTCTGCTTGAGGTCTCTTCCTCTTAACAAAGGAGTTTTTCCTTCCCATTGTCACCAAGTGCTCGGTCTTAAAAGGGTTGTCTGATTGTGACAGTTTTCCCTCTAATTTTGTGGGGTCTTTACCTTATGATATAAAACACCTTGAGGAGGACTGGTGCTTTATAAATGTTGCAAATAATCTGATGACATCACAATAGATCACTGCAGACAGGTCAGAGGTAGACTGACATCAAAATGGGGAAAAATAATATAAATGTGATACTGGCTAGCTGGCCAGTTAACAATTTTGTAATTCACTACAGTAAATGCAACCGATTTAAGATGTTCCAGGACTGCTTACTATGAACTTCTTTAAATTTGACCACAACATTAGCAACTAAAATGGACTTGCAACCAATAAATGTCATGAAAAACATGAGTTTATATTGACGATAACAAAGGTCTAGTTCAGGTCAGTGTACTAAGTTAATACAATTAGTTAATCGGAACAAGAAAGATGAGTTATAAAGATGAGTTACTGTTTATTCTTTTTTCCCCCCCTGGTACACACAGATATCACAGGCACAGGTGTTCCTCCAGTAAAAGACGTAAAAAAGTAAAACCCAGCGAGTGCCACTCACTTTTTTCCCCCCTTGGAATTTCAGCTCCCATCACACTGACAAGGTCTCTTGTAACATGTGCATTTTCCTGCTGGATTTGAAAGCACACACTAAAACTGAACATTAACAATATAGAAACTATTCATTTTTATGTTTTTTCTTGCTGATTTTAAATGTTGAATGCAACATTTCTTATGTATTTATTCTGCTTGTGCCCACTAATAAAGACACAAAGTTTTCACACCTGCTGTACTATAATTAGTAGCACCTCTGTCACTATATATTGTGTAATTACAACATCCGGGAGAAGAATAAGGGCAAAAAGGGTTAAAACGCTATTACATCAGCTTATTGAAATGTCCCAGAGCATCAGCATGGGTTCTAAACTGTGCCAACAACAGCAGCAAAGCTTTCTTCAATTATAAGATTGATTAAGCATGACAACATTTGTCTCTCTTTCCTTTAAGCAACAAGAGTTATATTGAGCAAGCCACTACACTTGTAGTGCAAGTGAAGCTCCTTAAGGGTCTGTGGTTTCGGTGTCACACATCAATCAAGCTGAAAGGCTGCTTTCAACAATCTTGTCATTCATCCATCTTTTTGCAAATTATCAGTGTCATCTCATTTACCCAAAAATATAGAGCTGTACACCCGTTAGCAGGGCTGTTTAAAACATCGGACACCACGACAATAAAACTGATTGGAACAGGCCCCTCAATTAAAAAACTACAAGTATGGCTCCTGAGTCCGAACACAGTTATTCCCGTTTCTATTAAAAGGTGCTGTCATGCACCAATATAGACCAAATATTTCAAATGTATTCTTGAGAATCATTATAAAGCTCTCAAATAACAAAACAATGACTTATTAGGTGTTTGTAAGAGATGACATGTTTAGTCGGTATATACAATATGTTTATAAAGCATTAAGTCACTAATAAATGGGACATTAGGTCAATTTCAATACAGTATAACACAGCAAAAATACCAAAACAAAAAATTCCTATATAACTAATATTTAAGTTTATTTTATGTTAGAATGATATAAAATCACAACAACTTCACTTTGACATATGCTAAAGCCAACAAAGAAAAGGAGGGAGAAGAAAATCGTGTAAAGTAAAGTTGCCCTTTGTGCAAATATATGATTTACTTTCAGGTAATGAAGATAAGCAGAACGTCCAAAAAAAATGCAAACACGTGCAAATGTACCAACACACGTACATGAACTCTGCACATATTCACACACTCATATACACAGGTGTTCAAAAGCAAAAGATAAGCACTGATAACTTTTAACTAAAAAACTGCCATTTTCTACAAATCTCCAAGGAAATGGAGGAAGTGAAAATCAGTTAGTCCCAAGGACTAAATGGGATTTCAGACAGAGCGGCACTAAGCTGATGCTCTTTATTAATTAATTTGGAATTATCACCCCAGTATTACCCTGAGGGTTCGTGCTGAGCTACGGCCACATACCACAGCAGACTTCCTGCAACACCGAGTACAACAAAGCCATAAAAACACAAGGATTTAGCTGGAAGTTCTGTGCGATACCACCGACTTCTCTTTATACTTCATCTGTGGCTTTAATTTAAAAAATAAATAAATAATAATAATAATCATCTCCCAGTTCATGTCCATGTTGCCTTTAAAAGTTCAGGAAGTTTGATGCTTTCATTTGTGAGGAAAGACATCAGCGTTTTCTGATATACCTCAGAAGATGCGTTTACCCTGAAAGCAGGCAGAGCTATGAGCTCACCACATGAGTTAATCGTTTACATGTGTTGATTCAGAGCTTCAGGATGAACAGTTTGACTAACTCATAAATCAGAGACGAGCAAACAAACACACACACCAAAACGTGCACATTACTTTATCGGTGTTCAAATTCATAAAAGGCGTAAAGCAGCATTTGTTTTTTTCTTTACAGTACATTAGATTTACAATGGAAAACATGTATGATTATGCATCAAAGTGTCTAGCAATTAGCTAATTTTAGTATTGAAAATAATATCGACTAGTTGGATTGCTGACTGTTTTTGTAAAGACTAAAAAGTAGAAACAAGTACTGAATGAGTTATATGCAGTAAGATTTAAAATTCTGGAGACCTGTGGGAAACTGACTTCCAGTGTAGCCAGTGGATATCCAGGCCAACATTTTCATTTCTGTCCAGGGGTCAGTGTCTGAAACGTGATTGTTCGATAGCATTGTGACTAAAAGTGGACGACAAACAGAAACCAGAGAGTTATCTGTACCAAAGGTCTTATTACCTACAGACTCTCCTAACCTGTGTATAGGGATTTTATGATCCCCGGTCAATTTTCCATCAAACCCAGCTGAACTTTGCATTTATTAAACTCTGTGACTTCCCAGTTTCATAGGGTTTCAGAATAAACTGGTTCCTCTGGAGCTGCCAGTTTTGTTTTAAGCACTTTTGTGTTTGTTCGAAACACTTTTGATAATTGAGAAGTTAGCGTTGCTGTGGTAATTTTCTCAGTTCCTGTGGAAATGTGGCAAACGTCATGTTTGCTGAACATTGGCAAGGTTAAAGTGACACTGTGAGTATCATGCCAAGCTGGTTATCATTTAGGCATTTGCCTGCATTTTAATAATTGTATCTGACACTCAAACTCAGAATCTGACAAAAATGAACTTCAGATCGTCAGCGATCTAACTGGGTAAGACACTCCTGCCACATTTTTCATTTCAATACAATCATGTCATTCATGGAAATGTATTTACGACCTTGTTAAAAATTAACCTAAGGTTGTTGATCACTATGTAACAATCAGGTTAAACCCAAAGTTCAGGTCTGCCTCCTGTTTGTGTCTTCCTACAGTGTTAAAGTCAAGGTCGCAAAGCACACACCAAATTAATGCTAAGAAATTTGTTTAAGGCTTTGCATACAACATCACTTTGCTTGCTTATGCACACACACACACACACAGTCCGAGAGACTCAGCAGCGTGCCCTCAGCTGCCCTTGCGAGAAAAAAACAAACACATTCTCATTTTGGCACACGTACAGTACATATACATATTATCTTTGAAGTATATAGAGTGCTGCAATGGTGTGTATAATTGTTCTCTGTACCTTTTTCCACACCTTTTATCAGCTGCTTAGAGCTGCCGACAAAGACAGATTGCGCAAGGCCGTGTGTGCGCGCGTGGACTGAAAACAGCCTATAAAAATCAATCCCATGCTGTGAGCTGCAAACAGGAATGAAAGAAAACAGTGGCACACACAAAGAGCCAGTTCAGCACACATGAGGTGAACATGAGTCAAGATCTGAGGAAGCCAATTTCCCACATGACCAGCGTGACTTTATGAATCACTCCAGTGGCACAAAACATGATTTGGTGGAGTAAATGTAGCTTTAAATGAATCAAAGCAGATGTTATATTCGCAATTTCTAACAATTTATTAAAATTCCATCTGATCTATTCAAGAAGTAACAGCTATTATTATGTTAAAGACACACGATCATATTAAATATGGAATAGGTTACAGCCTCGGCCTGCAGCATTAAGATGAAGCAAATATTTTAAAGCATTTGTAAAACAATCTTCTACTCTTACTATAAAACACCAAATCTCTACATGTTTGCCCACCAACTCCTTCCTATACGATCTCGAGTTCAGTGACCAAACTTGGCACACAGGTACATCTTAGGTCCTTGAAGGTTCTTATCTATCGCATGTATTATGACATCACCACATTGCATAGCAACAACATACCAATAGGCTAAAATGACCCTTTTATTTTTTACTATGCAAGTGCCTCTAACACCTTAAAAAGCATTGTATTATATTAATTTGATGATAAAATCTAACTTATATCTACAAAACTTTAATATTATGATATATATGCAATCATGTTGCCAGGCAACCACTTAAAAGTGGACAAAAATCACTGACTGAACAATACTGTAACATGTACTTGTACTTGTACTTTGACTTGAGCAGCCATTTTTCTTTTGCACTTTATTTTTACCCATGTTTGGTGTCAGATACAAGGCTTGTTTTCACACAGCTGCATTCCTGCATCTATTGGGATTGACTTTTGACATATTGGGAAATGTTTATTCACTTTCTTGCTGATAGTGAGATCAAAAAGACAACACGCTCGTGTCTGTACATGCTGTAAAGAGAAGCTACAGGCAGATTTATCCCAAATTAAAACATCTGGCTTGCTTGTAAAATAATTAATCATATTTCAATTTTATTTGTTTAATAGGATAAAAAACACCTATATGTGGCTTTTGCTTTGAATGTGAAGATATCCCTTTATAAACAACCTAAAAAAAAATATTGTCCATAATGTACGACATAAGATTTTAAAGGAGTGCTTGTTTCAAAACTGACTTTGGAAGGGGAAGACAATCAAACTTATTTTTAAGGCTTCAAAACACAAAGTGAACAATGGGCAGCTGAGGAAAAGGGAAGAGGACGACAAGTGTTTGTGTGTCTGTCCGTGTGTGCACGTGGGTGTGGTATTTCCATTTAGACCAACAGATGCCAGCTGCTCTTTCTGAAGACAGAGCCTAGCTCTGTTTCCCCGTCTTACACAGTTGCTGGTGTCAGCAATGACCCACTGGTTGAACAAATCATCTTCTTGTAGCTCTAATGAATCGACAATATATGACCTATCCATGTCTGTTATAGTATTCCTGATTACTAACTCCTTTGCCATGTGTTTTTCTGTAGTATTCAGTTTTAGCTGCATCTCCTTAATCCTCAGCTCTTCTGTTTGTAATTTGTTTATCCTTACAGGCGCCAGATTTGATCTGACCGATATGTGTAATACAGAACACAGCTGTGTGTTTGCACCCTCTGCGTTGTTGTAATTCATTTTGGCCCGATGCCTTGTAACCTTTCATTTATTTCACTTCCTGTTGTAGTGCTCTGTTGTAGAGCTAAACTGTCTGTTTTGTCACGCTAAACTTTGGGAAGTAGTGTTTTATACCAAGTCAAACGAAGCCAAAAGGTGAAGTGCCAAAAATTCCAGTTTCTCAAAATGCTGCCAGGCTCCAAGAGCGAGTCAGTCCCCACAGACCCCCATAATTCCTGAGATTCTGAGAACTGTACAAAGGATTGAAGCTTTTTAAGTCACTGAATCTGGAACTGGTGCTGTTGATCGAAGGGTCTGTCCTGTCCAAAAAGACTCATTGTCAGTGCTCATTGTCTGGGCACTAATAGCTAGGTACATCTATAGATGTACCTAGCTAATGCTAGCTAGAATTAGCTGCTAAATTAACATCCAGACTCTCATTCATGTATGGTTTATAAAAAGAAAAACAAAGAAAAGAAAAAAAGAATGATGCATTAGCCCCTATGCTAAGGCCACTGCTTCAAGAGTAGTCCAAAAATAATAATGACATCACTTTGGTTACAACCCTCTTTTATATACAGTCCATAGTTTATATATGGCAATGGAAAATGTGATATAATAGTGTAAAGTTTCCTTGCTTAGAGGGCCTGAATGTAACAAATAAAGACATCAAATGCGAGACTTGACACATTATGTCTCTCTGGCATTTCCTGATGAGGGGAAACAATGACTACAAAACTAAGCCTCCGCACGTCAACCTAGACAGGATACACATACTCTGCTTGGGAGGTGAGACAAAGGCAGCCTGTAATGTGATGCTGCTTTTCTTTTTTCTTCTAGCTACCTGGACAAGCCATCTGGAACACGCACAGAGATACACACCTACGCACAGGTGTGCGTGTTTGAATCCCAGCTGGGGCTGTTTACTTTTACCAGCCCACAGTTGGTGACGGCAGGTGTTTGCTGATGTAAATGAGCAGACTTCATATCCAGCTCAGCCTGTATGAATCAGCAAGATCCGTTATAAATAAAAGAGTAGCTATACAGTTGTTTCCGTAACACCTTAGTTCTCATTCATCGCTGCCCCAGCGACAGCACCTCTTGAATTACTGAGTCTCTTCCTCATTGTACAAGCAGACATGAAGGTCGTCAAACCATTAAATAAAACAATAAGCCAGAAAGTTAAGCTATGAAATCCAGACAAGGCATGACTACATTCTGCTGCATGAACAGAACATCAAAACACCAAATCAGATGTTGTTTTTCCAGGTGGAGACTGATCACATCGAGTACTAGATTTGAAAAATCTGTGTAGGAAACATTGACTACTGTCCTGGAGGTTTGTGGCAGCCCAACATGTAATTTATCAATCATACATTTTACTAACCACATGACATCACAGACAATTATCATTCTGGCCTTATATTTCCACTGTTGCATGGCTCCATAGTGTTTTTTTGCCTAACAAGAGAGAGGTTACTTTTGGGGTTGCCTCAGGAAGGGCATCCGGCATATATAAAAAAAAGAAAAATCTGCCAAGTCAAACATGTATGGTTGCTCCCATGTGAATAAGAAAGCAGTTAAAAGTAGTTTCTGTATACTTTGTTACAGTTAAATTATGTCTTCAGACACTTCCGAATTATCCTGGTTTTAAACTAAAAACCAAAAGCTTTTAAAGTGCAGCAACACAGGCCAAGTATAGAATAACTCTACACCCAGCTCTATATTTTAAGTGTCAGGGATTTTCTGTTTTGAATCACAGAAAACTGACTGTCCCATATAGATTATTTGTTTTAAGACATCCTTACAGCTGTTATTTTCATAATAGAACAATCTGTGTAATATAACATGATTTTTTTCTGTTTAAGCTGATGGAAACTAGTGAACAGGATTTACCACAGCCCAGAAGTGTGTCACCAACCACACTGACCAGGGGAATGGGATATATGAACTACGAGCTAACTTAATACTTCTGCATTTCAGTCTGTTCACTGCTTATAAAACTAGCACTTCGTAGGGGAAGACTTTTCGTAAAGCTACAGTGCTAAGGAAGAACTGTGGATTAGGTGTGAAATCTTGGCCAGCGGAACAAAACCAAGGTGAAACTTGTTATCTGCTGATTAGGAAAAAGCATAACCAAAGGCCAAGGGCGGAGTTAGGCCAGAGGGAACAATAAGAAATGTGGACTGCCTGCAAGCGCAGTACACCGGGCCACTGCTGAGTTCAAGTTAACGCAGTTAACACTCCGTCCACAGCTGAAGTTCAAAAAAAGAAAATGAGGAAAAAATAGCATTATCAACGTGACCTTTGCTCTCTTTCACACACACTTCTTTTAATGATCTGTAAGGACGGCATTACAGCTGCACACACTCCCACCTGTGTACGGTGTGCTCGGCGTCCGGTACTGGCGGACAGCTGGACTCACACGGTCCAGTTTGCGGCAACAGTTCCGCGTTGCTGTGGTAACCCGTTAAAACCACTCCCTGTGACTCCATCTGCTGCCGGCTCATGTTTCTCCCGCTTTTCGTCTTTCTTCTATTTTACACACGGCTATGACATCCGATCGCTAATCGATAGATAATCACTTTATCCGTGTATTCCTTCCATCTGTGTGCGGACTTGTTGCCGACTCATTCTCACATTTTACTCTCCTCCTCCTGGTTCTCCTCCTTCTCGTCCTCTCGGCTCCGTATTATCGTCTTTCTCTACAACTTGTCGGTGTGTTTTCTGAGAGGCAGCGCAGGACAGGGGCTGGATTACACTCACAGACCAGCTCCGGGATTGGTCCAAACCCCGCAGGGCAAAGTTACCGATGTGACAGCGCACCCAGCTGCTCTAACAGGGTACTGAAAGCTTCCTGTACAAATAAGCTCAAGGGGGTTTTTCAAGACTCCTCCATACATCTTCCCAGTAAACACACTTTTCTCCTTAGATTTGAATTATCATCTATCATTTATATATAGACACACACACACACACACGTATGTGTATTAACAGCTTGTGGCACCATTTTTAAAAAGTTGTAAAGCAGGACAATTAAAACCATGTTACCTACATTTTATAAAGATGGTAACTTTACATGCATTTCATGTAATGTCAACATTGCTCAGTCTAATCTGGCTCCACATTGTGTCTTTTGTCCCGACTTCCTTTCCTCACCCTCAACCCCTGGCGCCAGATAGCTGACCCTATCTGAGCATGGTTCTGCTGAAGGTTTCTTCCCGTTAAAAGGGAGTTTTTCCTTCCCACTGTTTCCAAGCACTTACACATAGGGGGTCATCTGATTGCTGGTGTTTTTTTGTTTAGATTATTGTAGCTGTATTACTTCACCTTACAATATAAAGCCCCTTGAGGCAACTGCTGTTGTGGTTTGGCTGTATATGAATAAAACTGAATTGAACTGAATGATCTGCAACCCGTACAGCTAGTGGGACTTAAATGTATGTTATTTGCTCTACTATTTACAACTTAGATCAGGTGGAAGTCAATGCTCAGTGTTTTTCCACTCTGGATTGATAATGAGCAAAATAAAACTTCCTGCTAGTTTCAGCCATACAGCTTAAGGGTTCTTTATTGTCATCTTACAGTTTTGCAGCTGTTGTTTTAAAATACAGCCTAGGGTTCATGTTCGTGGGCAGCTGCTTTGGCTTTGAAATGAAGTAGTGTTTCTAATATGCAGCTTTGCAAATACTTGAGGGTGTTCACACACTGACCTGAGCCTGCATTATATTAATATCCTGCAAGTTTATACTTGCACCCCCAGGAAAATTGCTTGGATCATTTTTGGATAACATAACATTTCTAGTAACCACAAATTCCAAACGATAGCTTTTAATATGTGAATAACTAAAAAAGTTACTTGTCACATTACTGTTCAATATGCACAACTACAATATAAAAGGTAAACTGACTACTTTTTTTCTGTGTATGCTGTTATATATGCAGTGTATATTACATGCTTATAACTGTATCATATTTCAAAGGCCCAGAGTCAGTCAGAGCTGATCACAGCACATGCACAGCAGGTAAACTACACATTTGATCCTAAATTTTGAGCACTTACAGGTAACACACATCACATAGCATGTGACCTATGTTTAAAAATAAAAAGGGTTACATACCCATATGAACACACCGGTGTACAAACACAAAAACCTTACTAATTCCTTACCTGAGCTGGAGGTAGTATGTGAATCTGGAGGCCATTGTTTTGTTGCCTGATTGAATTCAGTAAAGCTTTGTTTCACAAAGCACAACCTACTCACCATGTGGTGGGAGTTGATAGTAAAACTGACCCACCCACACAGTGAAAATTGGATTAGCCAGAGAAGTAAATTAGATTTTTGTGCACCTCCCCACCTCTGAGGTCATGCCACCACTCAACTCAGTCTCTCCATGACTTCAGTTTTATTCATCATTCACTTACTTCCTGCTTTGTTTCTTCCCAGTATCCCTCACGCTACCTCCACTTTGAGATCACTTTCATTTGGGCCTAGAGTACTGGCGGCCAAAGGCGGTACAAAGGGCATCTATAACAGTAAATCTTTCAAATAAGTTTTGAAAAATGAGATAAAATTGGTAATTTTGTAATTTTTTACACTCCTAATAGCTCAAATAGTCCAATATCATCACATCTTAAGTTTGCACAAGTTTGGCTGCTTGTGGCAGTTTGGTTTGTTACAAACATTGCTCAGTTATGACCCTGGTACCTGCTACACTCCAGCAGTAGTATCAGAAAGGGCACCCCCTGCTGTCACTGGAGATCCTTTCTCAGGTAATTAGGTCAAGTGAAGCTCACAATTAAGCGCAAACTCTTAATGTAGCTCATCTCCCCACTCCTGTAAGCCCCCTACCCCATCTGCTTCAGTAAGAGGAAATGAATCCTGTCTGGACTGCCAGGATGGAAAAAAAACCAAACAAGCCAAACAGCCGTTTTAATATTAGAATTACATCCATAATATCTGCCTACAACAGATTAGGTTGTGAGCTAATAAACTGAAGATGAAATTCAAGATGAGAAAACCTTAGTTTCCAGTTAGTCAACAAAGACAAACTCTTCTAGAAGTGAACATTGTATTTTTTATTATCATCATCATCTCAAGATCCCAAGCAAATGCTTAATACTCCAGCAAACATGCAAGGAATATGTACAGCAGGAGTCCAAAGGAGAGAAAGGGTACTAATGAGAAACATTATTTAACAAAATATCAAAACAACACTAAATTTGAGATAAATTTGAAAGAATTGAAACAATGATTACAACCCAACTCCCTTCATAAGTAGAAAACAAATTATAAAAGGAAAACATGGTGAATCTTGAAACCTGCAACAACAAACCAATACCTGAGTCAAAGACGAAGTCAAAGACGATTTGTCCGTGCAAATGGCAAAAACTCATGAGAGCTGTAGTTTGTATCAGATCATACAGTTAATGTTTGGTTAAATGATGAGATCCAGATCAGTAGAAGGAAACTAACCAACAAGATTTTACTTTGAAACACAGTCTAGTATTTTTTTTTTTCATGGCTTCATTAAAAGTTATTATACAGAGTGTATTTATTATAATTTATTTGTGACGACGGGTGTAGCAGGTTTAAGGGAAAAGGACAGTTACTGGCACATCACACGGAAGTCATTTTAAAATGTTAACCCTCCCATGGAGATGAGATTAAAATATATGAAAACCAGACAGAATGAATGAACAGGATTTCTCACCTCCTCCTCCTGCTGGTCCTCACATTTTCACTGAGCCCTTCAGCTCTCTAAACATCTTTGAGTACAAGTCTTTCTCTTTGTCCAGGCTGTCTTTATAGCACCTGGGACAAGAAAATGACACGTGAATATCTTCCGAGTGGTTTCACAAATGTTACAAAAGACAGTTATGATCCACTATGAGGAACACCTTGCTGTACCTCTTTTTGCCTTGTGTGTGCTTTGTGACATGGTATGATATCCTGCGGGAAGTTGTGGATTCAGATATGCTCTTCTGCACACATTGGCTGAGTAACAGCTGGTTATTCGAGTTACTGTCGTCTTTTTAGCAGCTTGTAGCAGTCTGGCCAATGAGGCAGAAAACCACTGCTTACTGTTCATTTTCCCTTTTTTGGATTATTTCCTTTTAAACCCCAGAGATGGCCGTGTGGGAAAATTCCAGTAACTCAGCAGTTCCCAAAATACTCAGATCAGCCTGTCTGGCACCAACAATCATGGCACGTTCACAGTCACCTAAATCACCTTTCTTCCCCATTCTGATGCACAGTTTAAAGTTTAGCAGGTAGTCTTGACTATGTATAATCCAGTTTCTGCCATGTGATTGACTGATTAGACGTTTGATAGACCTTAACGAGCTGTTGAAGCAGTTACACAGTGCACCTAAAAAGTGGTGGGTGAGTGGAGGCATTAATATAAAATTAATGTAATAGTCACGGTTGTGTGGACAGACAGAGGGCTCTAGGTCAGGTAGCTGTTACAGTTTCAGCGCACTGCTGTGCATACTGCTGCACACAGGCCAGGAGAAACAGCTGAAGCAGCATTTATTCTAAAGTCATTAAAATCATCTTACATTGTCACTTTCCTCAGAAGGTTGTTGATGTCACTGTCAAAGGGCTTCTGTGCTTGAGCAGATGTGAGGCAACACTGAGCACTCGCATACTCATGCAGCTCCAGGTAAGCCTAAAAGAAATGCGATTAGTGTATCAAACTGCATCTTTAACTAAGTTAATATGTTTTGGGAGACTTGAAACACGAAAGCGTGAATAAAAATGATTTTGTTTCCTGTTTTTCCTGTGTCATCAACCCCCTTTTTTGTTTGTTTTTTTAAACCCCCCAGAGATAGTGAGGATTATTTATCCGACAGTCTGGAAGACAAACAAAAGCCCCGTCCTACCTGTCCGCAGCGGAAGAGAGCCTTTGTGTTGGCAGAGTCTATCTCCAAGGCTTTGTTTCCATATTTCAGGGCTTTGTGCGGTCTTTCCAGGCGGAGCTCAGCGAGAGAAATATTCAGGTAGAGAGGAAGCAGAGCCGTCTTGATCCTCTCCTTCTCTAAATCACTCTGTGTTTCCCTGTTTCCCAGCAGCGTCATAGCCTGCAGGCAAAGCCGAGAAATATAATAAAAAAAACACTTTCACCAAGAACAACTTGGCATGATATTAGCCATCGCAGTAAAACGTAATTAAAAATAAAAACAATTAACATACTTCAAAATGTACCTGTTTATAGCGATCTTTGGCATTGTAATATCGGTTCTGGTTGAAGAAACGGTTGCCAAAGCTCCGCAGTGTGTTGACAACTTCAAGAAGTGTGGACATAGGAACGGTGTTCTGCTGCTCCTGAGGAGGAGAACAGAAATCAAAGACCGTTTCTGATCTGTGCTATAAAAGCAAAAAAGTAGAGGCTTTTAAGTATGTGTGGTAAAGATGCAGATCTGTCTGAGGTTGGTAGTACTAAACAGAGCACCTGCAGCCTCCCTACCACACTCATTGTAATAAAGTCATCCACTTGTCCTGAGTCAAGGTAGTCGAGGATCTGAACCTCATACAGAACCACAGCTGCTGCGGGGATAAATGGAGGGCATCCCATTTCCCCGTAAGCATACTGAGGCTGGAGGAGGAACCGAGAGAACTCTCCTTTCTTCATGGTCAACAGACCCAGCTCCAGCCCGGCCAGTGTCACATCTGTTTGAAGAATGACTTTTAAAACTGGTATATTTCAGGCAGGAAAACAAAAAACTCACGGTTCAGCCATTGTAGAGCATTTCTCACCTCTCCCCAACTTCATCATCCGAGGGTATTTGAGGTGAGTGGTGGTTTCAAAAGGCTGATCAGAATATTCCAGGAATCCTGAGTAATGGACTGTGTGGAAGAAAAAACCAGACCATCAGTGATGTAGCAGCTCAACCAGCTCACACAATTCACAGGTTATTGTCCATAAAATGGCAAACGTGACCTTCAGGGGACAACTGGGTGCAAGGTTCATAACAATCTGAACAACACTCTACAAGAAGTAGAGATTTTTGTGAATTGTGGCTAGACAAACTAAAAATCCTGACCTCACGTATATGATAACTTACAACTGTAAGAGGCTTTAACAAGAAATGTGTACTCATACATACTCAGTACTGAAGCGTTTTCGGGGACAGGCGGGCCATCTCCTGGCTGGACCACCTCCTTCAGGATTCCTCCATCTCCTATGATATCGTTCATCCGCGGACGTAGCTGCTCAAAAGGACTCTACGATGGAAAGAAGATTAAATGACACTTGGCAAACACACATTTTATACTCAAACACCAACCGCTGCATTCTTATGTGTGACACAAAGTTGGTATAGATTTGCTACTGAAATTTATGTGTACTTCAAGGACCAAAAATGTTCATAGTGTGAGTGTACCCTTCATTTCGTTATATTTTGTTTACAAGGAGCAAGAATTTCTCATCATTTTTTAAGTGGTTCCCCAGACTTTATGGAGGTCTTCAAAGGTTTTCTTTGCTGCTCTGCTATTTTACACATTTTAGTCCAGTCCTTGTACCTAACTATTTTCAAAGTTATTATTTGTTTGTTTGTTTAGCCACTTAAAACTGACCAATTAATCATTCAAGCATAAAAAAAGCCCCTAACTCAAGGCATGAAAGTGTTAGGTATACACATAACAAACAACTTAACAAAGAACTGATTTTAAAATTGTATCTTTATCTTTGTTACGAGCAGCTAATCACAAGAACACGGCACGGCATAGTTGTTTTCTTTAGTTGAAAAAAATAAAATAAAAAAATAATACAACAAAAATATCCCTGTGTCCTCAAAAAAAGAAAAGTGAACAAATAGAGGAAAATAGTGGTAGACCAGGTAAGGGTCACAAAGGGCTGTACACACACACACACGCACAAACACACACACAAAGAGTAAAATATATACCAATATTAAATGGCATAATAGGCAGCAAATAATGACACAATAAAATAGGCTGGTAGTTAAAAAATAATAATAAATAAAATTCTTACAAAAAAATAAATCTTACTGCTTTTTAGCACACAGCGACAGTGAAAAAACAAAGCGTAGTTGTAGTAGGAGACAAGGCTCCGTCCCATCTAGCTTTTTCTAGCACAATATTGTGCCTGTAAACGAAGACAGTGAGGAGCAGTGTATTTTCTAATAAGCCGTTACACACCTGAAATGAAAATCAGTGACATGGTCTTATGGTCTTAGAGATTAATCCCAGTCTGACATTGTCAGTTCAAATTGGTAGGTATGTACAAAGAAATGTCAGGAAGGAAGGAGGTAGAACAGTGAGGCTCTGGGATGTTTTATAGATGATGATCTGATTGTGATACCTCATACAATAGTAGTTAGAAAAACCTTCATTTTTCAGCATGGCAATGATCCCAAACACCCACAGCCATGGACTGGCCTCCCCAGAGCTCACAGCTCAACTTTACTGAAACAGTGTGTATCTTGATAGAGAATAGAACAAACAGCAGCCAACATCCAAAGAAGAGCTTTGACCATCCTCCAAGAAGCCTGGAGAACAATTTCTGAAGACTACTTAAAGAAATGAATAGAAAGCTTGGTTGTGTTGTTGAAAAAACGTGGTCTTACCAAATACTCACTCGTTACAATCGTGCAAACTCTGTTTTTGCACGTTTCAACAAATTGCTGCAACTTTTACTAGCAAAACATGAAGAAAATTTAATAAAAACCTTTGCACAGCTATGTATGTGAGGTATTTAGAGTAAATACTGTTGACACTAATCAGAATTCTCTTGCATGTAAAATCATTGTGTTGAACTGGCAGTGAAATACATAACCAGCTGACACTTGAGGCTAACGGTGAACTGTACCTAATTTTACCAAGCTAGTTGTGTCATTTCAAACCTGGGCACTATTTAAAAATAATAGCCTACATAAAGAATATATGTTTTTTCTAGTCTAGCTGTAATATTATATTATAGTGGTTATATTTTTTAGCAAAAATTCAAACTTTGCTAGCATTTGGTCAGTTAGCTGAGCTAGCAACTTTCAGGCTTGCTGACACGTTTACTTACCGGAGACCTCGTTTCGAGCGGCTCCTCGTCGTTTATTAGCCTCCGCAAACTCGATATTAACCCGTTCCTTGACATTTACTCGGTAGTATGAGTTAAAACTGTTGTAAACAGCGCTGTTACACAGATAACTCTGTAAAGCCAGTTCCCTAGTTTGTTCTGGCGCTCAGGCTTGGGTTAATTACACCACGTGACCTTGACGAGCGGCCCAAACTGTGCGCAGAATACGGGTCCAGGAAACGCGTCTGTGCAATTTGTCTGCACATTTAGGTGAGCCAATGCCAACTATACACGGGGCTGGTATTACCAATCCCAATACTGAAACTTTTAGCCTATAAATTCAGTTTATTTGGGAAGAGCACTGTATCATCATCAGTCTGCAAATTCCGCCCTTAACGAGGCTTTTGAACTATTGACTATTTTGAAACTGGGGTCTGTGTTGTTTTAACAGACAGAAATCGTCATCCTACTTTACCTGCCCGTTGATATATATATATAAAAAAAAGACAGAGTACAAATAGAGACACACAGATAAAAAAAAAAAAAGAAACAATAAAAATGTCCTTGTTCATAAAACTTTTAATTCAAATTCCAAACAGATTTTAAATATTGTAAATATAACAAACATTAAAGTTATTTTTGTGTAGATGTGCACTGAGTTTATTTAGACAAAACTGTGTGGCCACCGTTGAGCAACAAATTATATGTGAATATATGTAACAAATTCTGAAGCTTACACTAACATAAGAAATAATGATAATTTAAAAAAAAAAGACAAAAACTATCTATGCACACATATCAGTCAATAGATTACAGGTAGTATATAATTCACAGTTTTTCCAACTGTAACATCTGTTGCTTTAAGCTTATGTTTAAAGTTTTAAGTGTGTAAACAAATAATACAAAACTGAAATATAATAAACTGTACAGAAAAGGTAAAAAAAAAAAAAAGATGTTAAATTGACAAAAGTAGGCCATTTGTACAAAGTGGGATCAGACTATTACTTGAACTGAACTAAGCTGGTAAGGAAACAAAGTCAGTCTTGTGGTTCTCTTTAGAATATCTACAGTATAAATAACTTTATTGACATACTTTAGTTGCTAATACCAGTAGTAACACTGTCTGCAGTGAAATGCTTCATTTTCATCAAAAATTCTGCAGTTCAGCCGGATAGACAAAGTTGCTTCTGAAAAATTTGTAGGCCATTAGCTGTCCTCCAAATATCATCATCACCAGGCCTGTACCTGTGGAGAGAAGAGTTAAAGGACTGCAAGAGCAGCTGAATCTGCAGGCATGATGTAAGTGAGCTATAGTATGTCTAGATAGAAGAAATGTAATATCTTGAAATAGATTGGAAGCTTGAAAAACAAAGTGGATATTTTTTTGTCTTCTGCAAATGAGATTGGAGTCAGACAGAGGCACGGACAGAACAATGAAGGAGTACAAATCTTACCCAGAGCCATCCACCAGTGCTCAGCTGAAGGGAAGTCTGACATGACTGCAAAACACACCAGAATACAATTTAAATTTTGTGACAACAATTACTATCAAACTAATGAATACTGACTGTGACCTCGGGGAAAAAGATAAATATGCAAGCTTTATGCTTGGATAAACTGATTCCAGTTTAGCGGTGAACATTCAAATGAAATAGTGTCCGTGGGTTTATACGCTGAGCTGCAGCCTCTATATCCAGTTACATAACCAGGCCTCCAATCCTATCAGCTGTTCCGCTCAATTGATCCACTTTGTGTTTCTGCGTGCGTGTGTGTGTGTGTATATACCTGCTACAGTCATTGCAATGTGGAGAAGTGTGACAGTTATGGCATAGTCCCAAACCCACTCCTCCACAATCCAGGCAAACACCAGTCCTCCCAAAATATAGGTCACTTCTGTGGAAATTACTCCGACTGCAGGAAGAAAGCAAAAAAGTGGCACATCACCTTACAGAGCTGCTTTTGCTTTAACAATAAACTGCTATGTCCAGTCACATGCGACTGTGAAAATGCTGAGCCACTATAAAATGACATTTTCAGACAGCACTCCTGATACTGAGCAGGAGCCCTTCAATCTTTTGTTCAGGTCAGAAGATTCCAGAAACAACAACCAATGAAAATCAGAGGCCTGACAGGATGAAGCTGGAGCCAGGGCTGCAGCGCAGTGACACCAGGGATGTCCGGAGAGGCATGAGGATGATCGCTGGCTGCAGGCCCAGCAGTCAAATGCTAGATGGGGACATCAAGAGGGCCAACAGGCTTAAATGTTTATTTGGAAGATTTGGCACACCGCCTTGCATTAACTAGCAATGCTGCCACCACCTCCGGAGACATGTCTGGAGAAGGTCCCTGTTCCGATACCACGAGGGCCCATCCCAATGCCAGCAACTCAGCGATTGCAGTCTGGTAGCCTCTTAGTTCACACATCATGAAGGCTAACTGCTTGCAAACACACACACACACATACATACCAGGGTACACTATCAGATTCATATTCTCTGATTTCTCCAACACCTTTAAAAAAGTTGACTCCTATGTAGGTTACTGTAGTGGTGTCCTGGATCATAAATTACTTTACCAGATTTTATGAGTAATTCCCATTTTTGAGCAGGACTGGAACAACACAGTACACCGCGACCTGTTTACTTTCCTCTTTGAGCTGCAAGCTTGAGACTTAAAGTTCACAGCAGTATTTTCTTGGATTAATGAGAAATAAATCATCTTATTTGAAGCTGACCTTTCTCTCCTAAGTAAGCCCATTTAGGAAAAATAACCTTGGTTATTTGGAGAATAATAAGAGAAACACGAGGAGTTCTTTCACTGTGTTCATGGGTCAAGTTTCATCCTTAACAACCTAAATATGCAAAAAGGACATGAGAGAAAAAAGGGTTGCATTATTCTGATTTCAGAATTTTCCTGCTTTACTATCTTGAGCTTCAATCCACCATCTGCCCGGAGTCTTTCTGTGTGGAGTTTGCATGTTCACCCAGTGTCTGCGTGGGTTCTCTCCGGGTACTCTCACTTTGTCCAACAGTCCAAAGTTTGTTGACAACATGACAGAGTCTATAGAACAATGTAGGTGAGAACTGTGGACTAGAAAGTCAAAATTCAATACTTCTGAAAGTTGCAGAGATTATACAAGAAAGAGAGATTATAGAAATGTAAAAAAATAATTTTCAACAGATAGTGATGACATTGATATGACTATACTGAAGAAAGTAATTCATGAAATTATGTGTCCAATTACATATATATGTGATTTATCACTCAGAACAACTAGATCAACATCTATGGTAATGATGGAGTTAGTGTAAAATATTACCGAACATATACATAATAAAAAAATATGCAGTGGGGATATTTATTGACCTGTAAGAGGCTTTTGATACAATTGACAATAAAATATTGTTACAAAAAATGGAAAGATATGATGTGAGAGGGGCCAAAAACAGCTGGTTAAAAAGTTATCTTGATGACAGACAGCAATTTGTACAAATTGGTCAGTCAAGTCTGTGTGCTTGAATATTTTACCTGTGGTGTCCCACAAGGTTCAGTATTGGGTCCCAAACTATTTAATATGGCATCTGTAGAGTGACAAACTTGTGTGCATCTATGCATGTGCATATGGATATGTATAGGTATGTAAGTATGTATTTATGTATGTGTTTATGTATGTATGCATTTGTATGTAGATATGTATATTGTTACCATTTTGATTAAGAGATTATATGCAAACTTAGGGGCAGGACTGGATGATCCACTGCTTCTTTCTGCTCACCTTTTTGTTCGGGTTTATAGATCATTATGTTGGGAATTTTTTATTTCAGTTTCCTGTGTTTGTTTGTTTTTGTTTGTGTTTTTTTAAATTTTAATAATTCTAAAAGAAAGAAAGAACGAAAGAAAGAGCCCGTAGGCCTGAATGTGAGTGAGAATAGTTATCTGTCTCTCTGTGTTAGCTGTGTGATAGACTTGCAGTCTATCCAGGGTGCGCTCGCCCTATGACAGCTGTGATAGGCTCAAGCCCTTTATATATATATTTAAACACAAGAATCCACGTGTCCCTCAAATTTAACAGTTTCCTTGTCCCAAGTTCTCAGTTATGTGCGCATTATATGCAGTAATTAAATCAGAGGTGCCCGCTTCTTCACAAGCGGTTGCCACAGTGGGTCTTTGAAGTCAGACAATTGTGAGAACAGATGGAACACACAACTTTTTCTTCTAGATCATATAATCAAAATATGGTCAATGTGTTTTATTTTGAATTAAAACATATTTATTTATTTCATTTTTAGCTTCTGAAAAACTGGAAAGGAGCTAAATTATACTGTATACAGCACAAGTCATTTTAAATAGTGTGTAATTCCAAGATAATTCTGTGTAAAAACGAATGACTGTAGCTTCTGTCTTTCGATGAATGCTGCAATGTGCCAGAAGATGCTTTATGAGACTCTCTGTTGGGGCAAAAGCAAACAAATATAGAAAGGGCTAGCTCGGTCTGTCATGCAAAAGAAGCTGCTATCAGAACTCCCCCCTCAGCACAGTGTTCTGGTTAGTCAGAGGAGAATTATATACTAAACATGACTCACTGCAGCACTGAACGTCACAGGACGTCCTTGCTTCCTTCTTGTGGCTGTCAAGTTACACAGTTCCTCCTCTTTCTGATGAAGTAGTATAATTTTACAATTTCTACAGTCTTGAGCAACTGTTATGAAGCAGTTCCCCCGCAGGGGTTATTAAAGTTTTTCTGATTTCCATTCAGGCTTTAAAGGCTACCTATCATAGTCATTTACATCTCTTTCTGTAAAAAAACAAAACAAAGAAAACCCTATATTTTAGCTTTATAGTTAAATGGAAATAGAAGTAATCTATTACCACAAAATGTGTAACTATTGGACTAAAGGTACTCACTGTGGAGGAGGACAGCATATGTCTCATATGTTTTGGATTTAACCTTAAAAGTAACTGATAACCTCAGAGCTGAATAAATTCAGCATTTTGTAAAATACTGGCCTCTGAAATACAGCAGAATGTAAGTAACAGAGGTCATGAAAATGATATGCTCCTCTAGTTTTACTTCACAACTGTAACTCACCCAGGTATTTGGGGTTCTGCCATGACGGTTGCGCGGTGTAGTCGAATGGAGCCAACAAGCTGTTGATTTCATGAACCCTGAAGACATGAAGCAAGAAAAGATAATGACGTGAGCACGAATAATAACAAGTCTATTGCAACCTGCTTATCTGTCTCTCTTATCCCACTGGGTCTCATTATCGTGTGAGTCTGAGTTTACCTGAGCAGTCCAATGCAGAGACTGACCGCGATGTAGTAGAGAGAGTAGAAGCACACCATGCACATCAACAGATTCTGCAGAACAACCTGAGGAGGGGCGAAGGAAGACTAAACCATTAAAGCTAATGAAGAAGCTATAAAACCTGCTGTAGTCCAAGTTTCCTGTCCTGAAAAAAATCTCTTTCTGAAGGAGCATAAAGAACAAACAGTAACTAAGATTCTGTGATGAAATACTACTTATTTATAATGCTGCACCTTACTGGCAGCATTTTTGCCTCATTTCTAACTGTTTATGACAGAGAGGGCAGGACAGAAATATCAAGCGTTATGGCTTTATTTTCACATTTTTCTGAGAAAACTCATCTGGAGATGTTTACCGGAAAAGACACGGGTTATCTGATATATTGCTTGGCTCCTGAAGCTGACAGAAAATCACTGCTCCTCTCCTCCATCTTCTTCTTACGTGACCCAGAAAACTCCTGACAGCAGACAGTCAATGAGTGCTCCCTAAGGCATCCTTTTATAGATGACTGACTGCAACCTTTTCAGAAAATCAGTTATATAACACCCTAGGAGGGCTGATAACACCCCTCAGGGCTGACAGTTTGGCTTGTCAGACACAGGTAAAACTAATTACATTAAAAGCTGGTTCCATTCCAGTCAGGTGTGCAGGTGCCAGCACAACGGCTCACTGGCTTGCTGGCATACTTTAATGGAATGGGGTCATCGTTAATCTTATTAGTTATTGTTGTGACAAGTCAAACGTCTGCAAATAAGATGAATAACAACTTTCACTGCACTTTAAAAATAAACAGTAAAAATAAACAGGCACTTCTGGTTTCGAAGGTAACAGGATACATGATGACGAGTCAAGCTGCTCATGTATTTTTTTGGACTCATTTCTTCATCACCAATGATAAATGTTAGATATCCAGTATTTCCGACAGAGAAAAGTGCAGCTTTTTGCAGTTTATGCCCCCAAACTCTGGAACATCCTACCTAAAAATGTTAGAAACTCAAACTCTAGCGATAATGCCAAGAATCTGGGATTTGAGTAGGGTTTTTCATTCACTAGTAATAAATCAATCAAAATCGAGTGAGCAGTGGTGCATTTCATAATACCAGCATACAGCTGTACCTACTGCTGAGTTCATCCACATTTAGTAATCTGGCAGATACAAAGAAAATTCCTATTTTCTTCATCAATGTCATACTGCTCTTACTTTCAGTTTGATCTTTCTCTATATTTCATTCTGCCCCTGTTTGTAAATATGCACTCTCTTTCTATATCCAGAATGAAACTCTTATGTTGTTCATTACCTCAGATCTCTTTTCTCATTTAAATCTAGTAATTACACCACACAGTTTAATAAGCCTCATATATTCTCCATGTGTACACTAATGTTAGAAGAACCGCTTTCAGGTACTACGCACCGCTCAAATAGAATGAGCTGCAAACAAGCTCCGACAGCTTCAGTATCTGATGATTTTTTATAACTCTTCCAACATTTTCTCAATTCAGTTATTATTTCTTGTTTTCATTTAACCTTTGTTTATTGTTGTACGACTGTTTCTCTGTTCTGATCGTGTTCTTGTGTGATGTGTTTTCATTTTCTCAGGTCTCCCTTGGACAAGACATTGGAAACATTTTGTTTCTGTGACTGGCAGACTGATGTTTTAATATATAAAATGTAAGACATTTGTTGTAATTTCTCTTACGATTACTAAACTAACTCTCTAAAAAACATGTAAATAGGCACCTCAGGCATGTACTGTTCTGTACAAAAGTCTCGTGCCACCCCTCATTTATTTATATTTTGCCAAGAAATTGGGATATTGGTTCAGCAATTTATTGAAAAGTGCAAAAAGAAATTGAAATATAGTATATAAGGCAAAAATAGCAATTTTACAATTCTAATGAACCTGTAAGTCAATATGACTGTTACAGTGATGCCACAATGCTTCAATAAAGTTGAGGTCTGGGCTCTAGGGAGGGCAATCCATGACTGATAGTGTGTGTTTTTCCATTCATATATGCTTTAACAGCACTGGCAGTGTGTGAGAGATTATTATGCCCCCACTTCCACTGAGATCATTTCTGATGAGGCTTTAGTAAACAGTAGATGGATCAACTGAAGGGCCAGATGCATCTCTCAAGTCCTGTTTTTTTTTTTTTGCCTGAATGATTCATAGCTCATAAGGTCTTAACTGGCTCAACAAAAACAAAGAAACAAAAAGAAAAATATCCAGCTGACAGGTGCAAGGGCTTGACTGAAAATGAAAGGCAGCCAATGTCCAAAGACAGACTTTGAAAGACCTGGAGAACTATTGCTCAACAACACTTTAAAAACAAAAATTAAAAGTAACTAACTTCTTGGAAGCAGACTATAAAGAAAAGAGGTGTGGCTCAAGACTTTTGCACAGGACCGTAAGATAGTGTTAGCAGTTTTTACATCAGCACAAAAATGGAAAAATGCTTAACAGTTTAATATATGAATACTTTACAGACTCTGCACCTGATATGTGGCGTTAAGATACATTAATGTATAATGTTTTCTCATCTTCCAGTATTTCTCGATTGCATTTCACAATATATTCTGAGCTCACTGGGATGTTTAGACCTTAGATACCGTCTATGATTACTTCTCACTGTATATTTCAACGGTTTGGATCACAGTGTGAGTCTGTCCAAAACCATTAAAGTAGCTGAGCTCATGCTAATACCATCAGACACAACTAAACACTTTGGCTAGCTGTCTGTTTGCCATCTTATTGCCATCTCCTGATTACAGATTATGTTTTAAAAGCATGACCTGGAAATTAGCTTTGATTTCTAGGAATGCAAGCCTACAACCAGATGTGCAGTGCCACATACACTTATGGATTAGAAAATATGACATTATACAAAACCACTGCTAGCTAAATGTTAATTATGTGTGTAATGAGGTGCTATAATTCAAATGATTGTCAGTAATTGTAATTTTCAGTAAGAAAATTATTACCAAGTTGGCTAAACATTTTGACCCTCCACATGCAGTAGTCTAACTGTATTCTAACCATTTTCTACATACAGTACCAGAGTGTGTCCTTACCCAGGTATCACTGGGTGTAGTTTTGAGGGAGATGGGTCCATGGCGTTTTATGAGCGTGACTCCACAGCAGCAACAGCAGTAGTCCAACAACATGAATGGTTGCTGGTCTACATGAGAGAGGCAGCATGTGTATATCCGAGTGTGTGTGAGAGCATGTTGAGGGAAGAAAGGAAGGAGGGCTGGATTAGAAGAAATGAGATTACTACTAAGAAGACTGAGTCAATCCCAAAGCGGATGAAGACAAACATATACATGTAGTCAGTATAGCTATGAACACTTACACGTAAGCTAGACGAAGGATGTTGATTTTCAGACTTCAGGAAGTGCTACGGACAAAAATTTATGTGACAGTGTAGTAAACTTAATTTAGTTTATCACTCACAGGCTTTCGTTATTTTTTTATGTCTGTTAAAATTATAATGCCCTTACATTATAAAGGCAAAACGGTTCACTGAATAATAAAATCACTGATGAAAATGACTGGTTGCCTCTCCCTGAGACTGGTCCGGTCAGAGGTTTCTTCCTGTTAAAAGGGAGTTTTTCTTTCCCACGGTCGCCGAGTGCTTGCTCATAGAGGGTCGTGTGATTTTTTTCTTTCTAATATTGTTGGGTCTTTATAATATAATATAAATATAACCGTTAAACAACACCTGTTTTGAATGAGTTACTCTTGCTCAGTCTAAATGTGTAAATCATCCTTGAATTCATTTTTCGGGGGTGGAGGTTGGGGAGAATATTAAAACTTTTATTCTGCAGTTTGTAATGTGAACACTGGGTGGCAGCATAGCCTCAAATGAACTTAACCAACACACACGCACACACTGGAAGAGATGATAAGAGGCGCATGCAAGGGTCTGGCAGCAACAGATAAGATGCTGACCATTCATATGTATATATTTGTGCTGTGTGTGTCACAAATTGTTTTTCTACGTGTCTATTTTTGGCGTAGAGAAGAAAAAGAAAAAAAAGAACAGATTGGGAAAATCTGGAGGGGGGACTGGGGGCTGCCAGCTGCTGACCATCCATCATCTGTCATGAACAGAAGCGAGAGTGTCAGACAGGAGACAGAGAAATGACAGCAGCTCCATGTCCTCGTATCCTCCAGAAATTACGCAGGAAACTATATTCAACTCCTCAGCGTCACAACATGCGTATCCCCCTTTGAGTGAGCGGTAAAGCACATGCACGTGCGCCTTTGTGTGGAGTGTGGAGTTGACTTGGCTGCCACGGTAACCTGCATCATTGTAACCATGGTGATGGTGAGCAGGGGAGTAGGAGGGGGGGTTGCATGAAGAGTAAGGTGGGCGTCATAACTAGCTGTCCCTCTGCAAGCGGTTTGTGTGCTGGTACATTTTATTACTCTGAAGCTCTCAGGAAACTTCTCACACTCGTCTGTGCTTCTCTGCTAAACATTCAGAAATCAGCAGGATGGGAACTGAATGTGTGACTGTATTTTACCTTGAAGTTAAGGTGTTTGGATGATTGTATGTTTGTAACTGCTGTAATGAGGGCTAAAAGTAAAAGCAGCTGGGATTAAAAGAACAATCTGTCATTTTGCAAAAACACACCATTTTGCTTCCTGGCAGAACATTTCAGTGAATGACAAATGGCACGCATGCTAAATATGAAGCCACAGCCATCAGCTTTGTTTAGAATGAGGAGGGAGATAACAATCTACCTGCCAGCAAAGCTAAAGCTTACCAGTTAACACATTATTTACATATTGCTTTCACCAGTTAGCAACAGCATTAAAACCACTGACGCATTGATTAAATGACATTGATTATCTTGCATCAGTGGCACCTGTCAAGTGGTGGGGATATATAACACAGCAAGAGAACAGTCAGTTCTCGAAACTGATGTGTTGAAAGCAGGAAAAAATGCTCAAGCACAATAATACGATCGATTCGACAGGGGCCACATTGTGATGGCTTAACCACTGGGCTGGAGCATCTTCAAAACTTGTCTTGCGGAGTGTGAAGTGATATTTAGTACCTATAAAAGGTGATCTAAGGAAAGACTGGTGAACAGTCATCAAGGTCATTAGTGTCCAAGGCTAATGGATGCCTTTGGGAAGAGAAGGCTGGCCTGCGTGCTGATATTTCACATGCAGTGTAGCACAAGCTGCTGACAGTCTGAATGCTGGCTGTAGCAGAAAGCTGTCACAACACACAATACATCACAGACTGGAGAGTATGTTTTGGTTTGCCACAGACCGATCACAGTGCCTATCCTGAACCTGGTTAACTGCTCAAAATCCTTATAATGTTTATGTAAACATCAGAACAGCACTGTAAAGCATCTGAAGAAGGTGGCTGATCTGGTGAGTGACTTCTCCCTCTAAATCATATGTCTCTGTGAAGTCTTTACATAGAGAAGAAATGGTTACAGGTTATGTTGAAGATAAATAGTAAGCAAACATGAACCTGGTATTCATGTGGATGTTGTTTTACTGTCCCAGAAAGTTGATTCTATTCACCTGGATGTAACACTTTCAGTAGAACAAGTTTTGTCACTCATCAGTCTCTTTTCTCCAACTTCATAAACAGTGCATCTGCTTGATCACTGAAACCAGCACCATTCACTAATAATGAGGTCAGTTTCATGATCCTTAATAACCAAAATGTCATGACCAATGGCCACGGGTACTGCTCACAGAGAGTTGGGGAATGATTTAGACGTCCCCTCATGTGCCCTCCTCTTGGTTCAGACATGGTTGTTCCATTTTCACACAGATATGCCTCCTTGACTCTCTGCTTAAACCAGCATTCCTCCCTGTGCAGGATCTGTACATCCTCGTGATTGAAAGAGTAGCCACTGGCCTGTAGGTATAAATAGACTGCCAAGTCTTGACCTGACAAGTTAGTTCTTCTCCGTTGTGCCATTTGCTTCGCCGGAGGTTGCTTGGTTTCCTTGATGTATAAATCACGGGAGTCCTCCTGGCACTTAACAGCGTACACCTTATTACTCTGTTTGCGTCGGAGGACCGGATCCTCAGGGTAGACCAATTTTGGGGGGTTTAAAAGCCACAGAGGCTCTGTTCTACAAAGAATATGCATCTCAGCTGTTCCAATACTCTTGACATATAAGGGTTTGAGAGTAACGAAATTTCTATTCTCTGTATGTCCTGTACATGTGGCAGAATTGACAAATAAAGTTGACTTGACTTGACTTGGATCACTAAAGGTTTTCGCTCAGGCAGCAGTTGTCCTTCTTCTCTCCTGAATTGCCTGGGGCTTTCTTTAGGTGCCTTCCCAACGTTAACAAATGCCCAGCTGGGATAACCACATTTACTCAGGGCCTTCTTGATATGTTTTTCTGCTTCCCTGGTCGCTGTATCTGTGTGGATGGTGTTCGCTCTCAGTTTGTGCTCCAAGTGGATAATGAGAGTCAAACCTTAAATACTGATCCGTATGTGCTGTTTTATGCTACACATCAACTTTTAAATGTTCCAGATTACTGATGGAAATCTCACAGTCTAAGAAGGCTAGCCTGTCATTTTTAATATCCTCCCCGATGAACATGATGTGTTTGTCCACCGAGTTATCTACAAACCTCAAGCAAAGGCTCAGTGGTCTTCCAAGATACGATAACAGAGCCCTGTTTTCCACATCTTCCATATACAAACTGGCCACATTGGGTGAAATTGCACGTTTCTCTCTGCAATGGAGCTGGTTTCTGTCATTATGCAAATGTACTGTTTAAAGGTTGGGCAAACCTGCAGTCAGCTGAGAGTGAAGAAGTCAGTTGGATGAGTGACGAAGCATTTCTTATTCTTTACGTTTACCCTTTGCTTTTCTTTTATATGACCTTTTTCACACAAAAATTGTTCACATATAACTTGGCGAGCACAATAAAGAGGGGACTTAATGCAATCAAGCAGGCATCACCTTTTGACTTACACAAATGAAAGGATCTACTGCTGAAGTCTTAATTATAGAGAGACATTATTACTTTTATCAGTTATTTCTATGCCTTGGAGAAGAATTGAGGTAGCTGTCAGTCATCTTAACCTAACCCTCAGCTGAGAAGTCAATGAGAATATCTATCAAGTTGATCTATTCATTTTGACAGTGTATCACTTGTTGCACTGTGTGAGAGACAAAAGCATCATTGCCATGAGTTAAAACTTGTCTTTGACTTTCAGAAAGCCTCAATAGCAATTCATTCATCCATTTTCTTAACTGCTTATCCAGCTCAGGGCTGTTAGGAAGGGATAGAAGCTATCCCAGCTGCCATAGGGTGAAAGGCCAGGTCCACCCTGGACAAGTCGCCAGCCTACCAAGCTCACAGGTCAGGGAAATATATAACAAATTAAAACATGTGACAATGAATCTGTGTTTCAACCCAACTCAGCTCAGGCTATCAGTGGTGACATAAGCACAGTAAAACCTTTGAAGCCCAACGGCATTTTAGATGCATTTCAAGGCATTATGAATTATTAAGCCGGCACTAAAACTAAAACCTCAAAAGGCAAACAACAGGATGTTCTCTTACAAAATGTAACAAACCGTAAAGCTGGTCGCCTTTGCTTGCGATCCAGTCATAACAAATGAAACAGCAGCTCCAGACCTGATATGATACGAGTGTGAAAAATGGGAGCGATGACTCAGTTCAGCAGCGTGCTCCTGCAACCAAAGGGACTGTTTACACCACACGAGTGAGCTTAAACAATCTGTGCTGCATCCACCGAGGAGCAGAGATGAACATCCTGCGTCTCAGCTTTTTGTCCCGCTCTGTTTTTAAGGTCTCTGAAAATCATTTCAAAACAGACCAATAGGGAGGGATACTCATGAGCTCACTTGGGCTCATTGACCTACATGTCAATATGCTCTATGTGGGAGCCGAGAGGCTGTACTATCCATGCTGTGTGTCTGAATAGCACATAACGACACACAGACGTGGTTTGCATCTTAATTTGTTTAAGCTAAACACGCAGCAGGAGGAAAGAGAGGAAAGCATGAACAAATGATCAGTCAATAATGGGGGAAAAATCATTAGTGGCTGCTTTAAATCATTCGTCAGCTTGTTTCTTTCTCCTTTAGCCAATCCTCCAATCATGGCATGTGAAATGATCTGTGAATACTGTCCTCTGGCTTCCAGCTCCCTCGCTGTCTGTCAGTCTTTATTTCATCCTTGCAAATATCCTCATTTGAAATGATAAACAGTGAAAGGAATTTGAAAAATTCTCTGCTGTCTTTCTTTCTCTTCTTCCCTCTACCTCTCCTTTATCAACATTTTCTCTCCACCCCCTTTTTCCAAATCTCCTCTCAATTACATTTTCCCATTAATTATTTAGCTGCAGACTCTCGTCCACAGCTGCTTACAATAAGTGTAACACCAAAAAGTCAACACATTTTGTAAATCACATAATCTCTAGAGGGCTTGTAAACAAGAAGTGTACCGGTAAACAATGTAAGGCTTTGTTTTTCCCCTCTAACTCCCACGCTCTCCCCACATCTTATTCTGGTTCTCGCCCGCCCCTCTACAGTATGTTTTCCTTTCAGTCCGTTATGAAATGTAAACAGAGCAACTGACTGACCACCTTCATGGATAACTGTGGATATCGCCTGGAGCATGTATCGGTTTGTATTTCCAGATGAGAGTTTTTGGTATGTTATAGGATCCAGATGTTTCCACAAAAAATCAGAAAAAGCTGCAAAGCTGCGTGTTTGAGGATTTAAATAGGCCACGTCTGTCACTGGGAGGGTGTATGTGCATGTGGCTCAAGAAAACGCTATGAGCTGTCGTTCATAATTAGTGAATTTATGGTTAACTGGGCCCTGTTTAAACTTTTTACGGCTAATAAGCAACTAAACAATAATGTTTACTGACTGGTTAACAAACAGTTTACAAAGACTGTCGGGATGTTACTGTGAAATGTGAAATAGATGGAGCAAATTACTGAAATAGGTAAAAACACACTAAAATATAATATATAAAGAAAAAAAGATTTATATTCTAATAAGCTTCAAAGTCAGTATTTGGTATGATAACCTTTATTCTTCAACACAGCCTGAACTCTCTTACGCAGATTACTTGTCATTTCTTTAAGTAGCCTCCAGAAATAGTTCTCCAGGCTTCCTGAAGGAACTTCAGAGCCCTTATTTGGATGTTGACTCCCTTTTGTTTCATTGTCTGTCCCCACACTGTTTCAATAATAATGAGGTCCAGGCTCCGGGGAAGCCAATCCATGACCGATTATCTTCTATTGTGGGTTTTTCTATCAGGTATGCTTTTCACTACATTAGCAGTGTGACCATGATCCCTGTAGTCGTGAAAAATGAAGATGTTTTCCAGATGGTATTGCATGGTGGATCAAAACCTGATGGTACTTTTCTGCAGTCATAATTCCACCAATTTAAAAAAGATCCCCAAACCATGACAGAGCCTCCACAGTGTTGAACACTTAGTGTTGAACTTCTACCCTGACCTCCTCCATACATACCAACTATCATTTGTACCACAAATTTTAAATTTGGATCCATAACACTTGTAGCTACTGATGCAATGCCCAGTTCCTTTGTAATTTCTCCTTCAGTTGTGCAATTTCTTCAAATGTTCTGAAGATTAATTGCACACATTTCTGGCTAATAGTGCATTGAAAATTCCTTTGTAGGTTCAAAAAATACTCTTTGTCTGTCAAACTGAGTTATCATTGGCATTCTTTTTTTTTAATGCCTAAAGATAAATATAAAAATGTTTTTTTTTAAAAACAACAATGGTCGGTACATTTTCAGAAAGCCTGGAGAGCTATTGCTCAAGACTACAAGCAATTCTGCTCCTTAGAAGCAAAATATAGAAGTATAAAAAAAATGTGGCTCAAGACTTTAAAAATGTAAAACTTTTAAGCACAGTAGACATGTCAGGTACTGATGTAGCACTTTTCTTGTGTGAACTGTTGGTGGCTTAAATACTGTGAACTCTTAGACAGCAGTTTGTGTCCTGTTTTGCTCCACTTTTTATTGTTTACTTTTGCTTTGATGGCTCTTAGTTTAACCGCCAAACTATTTTGTGAAAGTTGGGATTAGGAAAGGATTGTGTTTTGGGTTAAGAAGAGATGAGCTTGGAGCAATGCTGTTCTTACAACTGGCACTAAAGACACGGTGTGAGTACCTGGGATACTACCAGCTTTGACTATTCAGCAGTATTCAAGGCTCTGGGTATAAGAACAAACCCACCAATCAGTAGCTCATAAAATAATACAAAAATTTTGCGATCAAGAGGGAGTAAATAATATTGATCAATCATTAATTACATAATAATTACATAATAATTAGTCATTTACACTTGTTATTGGCATGAGATGGATTGGGGCAAAGATGGTATGTAAGGGTCACATTCAGGGTAAAAAATGATGCCTACATACCAGCACAAAGACTATCGCCTCCTCTGCATGTGTATGTTCAGCTGCTCTTGAGGTTTCATTTCTCACCAACTTAATCTGAGCCATCTGAACAAATAATGGGCTCTCTGTATTTCTTACATTTTCTCTCACACACAGACACACACCTACTGCTTATTGTTAGATATCTGCCCAAATGCCTTAAATTCTCTTCTTCGGCTCCACCCAGCTGCTATACTTCCCTGAAACTCTTCCAGCTTGTAAACACAGGAAATGACACACATGCCAACATCTGTAACGTTTTTGCTGCTCGCTCTCTCTCTCTCTCTCTCTCTCTCTCTCTCTC
>NW_005187414.1:6030751-6061441 GCF_000239375.1 Pundamilia nyererei
GTGTGTGTGTGTGTGTGTGTGTGTAGAAAGAAAAGCTGAGAAGTTGACAAAGACACAGCGCCGAGAGCTGCATCTGAACATCTGATGTCTATTTACATGAAAACCCGGAGAATTAAACGTGCCAGTGCCGCAGTTAGACATAAAAGCATGCTTACTCTTCCTCGGCCTTTTATGGTTACCCAGTTTTTAGACTCCTGCTGCTTACTGCGCCCACAAAGATCTGTAAAACTACTGCAAGCGGATCCATGTTTGTCTTTGCTTAGAAAGCAATGACATGTCCATCTGTTTCCCCTCAGAAATCAGTCTCGCTTCTTGTCTTCTGCGCCCTACACATGCAAGAAAGTGCCCCGCGTGGAAGCCTGCCTGCTTTCCTTTCGTAAACACGCACACGCCCGAAGCGCACACATGCATATAAAAGTGCTACAGCGCGCGTACAACACATTCACCCCCATCCACCTCTCTCTCCCCCCCCTCTCCCTCCTCTTCCTCTCTCACTCGCTCACACATTCTCACAAGCCTATAGCGCTTTTAGAAGAAATGGTTGGAGCTGCCCCTTCTCTCTGCAAGTCAGCGGAATAAAACGCGCTCTACACTTTTCACCAATTTTCTTTACACGAAACTCCTTGCTTCTAAGACGTTTTTTTTAAATTGTTTTTTGTTGTTTTTAAAAAAATATATTTTTTCCTTCTCCCTCTTTACGCAAATTGAAGTTCTTTTTTTCGAAAACAAGGATACCGGGAGTTTTACGCATTACATCGAGCCAGTCGAAGGACGGGTATCATATCAGCTTCCTTTGCTGTCTTTTCTCACAAATAAAACAGAGTTCTCCGCTGGGGAATTACAACCACTTCGTTTAGGACTTTAAATAGGCAGAAAGGATTTTCCTTCAGTCGTAATTAGCGTGCCTCGCCACCCTCCTTGTCTCGAGCGCGCGTACTCTCCATATGGCGTAAAACGTGCCTCGCGCAGGATAAAGTCATCAGAACTGGCACTTTGTAATATTTCAGTCTCACTTGGCGAACCACAGAAGCCCAACGACCATCGTCGTCTCCGTTAATAAGGAGCTTGGATGTCAGCAAATAGTACTGCCGCTTGGGAGTGGAAACGTCTCCTGTCATCTTCATTTTCTCCAGCATGGCATCTCACTGGAAGTAGCCTTCAAAGTGGAAGATGGCTTTTTACTGTCCCTAGGTTATAGCCTAATCCCTCCGCATGCCTAATGGCACACTGACGGTGAAAACTCGGCTTTTGTAAAAAGGTAAGAGCTTAGTTGTGGTTTAAACTCTTCAAGGGGAGACGTATTCAAGCAGATTTAAGCTGACAGTTTTACAGTCTCCCTTTTATTTACATTCATATTTTACAACGCTCAGTGTTAATATTTGAAGAATAAAAAGGTTTAACATCAGCCACAAGCCATCTGAAAGACTGATGAGTGGGGATACGTGTCATCTTACTATTATCATTTTTATGAGCTGTGCTAATCTTTGTGTGGTTTGTTTATTTGCTGTTTTATCTTGGAGGGAATCCTCTGATCATTTTACTGTGCCAAGGCTGAGATGATCCTTTGTTTAGGCCAGCCTGCTGTCTCTTGATTATCATTGGCCAACTGGTAGCCAAGAAAACGTGATGGCATGCATGTAAGCCTCCAAAGATGGATTAAAGATCATTAAAGGTCAAACAATTTTAGTGAGCCTATTGTCAGAAACCTTCAAGCAATATTAGGAGCACACAAAGATGTAACAGTAATATATGACTTTTAATGTCTTTACAAACATTTATGCAATAAACTAGCTCAGTGCTGCACAGTGCATGTACACCAGAGGCTTCTTGTTTCCACATCACACTTGAGTAGGTGGAATACAGACCACGACTGGCTTCTAGTTATGATTTTACAGAGTCGTCTCATCTATACGCACGTTAAACTCGACTTTGAAGTGAACATAGAGAAATGTGATGATTGCCTTTTCATGGGCACATTTCTAAAGATTCAAAAGAAGAAGAATGTGGAGCACTTTAACAGGAGGTGCACCGTCACTGGTTTTATCGTGCAGCGTGAATGAAATGATTTTGAATTAAGAGTCAGCCTCACCTTGAGGGCCGTTTGAAGAACTAGGGTAACTCACTCAGCCAAATGGCTCATAATAAGACAAATTTAGCTGCCAAACACTTTGCAGAGAACTGGATCTGGGTTTAATTTGGGAATAATTAGGAAGTCGAGTGATGTGTTGGTTAATCCTCCGTCACAGATATCGTGCTAACCGGATAATCCTGTTTAAATACCCCCTTTGGTAGGTCAGCAGTTCCTTCAGTTTTTTCACTCCAAAGACCTCCTTGATGAAATAATAAGATCCTTTTGTGTGTGTGGAGAAGAACAAATTCTGGTTTGGGGTTGGAAAAAAATGTTAGTAATCAAATTAAGGAAAGCAACATCACAAATGAATTATTTCATGTTTCAGTCCAGTTTGTCCACCACTGCTGGGGCCAGCTCGCGTCCCAGGATGAGTGTGGGTGACTGACTGACACTCAGAGCTGTGAGGAAGACAGAATGAGTCATTTTAATGGAATCAACAGGGGGCTCACTCCAGTTCATAAACACACAAACATGCACGCTCTTACGCCTGGCATAAGCATCTGATGATTCAATGCAAAACTTAATTCAATTAAGTAGAGAATTTATCACAGGAGGCAATGACACTGAGTCAGCGTGAAGGATATGTGCAAAAAAAGATTTAAAAAAATAAAAGGAGTATGTATCATCAAAATAACGAGGGGAAAAAACAAGATGGTGAAGGGGGTGGATGATTTGACACTCCAGCACTCGCTTCAGAAAATGCACTGCCAAAAGGTCAGCGGGAAAACATAAAGGGACATATTCTCCAGACAGATGACTCACCCCCTGACCATGAGTCTGTAGGAGTGTGGCACTACACAAACACTCATTTCTATCTGTTTTCCTCTTTTTTTCTCTTCTTCTTTTACTTCTGATAGTCTTATCTGTTCCCTTAAGAGCGCCAAGGAAACAGACATAAATCACAGCGGTCCTTTACATTGGAAAGCAGCAGCGCCAGATGCGATAAGGTTAATACGATTCAACAGGGTCTGCACAAAGTCACCTCTGGCTGATTAGACCTCTGCGTGCACAGACTGACTTAACCCACACAGATCTCACTCCAGTGTGCTCTGTTGTACTTGTTAGGCTAGGAAACTTACATCATTTAATTTTTACTACCTTTAGGAGCTTGGTGACTCCCAACCAGGCTTGTTCACTTTAAATTTTCAGCAGTACAATGTTATATTCATATTGATGAGAAGCGTAAGAGTTGCCAATTACTGCATAACGTATTCTCATCTACAACTCGTGCTGTATTTTTCTGCACTATATCCAATCGTTGTAGAAATGTTACAACAAGCAGAGTATGTGACGCTGAAGTGGTTAAAAAAATGATCATGTCGCCAGTTTTTTTCCTTTTCTCACATAATGCTGATCTTGTCAGGGTTCATGTCGTTGTCACTGCTCTTGTTACTTACACCTACTAATTGGCCAAAGTGCCATGTAGCGGGTTCTGAGTTGGACAGCATGAGCTTTTCAAGGTAGGTGAAAAGCAGCAGACAAAAACAAATATTTTGTAGGACGTGCACCAGCACAATTTTTTTTTTTTAGATCAGCAGCTGATCGAGCAGATGTGGGGTGTGTTTCTGGAGCTGAGTGTGACCTCTGAACTTTCTGGAAAGGCAACTAGAGAACATGTCAGGAGTGAACAAAGTGGATTACTGAAACATCTGGCTGCATGAAAGAGATTTGTTCCCGGTGTGTATGCAGGGCACAGCATGCATAATCCATGTGTCTTCACTTTCACAGTCACTAAATGCCTGGAGAAGCAGAGAAGTCATCTGTAAGAGATCACACTAGCTAGTCCATATTACACTTGTACAGTGTTCTATAAAATACTACTATGTGCTCCTACCATAGCTAGCATAAAAGGTGGATGTAGTGACTGTGACATCACCCTCAACATGAGTTTCTGAAGCCACATTTTGAAACCTCGACATGAGTGTTTTGGTTTTGTTGCTATCGTGGTTGCAAACAATAGGATGTGATGAAGGGGGCAGGTCTGACTGTGAAGCCACACGCTTATTTAGCCAATATGACTTGTGATTGCCAATTCCGTAGCCATTGTAGGTATAGCACAGATAATTCAGTTTTTTTGAAACATGGTATCATCAAGATTTACAAACTGGATGCAATTTTTATTCAAAATAAACATAAGACATTCTCCCACTTAAATAGAACCAGAAATCTTTTTTGCAACCACATCTATCGCCATTTGGCAGCCTTCAGACACAATGCAAGCTCTTACAATTACAGTCAGTCAGTGTTTTGACTGTGTTTTTGGAGCCAAATATTATCTTATATGAATGTGAAGGTGACATTTATACTAGGCAGCTTGATAAGTAAACACCATTCAGAAAATATAAGAGTCCAACACACAGACACACACATATCAACTATTTAGTGCAAAATTCCACTCACCAAGTGATGCGTGCAAATTTCTGGGATGGTCTGTACTGCACAGCAAGCCATAATGTTTTGACAGACAATCCATTAAAAATGCTCCAACAGGCTTAAAGAGCATGCACGCACACACACACATACACTGAAGAGGTGCAGTTTAATGACTGGCAGTAGTGGACGAAGCCTAGCAGAAACTAACTGGCTCCAGAGCCCGTGCCGGGACACCTATCAGTCAAGGCAGCCATGAACCTATGTCAATTATCCAGGTGACAAAAACAAAACTTCCCCTCAGTCAGAGTTGTTATGAGTTATGAGGAGGCAATTCATATTTTGCACCCGGCTGTAAATGTGCTTTGTAGATCTATAATTTTGGACATTGAGAGTCTGTGGAGCCAACCTCAAGTGGAAAATTTGTTATAGTTGTGCATCGTTCTTCCACCTCCCGAGGCACCTGTTTGTTAAATTAATAAATTGTGTAAACTGCTAATATGTCGTGTTTTTTCAGACTTAAATCATCCAATCAAATAAATGGCACCAAACAAGAGTTAATAGCAGAACAATCTGTTTGGCTTTGGCACAGAAAATTTGGCACATTTTTGATGGGTGCAACCCCTATACTCAACTCTGCTCATGCATTTTATACTGTTTGTATAAGATTTATCGCCAAGAAACATTGTTACAGCATTGTTACATCAACCAAACGCAACATTTCCTTACTTTTTTGCTAAGTTTATACCCATCTTCATCCAGTCCAAGACATTTTGGCTTCTATTTAGTGAGTGATCCTTATTGTGTTTTATTAATCTGTTGCTTAGCGCTAATCGGCTGATATCTGTGTTATATACAGTTTATGATAACAGCCTATTGACTCTGCTCGAGAGCAGAGGAGGATCTAACTTGAACGGGCAGAGCTACGAGAGAAGCAAATAAATTGGCAAGCAGTAAATTCATTCTTATCAAATTAAGTCAGCCTTTTTCACTCTTTCATGAATTACATTATTGTCACCATTAGCGTAGGTGTACAATGAATCTGAAGTGCTTTATTTTGACATGGGAATAATAAAAAAAAACTACAAAAAAAGCTTGATGGTATAATTGTTTAAGCTTTTTAAGCCAAAAGGACAGAACACAAAGATCTGATTTTGTTCACTTTTTTTGTTCTTAACCCCTGCAAGTTAATTTCCATCACGACTGGCTCGAGAGCATTAAGTGAACTACATTTTAATATTCTGAATACTTGCAAAACTATTAAAAAGTCATAATTATATTCACTGAATTAAAATAAAACCACGCTATTAAGTCGTGCTGGTGTGTTGTTACCATGTTAGACTCTCAGCTCCATGCGATTATGGCAGATGACCTTAACTTCAGCAGCGGGGGGGGGCTTCATCTGTCTCTGCATTTTCATGGCCTCAGTTAACCTCAGCAGAGAACTTTACGGCATAAACAAAAACAAATGACCCACTATAATTGTAACAGGAGACATGCAACATTGGATGCCAGATTTTCCCTCCCTAGCAAGCTCCATTTTTATCCTCCTGCTCATTCCTCTCTCATTACATCTCTCCTTGCCTCTTTCCTTCGTACTCCATCTGTGTCCATATTCAAGTTCTTTCTCCATGACATGTCAGCGCACACTTCACTGCAGTGAGTCATTTGAAACAAACTTTCTTCAGCATGCTCAGAGTACAAAAAATAAAAAGTCTCTGGAGTTTGTTAAATGTAGATCAAAGTGTCTCCTGTAGTCGCTTACTCCCTGTCTCCTTCCTCTGGCTGTGTCTCCTTCCAGTCTCACATCTTTACTCTCCCTTCAGCTTCTCAGTTTCTCCTTCTATCCCACCTGTCATGTTCTCGTTCCTCTTCCACGCTGCATCATTTCCTCTCTAATGTGAGGATTTAGAGAAAGCTGGGTTGTAGAGCCTTAGCACAAATCGCATAAACAAGATGTAACTGAAACCCTGAAGGTAGCTGTGAAAAAAAAGAAAAGAAATATAGGTCTCCGGTGTGTCCCTTTCAGATTTAAAAGTCTCCAGCATCCTTTCCTTCCCTCCCCCTCTTAATCAAACCTCTTTCACGCAGAGGTAGAGGTGGAAACAACTTAAAGGTCAACAAGTCAAAACTGGCTTAAAATAATGCATGGGGAATGCCCCTGTGTTGATAGTACACATGCTAATGATGCACCTGTCATCCCAGTGCACACAGCTGGCAGTTGCTATGGAAACGTGTCACCTAGCAGCAGCATATAGTTGCTATAGGGACAATATATCACGTGGCGTCACCTATAGATTAGCTGTTATCGACATTATCACACTACAAAAAAAGGAGGTGTTACAATGAGCCGAGGGAACTCTCTGCCCTGAGAGATGTGATGCATCTATTTAAAACGTCTCCAAATGCTTAAATAACTTCACAGAGAATGAGTTCGCTTCCTGAAAGGGTGGGGCAAATTGCTTTGATATGTTTTCGTGCCTTACCGAAAGCACGCAAAGATAAACCTGCTGCAGCAATTTAGCAATTACTAAGGTGATCACACGAGGCCTGATTTATTATTCATTTTAGACCGATTTAGAAAACTGCCCAGCAAGGCAGCGGACTGGAAACGAAGCAGCGGGTTTTTGCACAAGTTTTGTGTGTTTCATCACTGTTTAAGCAACAAGATCACAGTAAGTCTTTAAAATAGAAGAAGAAGGAGGACATGAACTGAATGCATGTGGCGAGCTCGATTACTGAATGCTAACTTTCATCTCTTTTGGTCACTGCACATGGAAAGCCTTTATGTGTCAAAGCCTGAGTGCATTCTCATTAGGCTGCTGGTGTTATCTGTGTGACAGCACTTCTTCTTTTCTGCTCCACTTGTTTTTTTTTTGTTGATGTTGTTTTTTTGTTTTTTTACTCCAGTCTTGTTAAAACTATGGATGCACTCAGCTTGTTTTCGTTTGCGGTCTTTTCACGGCTGTCAGGAAAAGCATTTTTACCCTCCTCTTGTTTTCGTCAGGCTTTTTTTTAATGCTCTTTCGATCACTCATCACCCCCACTTTGTCCCAGAACAGTTGTTCCCTTTTTTTTGTCCCTCTGTGGTGAAAGCATGACTCAGTGTTGCACCTTACATGAACTGATGTAAATAAATATACTCCATCCTCATTCTTTTTCTGTTCTTGCATTCCTTTTGTCATCTATCCTCTACTTTCTACTCCTAACTCCAACTCTCGCTACCCTTCTTCTTTGCCACCGCCGTCCATCCTTTTTCCTCCTGGTTTGGTAAACCGAGGAAATCTCTCCCGTTGCTCTTGAAACATTTGTGTGGGTTCCTGTTTGACGCACACCGAGGAGCGAAGGGGAGAGAATCAGGGAGAGAGAGAGAGGCAGAGTGAGGGGGAGCACAGAAAACCTGAGAAAAGTGGCTGGTTGTGTTTGTCCTTGTGTGATTCACCATCTGTGGTGGAGAGCGCTCTCTTACAGCAGTTTTTTTTTTCAACCAATAAGATGATTGACATGAAAAATACATTAAAATGTGAGAAGGAGAAAAGAGGGTAGGAGGAGAGAACGTCTGGTCTTGTGTGTGATTCACAGTTACTTTGAATACTAAAAGCTTTGTCTGATTTTGAATATTAAATCTGACTTCATTGCTTTCAGATATGCAGAAGAAAAGAAAGGAAGGAAGGAAAGGAGGGAGGGAGGGAGGGATAGAGCGAAACAGGAAAGTGACCGAATAAAATTCAATTAAAATTAGATACAGATTAAAAATAGATCGAAGAGGACAGAGGGTGGGAGGGAAGAGAGAGACAAACAAAGAGAGCGATAAGATGAGAAAGTAAGCTGGGGTGGAGAAAGAATGAAAGTAGGAGAAAGCAAACATTATTCAGGGTCACAACCAGAATGCATTAGCACACAGACAGCGGGTGAGAATGGAAGCGAGGGGGGGAGATTTACAAATTGTGCCTTCTTGGAAGAAAAAGGAAGACAGGATGGACACGTGGAAGCAAAAAAAAGAAAAGGGAAGGTCATTGGTGTATTATCATTCCCATGCTAAATCTGTGTGATCCTTTATATATACAGACATGTGCACATGCCCGAAGGCTGACATACTGTTTACAAACCTGGGAACCAAATAACTTTGTAACACATGACTACACAGAACATGTGCCTATGGTACATAAAAGTAAGTAATACAGAAAGAATGACATCACATTTGTTCTAAGTCAGGCAATGGGTCATTAAAGTATTCTTTATATTCTTCTGAATATGCCTGTGATCATGAAATAATAAATACATAAGCGAGCATGTCTGATAGCACTCAGAAAGCAGAGAGAGAGGGCCATGCTAAAACTGACATTTCATGACATTTGTCTTATTATAATACGATGACGTCAGCTGGAGCTGTTATTGGTCTATCGTCACACAAAACTGGAAAATTATATCTTGAAAACTGTGGACGCTAGACTGCTGACAAACAGGCAAATGGAACTGATTGCATACTCCCTGCCTTTGGGGGTAGAAGTGTTTCAAGTGCACCATTATTAGTACAATCTACTCAGTGCTTTATACATTTACACTAGACATTTGGCCTCAAGTTATTTGCTGGTAAGCTTGTTTGTGAAATGAAAGTTTATATTACTAAAGCTACTTTTGACTGCTCCCTTGCTGCAAAGGGTCACCACAGCAGCTAGCTTCCTGAACCATCCCTTAAGGGGATTTGTGTGTGTCTAGCTGGAATTGAACAAAGAGCCATATGCCTGCCAATCAAATGTGTTAACCTCTACACCATAAGATAATCTACCGTAGCTTTAAATAATTGTGTTGCACAACGTTAAGATCATCATTCATCAGTATCACAGCTGTTGTTTCTCCTGTTTAAAGGTTCCAGAAAAAGAGAAAACCAAAATGCAGCTAACTGGGGGAAGGTCCAAAACCCAAAGTGAGGACTCAGCGATGTAAACGGAGTACATAAGAGTCAGGAAAAATAAGTATGTGATGCATCATGTGAGAACCCAGCTAAGGTTCAAAGACAACAAAACAAAACAAGAAAAATAGATTTAACCATATTTGTTTATTTTTTCCATGAATTGTTAACTGAAAAACTGTGCAGAAACTGTTCAAAAAAAAACTACAGTCTTATTCAATATTGGAGACAATGAACTTGTGAAATATTGGAATGTCCAGTTGCTGCCAAAATTCATCATTGTATGGCTGTTTTTGTGCTCAGGTGGGTTAACAGCACATACAAGTCAAATGTATTATTTTTAAAAAGCCCTGTTTGGGATTATCTTCTCATGGACCGTCGCATACTTCCAGCACAGCTGCTAGTTTTAGATCACTCAATTGGAGTACAACTTTGTTACGTTGTCGTGGAGAAGCGAGGAGTCAAACCTGTGTGGCCAAAGAAACAAAAAACAGGTTCTTTTTTTCTTTCTGTTTTAAGTGCCGACACATTATGGCATGAACAGTAGCACAGGTTCTGGATGTTGTTCTTCAAACATCAGGATGTTACAGCAGAGCTCTGCATTAATAGCTTCACAAATTCACATCGCACAACCTTGTGGGAAAGGCGAGTATGCTCCTGATCCTGCTCTTGACCTTATGTGCTTCCTTCAGGCGTGGACACTCTGTCCTCTTCAAGTAAAAAGTGGTGAAAACTAGGGGTGCAACGATACACAAAATTCACGGCTCGGTTCGATACTTTGGTGTCACAGTTCAATATTTTTTCGATACAAAAAAATGTTCATGCCTTTTTAATTTGTCATTTATTAAAATTATAAATATATATTTTAACTCAAGTACAGTTTTTAAATTTAATGTAAACAACAAAATAATAAATCTATCTGATCGAGAAATCACTCATCTTTGGAAAAGAGAGTTTATTACAGAGAAAGGGCTCTTTCCAAAATAAAAGCTACACTATACGCTTCTTCTGGGGTATATTCTCAGCAGCATATTAAACATATCAGGTCCCCATAAGGAGAATCATGTGCTAACGGCTGTCTAAATGACTCGGGTAAAGTTTGTAGCATGTGTGCTTGTTGTTTTTGTCTGCTTCCACTTGTCTTTGCACTACGATGATGTCGGCGTAAATGTGCAGTCATATTCATTGTGTTCCCACTAGTGCTGTCAGCGTTAATCTCGTTAAAATGACATTAACCCCATAACGCGGCAAATTTCCGTTAACAAGTTACCGCAGATCGCCCCGTGCGTAGGGCTGGACGGCGTCAACACGTTAACAAGCTAATTGCGCTAACGCACTAGTTCCCACCAATTGAGCATTGCGTGGCACATCCGACATACTGTTTTACTTTTGTCCATGACACGCTTACCATCAGGGTCATGCTTCACATGAAAACCAAGATAGTTCCAAAGGCCACATCTGAATGAGGGTGGGGGAGGTTCAATTTGCCATGTTGCAACGAGCTTAGCTTCTGTCTTGCTAGCTTGCGCTGCGCTCAGTGGATCTGCGCTCGACAGAGCAGCCTAGGCGGAGTAGTCGAACGCAGATCCACTGAACGCTCAACACAAAATTTTGTATTGTTCGATACACATGCGTACCGAACCGAAAGCACTGTATCGAACGGTTCGATATCGATACGAGTATTGTTGCACCCCTAGTGAAAACGTTGGGTCTTGCAGGGAGACTTAATTATGAGCAGCAGCAGTGGGCCTCCATACTAAGCATGGGTCAGTTTGAAAGACAAGTTGATGCTTTTTTTTCTCTGTGCAAGTTTGAGGATGTGAGTTCCTGAAAGCAGTCTGGAGGCGCTTGAGAGGGCAGGATGATACTCAGAACTTTGATCACACTTCACATAAACTGGGTGATTGACCTACTGATTACCTTTGGGGGCTGTAGTCTGATAGAAAACCCTATAAACATCACAAATAAAATTAGCAGGAGAAAACCAGCGGTTGTTCGCTGCTAATTTTTACAGGGCTCGCTCTGAACTGCTGAGCTGTTTTCACATTTTCATCTGAAATTTGCATTTAAATTCAGTACCAAGGTCACTCAGCAACAAATTCAGTCAATGTAATCCTCTTCATGCGCAACAGGACAATGCTAATGTTCATGTGAGGTCAGATTAACAGTCATTTAGACCCAAATGAGTGCTTTCAAAATAAACCTGTGTTCGTTTAAGCCCCCTTCCTTTAATAACAATAATAGATGTATGAGCAGCTGGTGAGCCCAGAGACCATGATTCATTCGAATGTTATGACAGAATTAAGGCGATGTATTTTATTAAAATCTATAACAGCTTTTAAAAAAAATGCAAATAACAACAGGAGAAAAAACAATAAACATGCAAAAGCAATAAATACAGGATGTGAATCAGAATGAAACACACTACCCAAGACTCAAATCACAAGCCAAGTATGCTTTTGGGGTTTGTTTCCTTTACATCCTGCAAGCATCCTGCAGGCCTGAATGTACAGCTTCATGTGCATGCACACTTGCACACTTGTCCCCATGATCGTCCTGAAGACTGACAACAGGCAGCCGAACAAAACATGAGCAGAGCAGGCTGTTGTGCTGCTTGGTGTGCTTACATCTGTATCACTGTTAGGCTCTAAAGAGTATTTCTGGGACTTGGAAAGATGCTAAAACACGCTTTCGTCATGACACACTTTCCCCGTTAGCAAAAAAATAAATAAAACAGCTTTGAAAAAGTGCATGAGGTGACACATCAGCTTTAAATCACACAAACAGAGCTGTGATCTGCACAACTGTGGGAGACGGTGTGCTACTGACTATTACGTGTCTTACACATCATATATTAGGACTACCTGGGAGACTGTGACTATGCTGAAACACATGTGCATCTGTGTTTTGATACAGTTGTGTTTTTTCCTCACTGTGACTATACTGTGCATACCTATGCCAAATACATCTTTTTTTAGCAGCAGCATCTTGTAATTGTATGCACCAAGGCCCTAACAATCTCTTAGCAACAAACTGTAAACCAGTAATGTGGATACTGATTAGACAGTAGAATTTAAAAGTCATTAACTCCTAATTTGTGTCTGCAGGTGAAGAATGACTGCAGCGGCAGGTGTGCTAACAGGCTTGGCCAAGCTAAAGCGCCAGGACTCTGCTCGCTCTCAGCATCGGCCCGTACCACCGACATCGCCGGGCCTGGGACACGCCGCCCCCGAGGCCGCTCCTAGGTGATTGTCATGTGCATTCATTTTAACACAGTAGACAGAACTATAAATTAGCCTTTTAAATTGCTGCCTCTGCAGCAGGAAAGAGGATATTGTCACAAAAGCTAATGTGTATTGGTGAAATTGCTTCTGCAGTCTCTGAAAATTTGCTGTATTTGTTACCCATTGCTGTTAAACTGTTACCTCCAAAAATCCGTTTGTGTTTTCTTGCCATCCTTTTTCATTTAGGAAGAGGAAGAGGCGCACCGATGTCGTAGTGGTGCGAGGTAGACTCCGTCTCTACTCTGCATCTGGGTTTTTCCTCCTTCTGGGACTAATCATCTTGGCCATAGGGATTGGCATGGCGACGCTAGGTTACTGGCCTCACAGTAAAGCCATACTCGCTGGAGGAGGAACTGGAGTCAAGACAGAAAAGGATGCAGCCAATGCAAGCCACAATGGGCAAGGTGAAGAAGGGTGACTAGAAATCTGCTGGCAAAAGTTTGTTCCTCTCATGGCTCATCTCGCTGTTTTGTGGTTTTAGGTACGCCTTCCAAGGAGACTGAGAGCGCTCTGATGCGATTCCTAGAACAGCATCTTCACTCTGAGAGGATGAAGATGCTTGGGCCCTTCACCATGGGCATTGGGATTTTTATTTTCATCTGTGCTAATGCAATACTTCACGAAAACAGAGACAGGGAAACCAAGGTAAGGCTGAAATCATCGCTTCAGGATGCGCACAGTCGAAATACTCAAACACTGTATGGGAAACAAAGAAGTTGGAAGGTTTTTGTGGGTAATGCAACTTTAGTTTTTGCATAATTTGCTTCAAAAGTAGGTTCTTTAGCAATATTTCCATCAAATGTTTCTAAATTTAAAAGCCAGAACTTGTAGTTAATATTTCTTCCCTGTCACTGATTCTTGTTTCTGTCCCTCCTCCACTCTCTACAAAATAAAGGGCATGTACACTCTAGTCATCCATATTCATCATCTCCATAACATGCAGATCAGACTTCTCCCAGTCTCCTTCCACCTTTAGCTCTGCAATTTTCCCTCTGATTAAATTCACTCTGTTTCCATGCTCTCTTCTTCTCTCCTTTGATTCAATTATCCCTCTCCTTCTCCCTTCCCTTTACTGGTAATCCTTGTGAGAAACATGTCCCCCAAGGCCACACGGTGGCAACGTGCACAAATTTAAAACTACAGGGAGATAATGTGTTTTAATGAAACGCTTCAAATATTTTCAGGTAATCTAAAATAAATGCTGCTGCTTCTACTTCTGCTAATACGATTTTCATTTGCTGTAGATCATCCATATGAGAGACATGTACTCCACAGTCATCGATATCCACCGCCTCAGGCAGAAAGAGCAAAAGCAACACCAACACCGGAACAGCACCTGTGTGAGAGAAGTCGGAGATCTTCGAGTCTTCGGCTGCGATACTGCCGCACGGTTAGCCAGCAACTCTCTCCTAGCTTTCTCTCGTGCTGGAAGCATTGCCGGAGGAGGGAGAGGTTCTACAGAAGAGGAGGAGGTGTTGTTAGGGGATGAGGAGTATCACAGACGTAGAGAACAGGCTAAGATGGATTGTAACTTTGCAGGGCTATTGGCACCCCTCTATAAGGATCGCCCATTTTATGGCCCCGGGGTCGGGCTGGTTCATTCGGATTCCATGCGTCACCAGTGGTCAGCGGATGGAGATGGAGAGAGGGGAGGACACCATGCACGCTCTATTGTCTCCTCCTCTATCTCTGCATTTACACTCCCTGTTATAAAACTCAACAACTGTGTTATTGATGAGCCGGAGATGGAGGCAATAACTGAAGAGGACAGAGGAGGAGAGAGAAGAGAAGGAGAGAGGTTGCAGCCTCTGACCTCTGTGGAGTCTCTGGTGGTTCCCGTGGCATCCGTTGCCAAGGCCTCCAAACCACCGGGCCTACACAGGAGTAACTCCGCCTCCTCCTCATCCCGCTGCTCCTCCTTATCCTCGTCCTCCCTCTCCCCTGCTCCCTCCTCTACCTCAGGCTGCTGGCTTTCCCCGGGAGCAGCAAAGAGTGACTTTGGCTCCAACTCCTCTCTGCACATGCTCAACAGCCATTCCAAATCTCTGGACTTGGAGCGCAGACCGAGTATGCTTAGCGTAAACCCAGAGCAGCGGAAGCACCCCAGCTGGCCCCGACTTGACCGCAGCAACAGCAGCCGTAGTAACAGCGGCAGTCGGGGCAGCACCAAAGGCTACAAGCGGCTGGAGGACAGAGAAGAACAAGGAGATCGGCTCTTGGAGGTGTCACAGTCTGTGGCAGAGAGGCGCGACTATAGTAAGCGCGAGAAGCTGCTAATGATATCCAGGTCGCATAATAACCTGAGCTTTGAGCATGATGAGTTTAATAGCAGCACACTGAAGAGAGGCAGCTCTGAGACTCGGTTCTGATCGCACTGAACTAGAGGTTGATGACAGTTCTGTCCTGTTCTGTAAATTGCCCTCCACACAGTATGAATGTACAGCTTGTGCTGGAGGAAACTGACAAGTTTAATGGCTACACTGTGCAGAGAGGAAACTCAAGCAGTTTCAAGAAAGCCTGTTTTTATGAGCAGCAGGTTGTAGAGTAATGGAACAACTTGCACTGTGAAAGAGTTCAGGTCTATTGTCAGTCAGACACAATGGGTCTACTGCATTAGGGTGACATTAGTTGATCTACGACAGTGATTCCTAATCCAGGGCACATCTGCGGTAGGTTAGCCAAGGAGTATATGAAAAGACTAGCTCAGCTGTTACCATTAAATAAAAGAATTAGTGGACCTGAGGAACTTTAGGCAGTGAAGGGAAAACTTCGAATAAGTAGAAATGTTTACAAAAGATAAAATGGTTAAAAGTGATTGAAAGTGGATAACTCGCTAAGTGAGTAGTAGCGAGTAGTAATAGTTGGAACTATTAGCCAACAGCATGCACAAAGAAATGATGTTATGAGCTAAACAGGATGGATAACAAGCTGAAATACTGTACAGTAGCTAGCTAAATTCATAAATGTTGTCAATTATTTTGCTGATGCTACTAAATTCTCATCTTTCAGTATTGATTAATCCAATGAAATATCAATACAAAAGTAGGCTGAAAGAATTTGAATTGTTACCTTAACATAAAAGTAAGATTGCTAGCCATATAAATAAATAGGGGAAATTGGTCAATTGTCTGTGAAAATACTGGATAAATGATTAAAATAGTCATCTAATAGTCCTGGACTAATCATTGAGAAATTTGAACATGAAGGGTTTAACCAAGGAAGAGTTTTTTCAGTCCAGAGGGGTGAACTACAATGTGAGATTAATGGGTTAGCAAGCGATGTTAAGATAAAAGTCAGAGTATTCTGTGTCATGACTTTTACCTGGATAAATCACCATGGTTACTTGTGCTAAATCACCATGGTTACTTATGCTGAACACAAAACTTATTTTGTTTTGTTAGGACAGCTAAGGCAAAGAAAGCCTGACTGGGTTGAACATCCTGTGTAGTATACTCCTCAGGACTGTTGGGATATGTAAGATGAAAAAGGTTGGATAAATGAAAAAAGCTCATTTGCATTAATGAGCTTGAAAGTCTATATTTGGTATGAGCACCATTATTCATCACACAGCCTGAACTCTTTTAGGCATGTTTTGTTATTATATCTTTAAGTTGTGTTCAGGAATAGTTCTCCAGGCTCCTTTAGGGATATTCAAAGATCTTCTTTGGATGTTGGCTGCCTTTCATTGTGCTCTTTGTCAAGATGATCCCACTCTGTTTCAGTAATGTTGATGTCCGGGCTCTGGGGAGGCCAATCCATGACTGATAGTGTTTCACTGTGTATTTTTCCATCCATATATGCTTTAAGGGCACTGCATTGGCAGTGTGTTTGGGGTCATTGTCATGCTGAAAACTTAAGCTGTTGCCAATCAGATGCTTTCCCGAAGGCATTGCATGGTGGATCTAAATCGGATCATACTTTTCTGAATTCTTAAATCAATCAGTGTTGACAAGATCCCAACTCCACTGGCAGAAATGCAGCCCCAAACCAAAACAGACCCTCAATTGTGTACAGATGGCTGTAGACATTCACTGTTCTGCATGCTGATGACAATTTGAAGCAGCACATTTTACATATGTCTTAACTACTCCATAAGACCTGTTACCATTGATTTGTCTTCCTCTTGTCCAGTTTCCAAGAATCCTTTAAGGATATACTGCACACCATGCTGAGATATGCCGAGTTTCTAGCTAATACTATTAATATTTCTGCACAAATACTATTTTATGCCTGTCAAACTGTGATATCTTTGACATTCCTCATAGACTAAAGGAATGGGAACAAATGATGCGTTTTTGTGACAGGGTGCTAGCGATACAATGTGAAATTGGTTCTTTGCTAAGTTGTTTGTTATGTATGGAAACAACACTGACTACTCCCTTGAGTTAGGTGCCTTTTTTATGCTTAAATTATTCATATGTCAGTGTTCAGCAGCTTAACTTACAACCAAGAAGTAATGGTCAGGTACAAGGACTGGACTAAAAAATAAAAAGCAGCCAATGTCCAAAGAAATGAGAATTGCTCATGACCACTTATTAATTACAAAAAATGTCCCCTCAAGGGATTAATAATTTTTTATATATATTTTATATTCCCCTTGCTATAAGAGCTGTTTAACACCCAAATTTCTCATCCGTGGGATAATAAAGGTTTATTCTAATAAAATACATCACATCAGTCTGCTTAATATCATATTAAGAAATCATTTCTGAAGTTTTACCATCACTGAGACAATATAACCAGCACTGCTACATAAGGTTTTTTACATATAAATCACCTGTTGCACAAAGGGTCCCATAAGACGAAGGAAGTTACTACAATGCCAGTGGGCTCTGCAACAGAGATATAAATCAAATAAAGATAGTAGCCTGGGAAATACAACAAAGAAGTCATGATGTCCTGCAGTATTACAGTCCATCTCTAAACTAGAAATAAAAACCTCAGTCTATGGCTCTGCTACAGGCATTTCAAGGTTATTTTTACAAAATTAATGTAATGGATATCATTCAGGATATTCAGTCATACAGTTATCTTTCTGTGTACTATCATAAAACTGAGTGTATGAGAAAACCATGGTTCATCTGGTGCATCAGCCACAGTATTTTTTTCAGTCAAAACAGAAGGTATACTTATAACAACCATTAGTTATTTCTGATCAACAATCAAAAATAAGTTAATGTTTGTCTATATCTAAAAATCTCTAATTAGGATAACAGAGACAATTTGACTCTTTCTGTATCTGATTTATTATTGAATAAATGTTTGAACCTGTATAAAAAATAGTTCTCGGTATTAGAACAATTGAACCCACATTTATTTATCTTGTGCTGTCTTTATAAAACCAGAGATCTGTATCATTCAAGTGTTGTTTCCTTTTATTTGATCACATTTTTATGATGGTTTGTTTTGAGGAATTCCTGTTCTTGGATATCTAATTGAGTTTACATGAATTTGCATTCATATTGTTCAATGGTTTTGGTTTGTTAGTGACCTCTGATCCTTCTGAACACTTGTGTAAATCTCTTTAGGAAACTTGTAATGTGTGTAATGAGTAACACACCTTATTTTGAGATCTAACATGATGTACCCTCCCACTCAGTGCCACATACTGTATGAGTGTTAAAGAGGAACCCCTTTTAAAAGTGCAGAAATCTTTTCAGAGAGCTTTAATGGTCCCCCACAGTCTATGGGTCACTGTCGAATTTTAGCTTCACTAAATAAACTGTATTTTTACTGATATCTGTTTTGTCCTATTGGATGTATTTAAAGCAATTCCAATTATGGTATGGTATGTTGGTGCACACACACCGTGCACCAACATACCATCTGATCCCCCCCCAAACCCCTCACTTAAGCTGTCCAAATATACCTCTAATTTCCATTCTCTGCCTCTTTCACTCACTCCTTCTCCTTCGCTGCATGCAAAATAACAAACAAAGGTCTGGATGAGTCATCACCAATTATCAGTCTGTGGCTCTGTGGGATAACACACACAAACTTGCGCAACACCCTCGCAAGGACCAAGGACTATTTACATCAGAGCATGCAAACATATTTTTTCTAAAATGCATCAAGCAAAGCACGCAGACACATGAGCACACGCAAATGTGCATTTACAATGGAATTCAAAAGCAGAAGGATGATGACGATGTCATTTTAGCCCAAATACATCAAAAAGTCAACTAAAGCTAAATCTAAGCTAAGCATCTTGTTGTGGGTTCGCTGCCTGTACCAAAATCTGATCAGATGGACTCAAGAAACCATTTGTCGGTACAACTTACTACATTCTAATAATGTCATTTGAGCTCATTTTAAACTGAACCTGGACAAAGTTCAGGTTATTGTGCATGCTTAGCATTTAAATAACATTCATCAATTATGTTTAATAAATACCTCAGCTGTTTATTCACAACTAGTAGCTTGCAATTTCAGTCAATAATACCCTTCTTTCTGCTTTCATTTTAGCGAACGTTTCATTATAGCTTATGTTTTTGGTAGCAGATGCCTGTGTCAGCCTGTTTGTAAACACAATACCTCGAAAGGTTTAGAATTAATTCTAATAAAACTTGTAGGGGTGTAGAGTGGGGTCATGTTAACAATCCATTAAAATTTGACTCATATCCACCGAGGTCTTCAAGGTCAACGTAATAATTTATCGGTCAAAAATAGACAAAAAGCCTTATAACTTAGAAACTGATATATTGTCAACATGTAAAAAATATTGTGAGATTTAAAATATCATGACACACGTGACCTCTGACCTCTCCTTCAAGGTCAATAGACTGATTTGTCAAGAAAAAGTTGTCTTAGGATACTACTTGAGAATAGTTGATTAATTTTATTATGAATTTTGAAGTTTAAATACATAGCAATTTGAATACATTTACAATGTTCTTGAATAATTTACTAAACTAAGAAAATATTATAAATAAGCTAAAATATTTAATATATCATTTGATATTCATTACTAAGCATTTAAAGACTTTTTTTCATTTTTAAAAAATGAAATAAATGCTGCACATTTCATACAAAATAATTATACTTAAAACTGTGTCAGGTATGTTAAAATGGATTCAACAGGGCAAATAACAAAATCCTGCCCTTTGTGCTTGTTTTTACTGCACTATAAAGTATGTTTAATGAGAACATGTTGGCATGGGGTACAAAATCAGTGTATACAAAAAACAATGATACTATTCCTTAAAAAGGTAATTCACACAGAGAGTCAGCTGCATTGGCAGAGGTCTGCATTCTTGAAGTGCTTCTTGTTTATCATGTTATCTAGCTATTTTAACAGTTTAACCGATAACAACGTAATATAATATATACTTTTATTAATCCCCTTAGGGAAATGAGTCCTCTGCATTTAACCCATTTACTCAGTGAAGCAGTGGGCTGCCACCAATCCAGCACCCGGGGAGCAGTATGTTGAGACAGTACCTTGCTCGGGGGTACCTCAGGGTAGCCGTTCAGTGGATTCTAACCCCTGGCCTTCCGATCATGGGGCGACCACTATATTAACTTTTTGCTGTACTATCAGTATTGACATTTATAACTAAAACTTAAACATAGTTTGTCACCCTGAGGGCACTTTGCAATTTCCCTTTTGGCAACACAGGTTTGGAAGCCACAAACACAATCAGCTGCTCCTAGAAGAGTTGGGAAGAGCATAAACAAACAAATAAATAAATAAACACCTACATATAACAAATGTTAAGGAAATATGTTTCAATTTCGTGTATCTGAAAGACAAAAAAGTATCACCAAATATTGGTAAATATCTAAATATGAGTTTTGGTATCAGCCTTAAAAGTCCTATTTCGATCAGGCACTATAAGATTATTTTGCAATTTCTGTTTTTGTCCACTGAGTTGAGTTGATACACCTCGGGGCACTTGGCTGTTTCAGCGTAGATATAGCCAATTAGGTCACATACTGGCTTTGTAAGACTGTGGTCCAGTAACTATCCCTAATATTTAGACCTGCATGTCCCTCCTCACCTTATGGTTTAAATAAAAAACAAGTCATGTTTCTCCGAAAGTGGTGTCAACGTAGTGGCACACAGGTAAATCAAACTTCCACTAAATGTGTTTTAGTTGCTAACAGCAACACTTACCTTGCCCCTTAAGCCAGATGGTTGACTGGTGAAAGTTGCTCAAGAAGTGCTCCAACTGTTTCACATAGATAGAGAAATAAATCCTTAGTGCATCAACAGCTCGTGTGGCCAAATACCTTTTTTTCCCTGTGTGTGTAACTGTGATCAACCACAGCAGGGCACACGTGCGATCCCTCATCAGCTGTGCAGCTGATGTGTTACGGAGCGAGACAGCTCGCGCCTTCTCACCTCCTCGGCTGTGCCACACACTTCAGCTTGCTGAGGAGCTCGGGCTTTTAATCTCCCAGCCTTTCAACGTTTCAGTCGATTTATGTACTGCTATAGCTTTGCTTACTTTGCAGCAGTTTACTTCAATTGCTGGACCGAACTTAAGTGATTTCTTGAGTAGCTGCATGGTTACTGATGCATAATGAAATAAACCCAGATCAAAAACATTGGTGTAGCCCTGCCTCTCGCCTAATGGCAGCTGGGATAAGCTCCAGCCCTCCTAAATTAGATAAGTGGAAGAGAATGAATGGGTGGATTGATGGGTGGCTATTATAGTGCAGGCTGAACAATAACTGTACTAGACTTCACGAGTATCAATATATACTGTTCAAAACAATGAAAGGAACACTATGAAAACACATCAGAACTCAAACAATGAAACAGATCTATATTTATACTATACTGATATCGACTGGGGTGATCTGTTAAGAATGGAATGAAAGGATAGAAATGGAAATTTGCAACCTACAGAACTCAAAGAAAGCTTGAAAAGTGTCAAAATGAAGCGATGGGCTAGTCCATTTTCATTGTAGAAACTCAAAATGGTACTCACGAGTTTGTTTGGCCCCCCAGTGTGACCTCTGCCGGGCTTGTAGAGGTGTGTGTGCCCTCTATGGATATGCCTCCCCACATCATTACTGACCCACCACCAAACCGGTCATGCTGAACGTTGTTACAGGCAGCACGTTCTCCATGGTTTCTTAAGACCCTTTAACGTTTGTCCCATGTATTCAGGGTAAATGCACTCTCATCTTGTCAATCTCATCAGATTCAGGTCCACATTCTTGCATCTCATTCCTCAATATCTGCACAAAACAACTTGAAGCTACTAAAAATGAACTGAGGGCATGGCTATACCTATATTTTTAAGGATTAATATGTATAAAAGACTGAGCTTATATGCGCTATGGTCTGAAAGCACTGAAAGATTAACACATTGTTAGTCATATTCTGTCACTCTGTACTTTCAGACCCGTCTGTAAACTTTCCAAGGTCCCCAGAGCAGCAATGGCATTTTGCAATACACGGAATAAAAAACTGAAAAAAAAAGCCACCAAAGCTGCACAAATGACAGAGTGGAGGCAAATAGAACTGAAGTTCATACTTCAAAAAAAGTACAGACAAGGAAGTAAAACATATTAATCTATTTTTCTTTGTCATGTTCGCTTGAACAGTGATTGACAGAAGGTATAACTCTGTAATAAAGATATCAATGTGGAACTAACGTGCAGATAGGGCTGCACAAACACATACAGATCATCAATTACTTAATCTGCTTTATTCACATGTATCCACGTCAACAGATTAACCCCATTTCAACAGGGCTTAATTTGGGTGCGTTTCTGTGTATTTTATTGCATTAAAAATCAGACATTAGCAGCATGTGCGCTCAGTGCTACTCCCTTGTGTTTTTACCAGCAACAACAGCAGTGATGTGGGCAGTTTACTGACATAATCATCTAATAAACAGACTAATTACCACGACACATCTGGAGGGTAAATTGAATGGTTTGCAGATTAGCAGAGTAGGAACGGCTGCCAGGAGGGTGAACAGCGTTAACACAGCTGTCACGGATAATAGCAACGCATCGTGTATTGGGATGAGCCATGCTGAATTAGTAATGGAAGTGACTCATCCGTTCAGAAGCATGTTGGTTTCTGGAGCGGTGAATGCCGGACTGGATTTTTTTTTATAAGGTTAAAAAGAAGCAAAGGACTTTTTTTTTAATTGTTTTTTTTATCCAGACAAAATCCTAAACTGGATGTTGCAGATTTTCACTTTCAGATGCAGCTTTATAACAGTGCCTTTATGTGTTTGAAGAATATCAAAGGCCAGTTCCTTCCCTAAATATGGCCACATGTTTTGGTGGCTGTCACGGTGTTTAAAGAAACCTCACTGCGTGTTGTCATTATATCACGCTGAAGCCTCTTCCAGTTGTTCCCAATCCCTTTGCGCCGAATCCCGAGTAATTAGGCAGAAAACGGTGTTTCCCTGCCGCGTGCCATTGAAAGAGCCTTGTGGCTATAGTTCCAGTGTGCTAGTGTGTGTTTGTGCGTCTATCTGTGGGTTTGTGCGCTTGCCACGAAGCAGCAGTAGGGGTGCCAGCCTTGTTGCCATAGCAGCCCAAGATGTGCTCTGGACCCCTGCCTGAGGAGTAAACTCACTCACAGAAATGAACGCAAACTGAGCTTTTTATAAAAACATAATAACCCCCCAACAACCAGTCATTTAATGAAGCCAAAATATAAATTATAAGAGTTAAATAGAGTTTTAATCCTGTGGCTCGATCCAATAGGCTCCTGTACTGTCCCACAGTGATAACAGGCAGATCAGGTAAGGCCTGAAAGGTTTACGTGTGCTTGACCTGAATGTGTCGAAGCACAGCTGACAGAGTAAAGCGATAAAGTACACTTTATAAATAAATGAAAGAAATGCATTCTAAATATAGGCAGAGACAAGCCCCCTTATTCCCATATCTGTTCCAGTGCTGCTTTGGTAAGCCAAAAGTCTCAAGAGGAGCTGTTCTGAAAAGCTGCAGGGGTACGCACCCCTCTTTACTGCAGCAGAGATCAAAATTTACTAATAGCAGCATTATGACTTTCAACTTCTAAAACTGGCTTTGACCTTTCCAGCTTCATCCTCACATGTTGTTTTAGCGTCTAAAGTTAGAAAGGGTTTATGACATTTTGCTTTTTTATGTGTCACAATGAAGGGAGCTAAATGCAGTTCGTTTTGGTGGAGGGTTGTTCATCATTCAGGAGGATTTCGGGTACAAAGAAAACCCACAACATGTATATTTTATGTATCTTGGACCAAGAAAGCTTTATAAAAAAGCTCCCAGTGACACGTACATGATGTCTAACTTATGCAAGATTAAAACTAAGAGGAACTACGTTACAGTGGTGTTACTTTGGAGCTTGTTGATGTCATTTCTCAGCTTGTGTGAGTCTGTAAGGCATATGATTGGCTGACATTTACCTATATCGTTACAGAAAATATTTGGCATTTTGCCATGAAGACGCTGTGGTGTTCCAGCTGTAGAAAATGGACAAAGTCAACTCTTAACACTTCTCTTCTCTAATGTGTTAATTGTCACATTTAATGAATTAGTCTTTTTTTGTTCACCACTGGTCCAGCAAGCGGCCCACTGGGAATCCTCCCAAAGCTTCCACTCTGGCACCGCATCACAATAAATGAAAAATAATATTGTGACTATTTGAAAATGTGGCCCAAGATACTTCATGTACATAAAGAAATGATCAAAGAAGAATATTAGTTAAGACGTTTAAGAAAAATCTATATACCTAAAAATGCTGAACCATATACTTTTTTGATGTTAATGCACCTCAGCACTCAGCACTCGACCTCAGTGTAGGGCTAAGTGCATGTTTTGTTTGGTTTGTTTGTTTTTTACACCTGTGGCAATGGGACTGACAACACTTGAATTTAAAGATTTGGAGGTGTGGCCCAATACTTTTGTCCATATAGCATATTTATAGCTGCTGTCATTCTGTGTCAGCGTGAATAACTACCAAGGTTACGCTCACCTTTGGTGACGATTGGTGCATTTTTCTGAAAGCAGATCAGCTAAAGAGTAAAATAACCTACTCTATTAGCATGCTCATGATTATTAATCAAAATCCAGCATAATATCTTCAAAATCTGATTTTCTTGGATTGAAAATGATGTTTTTTACTGCTTAGTATTAGTTTTCTATTCACCTTTTCAACCCAAATAAACACGTGTTGGTTGGTACCGGGAGGGAAGGAAGTCGTTTCCTGTGCAAATGCTAAGAACCAAAAATTCAGTCACATGTTGTTGCTTTCAGTAAAACATTTAAACTAAACTGTGCATCAGGACTCAACAATACCTCTGGAGTGAGACAAAGACAAACAGCTGTGTATGGTCCACATCTACACATCAGCTATGCCCGAGAATCAAATTAATTTGACAGTGATATAAGGATATCTAAAAATACTTTGATGCCTCTGCAGCAAAGCTCATTAGAGAGAACACGCACACACACACACACACACACACACACACTGTGCCAATACCAGGTGAGTCACTAGTGGGCTTTGCATCTGTTTCATATTACTTTCTAAATACAGTCTCTGCCTTTCTAGTTCTCCTCCCATCTGTTTCTTCTCTCTCTTGTGGTTTCCTGTTTCTTACCTCCTCATTTCCCCCACACTCACCTGCCACCTTCACCATCGCTTCTCCTCTCTTCCTACCTGCCTGTCAATTATTCCTTCTCCCTCCCCTGTTCTTGTATTCTCCCATACTCCCTCCACTTCCCGCCTTCTGCCTCTACTGTATGTCTCTGATCCCCTGCTTTCCACCGCTGTCCTCCGTTCTCGCTGTACTCTCTCTCCTTTCCATGGACATGACAGCAGAAACTAGCAGAGAGCTCCAACATAAGCTGTTGACTAAGGGCCTGAGTGTGGTAATATTTCACACACTCTTCAGTGAGTGCTACTCAGACAGGCAGGTGGAGAGAGCCACTAATGAGAAAACCTTTGAGACTATAATGGTACAAATGAGAGAAATAGATAAATCTGCCCGAGTGCCACTATCTCAGTTATTTGTTGCTCTGGATAGTCCCGTCTGCTGTCTCTTATTCCAAACAACAGGATGTGATATCATTACATGACATTTTGAGATAATCACGTCAGGTTTTCCTGCTAAACATAAATGTTTAGGTACAGTGTATTTCTTTTAATGAGGTTTCCCTGAAGTAGCTTGTACTCACATTTCAGTTTTAATCAATCAAACATCAGTACGAATATTAAATGGGTAATGAGGGATACAGCGCAATATATTTGATTGGACTCGCTTTTTAAGTGTCTGAAGTCGATGAACAGTAGTGGACACAAGGAGCAGAGAGAAAGAGACTCGTGGGAAATTAATGCTTTGTGAAGGTTTGTAATGGACACATCCATGGGTATAGAGTGAGCCAGTGTGGGTGGACTGACAGAGAGGTCACATAACTAACCGTTCTTGTGAGTGTGTGTGTTTTGTTCTTTGTGTGAATGTTTGTGGTCTCCATGAGGGACTGGAATGACTCTTACAAGTCAGCAAACTAAAAGCTTTGCCACGCAATGCTCACCTCTACGTCTACATAAGACATGCAGTGTACACTAACTGTACACTGCATGCAAAACACACACACACACACACAGGGACGCCCAGCTGTTGCAGGAGGATTTGCAGTCTCTGTTCTCATTAACAACCTACAGTGGATGCATGAATGAGCTAATCTGTGTGTAAGCGTACATGTCTGTGAATGAGGCTGTTAAAAGTACTTTTACACATGCATTCATGAGCATGTATGAGACCATCCTATACTGACTTACACTTTTACAAAAATGCACACACATTCATACGTTTATGTGGAAGTGAATATGTGTGCAGAGGTCAGCGTGTGCGTTCTTACACTGTGAAACCCCTGTATTTCCTTTCTTTCCAGGCTTGATCTGCCTAATCAACCAATCAAGAGGAAGCAACCCACATCTGTCTTAACGAGGCAATTAAATTAGTGCTACTGAAAGGAACAGCCTCCGGGCTCTCACACCCCCTCCTCCTGATGCTCCTCTTGTTTTCTCCTCTTCCAGCTTTCTCTCTCTCTTTCTCTATCTTAATTGCTATTCCCTCTCTCCAGCATCTTCCCCACTGCAGCCCCCTCGCTGTTTCTCTTATTTCCTTCATTCATCATTTTTGCTTCTTTCTATATTCTTCTATGCACTTCTCTCTTTCTGGCCCCACGTTCCCCTCCGTTCTAATGCCAGCTATTGTCCTCGTTTGTCTGTTCTTACTACTCGCCTAATTGTAGTTATCAGTCATGTACCTTGTTACAGAGCTGCTAAATTGGCCACAGGAAATACAAACAGTGCAATTGTGGCTGTGTCCACACAGTGTGCATTCAGGGCACACAGCGCTAAGTATAGGTCATCTACCTATTAGCTGTGCTAAGCGTCAAACATGTAATCAGTGGATCAAAATAGGGTTTTGTCTATATTTGTGGCTATAAATATGTTGCAACGTGAAGTTATTTTAACTTTCCAGAGATTTACTTGCTTTTGGAGTCAGCCTCATGTGACCATTCAAGTCACTGCACTTTCTGATACTTAGACATTGCATTCACTCTGCATTCAACCTACTTACTATATTACAGTATTGGCGAGTTCACACTGTTGTCCAAGAAGTTTCAGCTAAAGTTAAAAAAAAACTGAAAGTTTAAAAAAGGGAGAATGAAGTAATCAATCATGTATGAGTTATAGCCTACAGATGGGAAATAAATCAAAGTAGAAAAATGATGTTGGAAGAGCTTGAAGAATTCCTGGTAGAGTTTGCAGAGTTCAATAAAACCCTGGTGAACCAATAGAAAAAAATAAAACCTTAAAAAAACACAATCCCTATGATGATGATGGTGTCCTTCCTATGTTTATACTCATCAAACATTTGGTGAGCTTTCATGCTTTGTGTATTGATAATTATATTCATAAACAGCTGTAACCTGCTTTGTACTTTAACGACTTAGCATGATATACAGGACATTTACAGTTTGTGTTTCATGTATTGCTTCATGCTTGCAACTCAGAGCAAACAGCTCTTCCAACACTGAAGCAGATGGAACGCAACAGAAGACCAAGCACGGAATAAAATGCAGTAATGAGACAACAACAAAAAAATGACCATCACAGTCAGATGACTGAAGGTCCATGCTGACTAATGAATCCTGGTTTCTGTTCTCACATGCTGATGGTGGGTTGAGAAATTGGCATAAATAACCACAACCAAAAATCTGCTGTGAGTTGGGTGAACATCGCACACTGTTAACAATCATGGAGTTGTGGAGTTCTCCTGATAGATGCTTTTGAAACAACTTATTATTGACCTTTAGTCCATATTGGTTTTATAGATAAATGGTTTTGTTTAAATAACTACGATTGAAGAATTTCCCAGAAATCTGCTGCTAAATTAATTCCCCTTCAACATGCAAAAAAGCATCTGTAGTGTTTCTGAAGCTCCTGATCTTCCTTCTTCTATACTGGGTGTCTGATCAGGGTGTTTATAATTTCCTCGACTGCCAAGACATGGATAGGAACATGAGCATGCACATAAAAACAGCGTCATGTGACCATTCAAGTCACTGCATTCAACCTACTTACTATATTACAGTATTGGCGAGTTCACACTGTTGTCCAAGAAGTTTCAGCTAAAGTTAAAAAAAACCCTGAAAGTTTAAAAAAGGGAGAATGAAGTAATCAATCGTGTATGAGATACAGCCTACAGATGGGAAATAGATCAAAGTAGAAAAATGATGTTGGAAGAGCTTGAAGAATTCCTGGTAGAGTTTGCAGCTTAAAAAAACACAATCCCTATGATGATGATGGTGTCCTTCCTATGTTTATACTCATCAAACAGATTGAAGAATTTCCAAGAAATCTGCTGCTAAATTAATTCACCTTCAACATGCAAAAAAGCATCTGTAGTGTTTCTGAAGCTCCTGATCTTCCTTCTTCTATACTGGATGTCTGATCAGGTGTTTATAATTTCCTCGACTGGCAAGTCATGGATAGGAACATGAGCATGCACATACAACAATACAAAATACAAAACAACCAAAGTCTATAAATATAAACCACATAAAAAACACACACACACAAGCAAGATATCAAATTTGCTCTAATCCCATAACAGGTATCCAGATGAAATGTTGTGCCATAGATCTGAGAACCAATGTGTGTATTTAAACTGAAGTAATCTGAATGCCTCATTGGCCTTTTTTACATAAATAAAAGCCAGTGTTTTGTCACACAGTGGTTAGTGATGTGCCATCCTGAGCATTTTAACCATCGCATCATTGTGTTTTCAGACTCGCTGTGAAGATGTTGGCATGGATCTGACTCAGAAACTTCAGTACACTGCGAGTTCTTGTGGTACTGAATTGTCAGCATACCCTCATTTATTTGTTTTCTCGTTTTTTTCCAAATGGGCCATGCTTATAAAACAAAAATGGTGTTTTATTCAACTAACAACTGAGAAACTACACTCACCAGGAATGTGTCTATTAAGGTCACAAATCAGATGAGTAATCTGTAGTAAGTTTGACTTTTCTCTCAGGGAAGAATGCAGACCTAAGAAAATCTCACCTTTAAACATAAATATGCATGAATATGCAGTTAATGGGTTGAACTGTGTTCAAAGGGTCACCATAGCAGCTCTGCATGTTCGATTTGCTTCTGCAGATTTTTACACCAGGAGGACCTTTCCTGACACAGTCGCCATGGGATTTGTGTCTCCTCCTGGAAACGAAGCAGGGATCTTCCACTTGTTAGAAATGTGCACACTGCTACAATAAAACACTGTTACCCTCTTTTGACCAAAGTTAGAAAGTAAGAGGTGGGTGAGCTCATATGGTGTCGTTTCTTTCCTCAAAAGATCACAGAGAAATGTAATATTTTGTGATTAGAGCGTGACAATCTTGTTTCTATTATGTGTGGAAATATGAATAATGCATATGTGATATGATTTAGGATAGCTGGAGGACCAAAACTACGTTTGTCTTTGTACAAACAGAAATTGGATACAAATTGTCTCAATTTGTCAGAGATAGAGACAGAGGAGAGATCAGTATTGTTTCCAGTTGCCTGGGATAATTGCTTCACTTGGGACAATGATGCTGCAGATACTGTGCGTGCACACACACACACACACACACACACACACACACACACACACACACACACACACACACACACACACACATATTACCATTACGACAATTGGCTCTAACAGTTAACAGAAATGTCCACTGTTGTTGAAAGCAACAATTGGCTTTGTAAGATATGCCTCATATACACAGCGCGGTGCACGCTGCATGTACGCCGGTGTGTTCTCTGTAGTCGTTTAGTTGCCACAGTTACCACTTATCTACAGGACAAAATTACTAAAAATCACACACAATGGCATGTTAAGTGTTTACAGTGAGAGGTGGAATCTGTGATAACCGACAAAACAACAACAGAACCATGAGAGGGCAATAATACTAGAGGCAGATGTGACATTAAAACCAAAATACAAAACACATGTTTAACATGGAGACAAATGCAATGGGGAAAATGTTACATAACGGTTTGTGCACGATATAGCAGTAAATGCAATCTTTCAAATGCATCCTTGCCTCACAGTTATGAGTATGGTTTTTTTGTCAAATGCCGCTGTCGTGACAGAGATATGTACAAAAGGTCCCGGAGCTTCAGGGTCTTGACACACTGTTTGCAGCAGTATTGGACCCCAAGAGATAACAGTGTGTTTATAAGAGGCCAAAAAGTCTCTATAACCAAGTCTACATGGAAGGAACATGGCTTGCGTTACAAGATGTACTTTTCACTTCACCAACCCTTCTCTTATTGTCACAAATCCTCTACTGTCTTCAATCTCAGTCTGCGACTGGGGAGAGTGCCCGCCCTATGGAAGACATCCTGCATCGTCCCGGTCCCCAAAAGGAACCGGCCCAATGAGCTGAATGACTTCCGACCGGTGGCACTGACGTCACATCTTATGAAGACTCTAGAGCGGCTCTTCCTCAACCTCCTCCGACCA
>NW_005187414.1:6062834-6064326 GCF_000239375.1 Pundamilia nyererei
GGTGCTGTGCTTTTGGAAACCGAATTTCCCAGAGGAACCCACCCGAGGGATTAATAGAGTTTTATCTTATCTTATCTTACTGACACCAAAGGACACCTTGTGCATACTTTGGGACACCAGCGCTGTTGATTGCATGAAAACAGGATGATCTATTAGACTGGAAAAACTCTTAAAGAAAAAGCCTTTGCACAAAGTCACAAAGAGGATCAATCAAAGCGCATATAGTCCTGTGAAAAACTATTTACCCCCTTCCTGTTTACGTTTAGTCTTTTTGTATTTTTGTCCCAGTTAAATCTTTCATATCATTAACAAACTCTAATATTAGACAAAGATAACATAAATATATACAAAATGCAGTTTTTAAATGATGGTTTCATTTATTCGGGAAAAAAAGGCTATGCAAACCATCCTGACACTGCGTGAAAAAGTATTTGCCCGCACTGTTAAATCATGAATTGACTGTGATTAACCACATTATTGGAAAGTTGAGTTCAACTTCAGTAGCCACATGGTGGCCTGATTACTGCCAGATCTGTTGAATCAAGAAATCACGTAAATAGAACATGTCTCAAAGTGAAGCAGCTAAAAGATCTGAAAAAGCAAGACATTATGCCACAATCTCAAGAAACACCCGAGAAACAAAATCACTGACATCTGTCGCTCTAGAAAGGGTTAAAAGGCCAATTTTAAGGTTTGCCGACTTCAGCGAACCTCAGTTAAAGCCATTATCCACAAATTGGAGCAGCGGTAAAGCTTCTCTGGAGTGGCCACTCTACCCAAATTACTCCAAGAGCACATCAACGACTAATCCAGGAGGTCACAGAAGAACCCAGAACAACAACTAAATAACTGCAGGCCTCACTTGCCTCAGTTAAGGTCATAATTTAACAATAAGAAGGAAAAAATGTCTTCTATGTTAGAGAACAAGGAGAAAACCACTGCTGACCAAAAACAACACATAAGGCTCGTCTCACATTTACCAAAAAAACATCTTGATGATCCCCAAGACTATTGGGAAAATATTCTGTGGTCTGATGAGACAAAAGCTGAACTTTTTGGAAGGTTTGAGTCCCGTTATGTCTGGTATAAAACTAATACACACCCTTTGATAAAGATAATCTCATACCAACAGTCATGGTGGTGATAGTGTGATGGCCTGGGGTTGATTTACTACTTCAGGATTTGGACAACTTGGCATAATTGATGGAGGAGAATTAGGAGCAGAGATCAGAAGTAACGCGTTACTGTAAACCGATTACTTTTTCAAGTAACGAGTAAAGTAAAGGATTACTACTGAAAAAAAATAGTGCTTACGGGAAAGTACCAGTAATGTAATTACTGGTACTTTCCTGTAAGCACCAGAACTGAAGAAGCTTCTCGGATGAGAGGTGAAACGTCTTCAAGAAACTCAAAGAAGTCCAGACGCTTTTCTTTCCAAGCTCCTTAGACTACGATGACCTGGATGACTGAGAACCTTCACAGACATATCTGT
>NW_005187414.1:6064874-6072225 GCF_000239375.1 Pundamilia nyererei
CAGCAGGATCAAGTCTTTGATTCTGGGTGTAAGCCTCCTGTCACCTCAGCCAATCCAGGTTAAGTTCATCCAAGGACAACATCCAAGTTCAAATCACATCATGTCTTAAAATACAACAGCAGGAATAAAAGCACGTGCAGGGTTTTGGCGAGGAAAATTGCTCTAACTGGCAGGATCAACAGCCCAGGTGTACCATTTTCAATCAGCATACTGCCACACCACCCTTTGTCTCAAATTATAACAAAAATTTGCCAAGGTTCCATACAGATGTGAAGACATTCAGATAGATACACAGATGCTAATAGTACTCTGAGGTAGAAAGGGGCTGTTAAATCTACAGACTGTGGATCAGTTTAAAAGTTCGTAACCAAACTGAGAGTGAAAACAAAATATTCTGTGTTTGCGCAGAGAAAAGTGCACATTAATCGTTAGATTAAATGTCATTTGTGTTAAAAATGTTATTTCTATTCATTTACTTGCTTATTAATTTAAAAAAATAGATATGACACTTATATTAAAATATTTCACAAAGACGTAAATCCAAATTTTCTTTTTTTTAATGAACTCGACTCTATAATCCTCCCTTAAGCTGACTCATTATTCGATCTTGTTCTGCTTCTTTTCCTGCCTCTGCTGGCTTTTCATTAAAAGCAATAACAGGAAAATGAGTGAACATGCAATGCACAGTTGATGCAGCGTATTATGAAGTATCTGAGACAAGTCTGAACAATTTCAATAATTAGCAGGCATTTCCACACAGACTCTTGTGCTCATTGTCTAATGACTTAGACACCACTCAGAACCAAGCAGACACCGGCAGACCCTTGTGGATTCACGGACACGCAAAGTATAATCGCAACTGAAATCCAGTTTCTTTGAACTGTTTTCCAGGGTGGAATGATTGCGTCCTATCTTCCTCCCCTCACCTCAACCCGTTGTGGCAGATGGCGGCCCTTCCCTGAGTGTGCTTCTGCCAGACGTTTTTTCCTTGTAAAAGGGGGGTTTTAGTTCCCGCTGTCACCAAAAGAGGGCATATGATTGTTGGGGTTTTTTCTGTGGGGTCTTTACCTGTTCGGGCATCTGACAAGGATGCCCCCTGGGCGCCTCCTGGGTGAGGTGTTCCAGGCATGTCCCACCGGGAGGAGGCCCCGGGGCAGACCCAGGACACGCTGGAGAGATTATATCTCTCGGCTGGCCTGGGAACGCCTTGGTATTCCCCCGGATAAGCTGGAGGAGGTGGCTAGGGAGAGGGAGGTCTGGGCCTCTTTGCTTAGGCTGCTGCCCCCACGACCCGGCCTCGGATAAAGCGGATGAAGATGGATGGATGGATGATCTTTACCTTACAATATAAAGCACCTCGAGGCAACTCTTGTTGTGATTGGACATTATATAAATAAAACTGAACTGAATTGAGTTAATTAGTATAGCAAACATCTTTAGTGAATAAAAACAAGGATTAGATACACAAATTTGAATTTGATCATTTATCATGGATTTTCTCTAATGTACACAGGGTCAAAAGTATACACTTTCTTTCCAGAAAGCGTCATCATTTTCCATGTATATAATCTGTAAAATCTGAGCTTCTGCACTGACTCATTGAAATGGTGATAAAAACCAACATAGTTGTACATTTGTACCCAGCCAGGCAATGTTCATACAGAAAACTAACACGTAATGTGGGATGCGTTATATTTTTTGATTAATTGACCTAAATCTGCTTTTGATGAGCATCGCAAAGGTGAGAATAGCGAGTAGAAACCAACCATAAGCATGCTCAGTACAGCAAACTTTAAAACTTAAAATCTCTTGTTAAAAAATGTCTGTTGATCATTTTGTTCTTTTTCTCCATATTTTTACTCACCAACAGCAAAAAAAAAAAGAAGACAGCGTATTTAAAATACATTAACTGAAGGTAAATTATTTGAAGTATGAAGTATGTTCACCATTAAAACCCAATTTCATTAAACATATGGCTCAATTTGAAAATCCAAGATGAAGCATATGTGATTCCGTCATTAGGGCTACATTTCACATCAACCAAAGTAAAAAAATAAAAATAAAAATAAAAATTCCTAAAACATGTCCCAATAACGAGAGAACTCAATTTATGGCTGAGCTTAAGCTATAATGGTAAATGATTTTTTAAACGTTTAAATGAAAACAAATGGTGATGTCATGATTTTGTGAAATACATGAAATACATATTTTAAAAAGTATGTTTTTTGAACGTTCTTTGGTCTATTCATAAGGGGCTTGGAGGTTTTCTGTCTAACTGCTTTTAAAATAAGACATCTGAGCCCAGCAATAGATTTTCTGTGGGCTGATATCATCATGCTGGATATTTCTTCAACAAAAAAAAATCCACATTACAGTGACGTTCAACACCTTTATCTGACACTTCCCTCTCAAGAAATACAACATTATTCACTGCAGTTGAGCTAATATTTTTTAAAGAATCATGACACAAAGATAACAGGTAACAGAGTCGATAGGCGGAAAAAAAGAAACCTTTATTTAAGATAAACACATTTTATTTCCTCTTCGTGCTCAGAATCAAGATCTGGTGCCGCTTCTCAGTAAAGGATAACCTCATCTCCCTAAAACATAAAACACTTTGTTTAATAGTGTACAGAGCACTACGGGTGAATGTAACGATTTAAATGAGCGCTCTGCGGTTTTCAAGCATTTTTTTGTGGATCGAATTACGCAAATATCAGCAGGAACCCATCCTTTCAAAACATCTGACTTATATCAAAATCGCTGTTTCATTGATACAAGTATTGCTTAAGGTAATACAGATGATGTTGAAAGCAAATGCTCCTTAATGAGGTAGGAAAGTCTAGTATGAATGGATTTATCTATTCAGTAGAATCTCTACGGTGCCTAGACAATATAATGGTGTTTATATCAGCTCCATCAATCCTTTCTAAACGTATCATGTGAATCACACGCTTTTATTTAATACTATGCAAGTGTGCTTTTGGATAGTTTACCATATACTTTTTGTATAATGATAATACTACAAATTATGATGATAATAATAATAATAGTTAATGTTTTTAATTAAAAACAATGTATGTATAATCTATGATAAAAGGCCTAAACCCTGAAACACACTGGCAACCCTGTTACCCAGCTTTTACAGGGTTGCCAGGTAACAGATATTTTAGACCATTGTGTTAACTGCTAGGTACTAACATGTCATCTCATGACCTTAATCAACTTGTGTTTAAAAAACGTTTACTTTTTAGTAAAAGTAAAGGTTTGTGCAGACAAAGACAAATTATTGAAGGGAAGAAGAAACTCGATACATACTGCATTTAAAAATCTCCCCACCAAAACGAGGGAAATCATTTTGCGTTGCTTTCGCAGCTTTGGGGCAAACTGTTGCTGAATTATAGTGTTTCATAGGGGTCAGATTTCTCAGACACAGATAAAGGGAATAACTGAATTCATATTATTGACCCAAACAATTAATGGTGAAATTTTAACATACAAAAACATGCAGCTTAGTTTTAATTTGAACATTGAACAAAATGTTCCCCAATATAAAACTGCTAAATGGTTGAAGCAGCTGTTGAGTAAAATTCATACATACAACCTATGGACATGAAGCGTACGCCACATATGATCCATTTTCACCAGACTGAAATTTGTAACAAGACAAGGAGTTTATAGCCATGCTGGATGCTGTGTGAGGCTGTGCTAAACAATAGTAGATGACATATATTCACTGCTGTAATGTTTTCAGTAGCTTAGATTAGAGAGTTAATATGCTAACATGCTAAACTCAGATGAGACTCATAACAGATTCTCCATTCTCATATCTGTCGCTCTTACCTTGTTACTTATACATCATCTTGGCCTTTCATCTTCACAGATGATCACAACGTTCAAAGAAGAGCTTCCTTGTTTTTGCTGCTCTCCTTTTCACCCGCTTCATCTTCCCACTCCGTCTGCTTCTCTGGTCTCTGCATTTAGGCGTCCTTCCTTCTCTCTCATCTCCTTTATTCCTAAAAATCCTCTAGCACCCCTCTGTAAATCCTCTCCCAAATTAGTAATAACTGAAACAGAGGATTAGAGACACTGTGATCCTCTGTTTAATCCTCAATTTATTCTTAAAGGGGTACCTTCATTAGGGGGATGTTTCCAAAGCTTTCCATTTCAAAGGTTAAACGTAAGAAATCCGTTTTCAAAAAAAAGAGAGGAAAAAATGAAGGACAACTGAGGTGCGTGTGTGTTTTTGAACTTGCACAATATGGTTTAAATTCAACCACAGTGGTTCACCGGATGCTTCATCATTTAAGTGTTTGCAGTTACAGCTACACAAAGCCACATTTCACGCACGTTTCCAAAGAGAAATCAGAGACAGCTACTTGGAAAACCACCTGGTTTCTACTGACTTAACGATACCAAGGGGATGTAAGCAATGAGAGGAGTAATGACGCGTACACGCAAAAAGAGCGATTGTACGCTTTCAAAGAAGCCGTGATTCATTAAAATAATGCGTGCGTGGAAAGTTGTTGATATTTCACTCGTTGGCCTCATCGTCTCAGCACGTCGTGGACCTCAGCAGAGAAACATATGTCTTACCATAGTATCAACAAACATGATTTCATCCTATGATTAAAAGACATCATTACTAAAACAATAACAACATAACTCATCTGTTTAACATCCAAATAAGTTCAAACAGGAACATCTGTTAACATCTGTTTATGGCCCTTACATGTGCAAAGTTTCATGATACCTAATGTACAATAGTAGACTCCCATAATGTTTTAATGTTTTGTATTTATTCATTTATTTTTGGTGAAATATAGCAACTCAAACATGAAATGGCAAGGAGGAAGAAAGGAAACGAAGATGTCCCACTGTAGATAGGAGTCTTTCCTGACTTGGATCTATTATAATAATCAATAAAGGGTTCCCATCTTGCATAAAATAAATCAATTTTATTTCTTCTTGATGAGAATTTGATCTATTCTGTTAGTGGTTTATTCACTCGATGAGCTGGTGGTTTCTTTTGTTTCCAGTTCAACAAAATGAGTCATCGCGTCAGCATTAACACAAATCAGACCAACATGTACTGATTGTTTGACAATTTTTGTGTGGCTGCTTTTACCCCAAATAGGGCCAGGACCAGGTCCAAAATAATCTGCTTCTAAAGAACCTCAGAAAAGGTCTCAAATGTTGAATTAGTATGAATTAGTCCAAAAGCTTGAAATGTTTGGGTAGTTCCAGAATGTATGAGCTACAGAGACTCATGTTTGTCCACACATGTCTTTTGCACTTTTCTTTAAACTTCTTCTTGTTTTTTATCTTCTTCCTTTATAAGATCATTACAGCAGATCATCTGCTTTCATTTCACCTTTTTCTTATCTTCTTCTGTCACACCAATCCTCTTCATGTCCTCCTTCATTAAATCTATAAACCCCCTTTGTAGTCTTCCTTTTTTCCTTCTGTCGGCAGCTCCATCTTCAACATCATTTTCCCAAATTATCCACCATCTCTTTCTTGTACACATCCAAACCATCTCTACCTTGCCTCTCTCACTTTGTCTCCAAATCACTGAACCTGACTGTCTCTCTGATGTCCTCATTTCCAATCCAGTTCATTCTGGTCACTCCCAATAAAAATCTCACATCATAGCAAGTCTCTGTACTGTCTTATAAACCTTCCCTTTCACTTTTGCTGTTTTCTCTTTCATTCATAGACCTCCCCAGGTACTCATCTCCACCCTATCAACCCTCCCTCCACTCATTTCTTAACCTCTCTTGTGCACTTTCTGTTGCTTTGATCTCTGGATAATCCCAGATATTTAAACTCATCAACCATTATTACATGTTCTCCTTGCAACTTCAACTTTTCACCTATCTCTCTCTCTCATTTACACACATCTTTTCTCTCTTACTTAAACAGACTTTCATTCACTTTCTCTCCAGTGCATACCTCCAACTCTCCAGGCTGTCTTCCACCTGCTCCCTAACTCACCACAGTGTCATCTGCAAACATCATAGTGCATGGAAGATTCCTGCCTGACGTTATCTATCAACCTACCCATCTCCACTGGATATAAGTTATATTTTAGCAGCTAAAACATGCATGACACTACAGACAGACCCTTTGTCTATTATTATCTAAACCTGCCCCTGAAATAGTTTAGGTGAGGATGGATCCTGATGATTTTAGTAATCTCTCTTTTTGCCTCTTTCTGTCAGCTGCTAACATTTTTGGTTTTTAATTAAATGTGCTGACAACTATTGAGCTTCTGCTCAGATTGCTACATCCCACAACTCGAACTCAGATAAACAGTAGAAAATGGATGGATGGATGGATGGATGGATGGATGGATGGATGGATGGATGGATGGATGGATGGATGGATGGATGGGTGGAAGTTATATGTTCAGGAGTGATTCAAATGGCTCCATCCTGTTTATGCCATCTTTTTCTTCTCTCCTGGTGTCTGTGAACCCTGATTTTGCTGTACACAACAATAAACTCCTTTTTAAAGCACGATCATCGCTGTGATCATGTAAGCATACTGATCTTAGAGTGGGCCTGTTATGTTAATGTCTAACTCCACATTTCCCATCTTCCTCCCGTACACTAGCTTTGCATAATTCATAGTCCAGAATAATCCATATTTATCTTTTCCAGGGCCTTGATCCAGTCTCTTTGTCAAGACATTTTAGCTCTCTCCCCCCTCCCTTTAAGCCAACAATCTTCTGATTGGCTGCCTCTTGTAAGCAGGCTTTTAACAACAGGCTGATCGGGCTTCTGTGGTCTTTCCCGTAGCTGTGTCCCTGAGATGACTACATGAAAGATATCCACTCTCACTGACATCATACAGATCCAGGAATAATTAAACTGCCTGAAACTAAGTGTGTAATTCAGTATGAAGCCAGAGTTTTTCTTTTAAACTTTAACCATGTTTAATAGCATGACAAAAAATAAGGAAGCATAGCTGCCACATCTTCCATAACTCGTTATCCAACATCTTGTCACTGAGTCTTCAACGTAGAAAAGCTTACATGGTGTCAAAGACAAAGTCATGCTGGACAAATTGCCAATCCACCACAAGCTGCGAGTCAGTGCTAACCATTGCTCCACAGCCCTCCTAGCTGTTCTCGCCTGCAGTGGTTGTTGCATAAAATGAATTTCAAATATGAACATAGTGTAAAACAGGCAGGGGGTAAAAGGACAACAGGGACTCAAACGGTGGATAAGAAGAGACAGGGAAACAAATGAAAGTGAAACTGAAACAGTGGCGCGCTAAACCCATTTCCATTTTCCTCACCCTCTTTATCTCTCCTTGCTACCATTGTAACTTCCTCACTTCAGCT
>NW_005187414.1:6072289-6077158 GCF_000239375.1 Pundamilia nyererei
ATAACCTTTTAGTCCATCCTTTTAATCTCTCTCACACATATCGTCTCTTTGTCTATGTATTTCTGTTTCCATCCACCCCCCTCACGCTTCTCAGTCAGTATATCCACTTCCTGCCCCACTGCATGTGCATAAATGTACAGCAGACTCAAATGTCAGAGTAACTAATACAACAGAATTCAATTACAACGCACCTCTGCTCTCTCGCTGTCTGAGGTGAATTAATGATCGTGCATATTACATAAAATTTGTAAGTAAAAGTTTTTTCTCTCACTATCTCACCCGTGTCCTCCCTCTCCTCCATAAAGAGCCTTCTTGGCTTCTTGGCAGTCAATGTGGCTGTGTCAGAAAAAAATATCAAAGTTACTGCAATCCTTAATGCAGCTTATTGTTTCTTTGTTTCTGGCAAGCAGCACGAGTCGTTTTGCTTTACACCTAAATGCCTTGTTAACCTTCAAGTCTCACAGGGGCACACACACCCATTTATGCACAACTTTGTTCTCCTGCAATTACTCTCCACATGCTGCCACTTAATATATGAAAAGAATAACTTTCTAAATTTAGGAAACCATGAGAAGTCAGGCCAGGGTTTCCCTAAATCTAGCTTCATGCGTACAGTTTATGAAAGGGGTGTCAACTGTAACACTTATCTATAACAGCACTATGATTTGCAAACAAGGCAATCTCATAGATTGCAATCCTTATTTCATTAAATTAATGTTTAGCTCACAACGCCTTCTTTCAGCAGCAGCCATGCCGGTGTTTCACAGTCTGAAAGCAAGTATTACTATTAAAAAAGGTAACGAGTAATGAGTAATACATGTTAATACTTATTCATACAGTAAAAATACTTTTATAAATTCAGCAATCCAAGGGACACGGAACAATGGATCAGCAGCACAATTGGGCAGTTTCTCATATCAGCTCATGTTGATCCATTTAAGACACACACATATCTCCTCCACATCTCTCCCGGAGGCAATATTTCCTTTGTTTCACATTTCCAGCTGGTATATTATATCCGTTTATCTGCGCCACAACTGTAATTAATCACAGCGATTAGAAGGCTGCAGCTCTGTGTCTACGAAGTGAAGCTTATAGGATTAAGTCGGAAATATGAAGTTCTAACTTTATCTCAGCTCTGAGGTGTTTTTGTGTTTGTGTGTTGAAATACAATGGTAATGAGCTGATAAGGAGCGTCACCGCCTCCATGTTTGTGCATGTAAATATAATAAAGGACACTAGTTACTTTCAAGCTGCTCCTGATGCTAAATTATCAACAGTAGTGAGGATTAGCTGATACAATGGTTTTCTCTTCCTGCTTCCGTCGTTGGTGTCAGCCTCTCTTGAGCTTTCCTTCTGTTTTATTACTCTCTGTCCTCACCTTTGTTCTCTCCTCACTTTTAATTCAATCTAAATGAGCTCCCCTAAACTAAAAAGATGTATGAAAGTACACTCTCAGCCTCATCTCCTCCTCTCTAGTCTACTTTCCTCACTTCCAATTGTTTTCTCTCACCCCTACCTCCTCCAATTCTTTTTCCCTTGGGTCTATTTCATCACATCTCTCCTGCATCCACCCACCGAGTCTCTCTAACACTCACATTCCCAGTCTTTCCTCGCTGTCTGGTCCAGCCTGTTCTGACTCCTCCTCCTGTCTCTCCTCTTGTCAATCACTTCCCTTTTTAAAAAACAGCCTAATAAACACATTAATTACCTCCATCAGTTTTCTGTCTCTCTCTCGTTCCCCCACCCCATGACTGTGTGTTTGTCTCTCAGCATCTCTGCCTGACAAAGCAATAAATTAAATTAGCAGAAGATAAAATGCCAAATATTCTCTCCATGTCGTTCATTTCATCTTCTTTCACTTCCATCACTTCTTCCTCTCACTCTGTCTCACACTTCCACCCACCATCGCCTCTTGGTTTTTTTTCTTCTTGCTATTAGTCTGTGCTGCACATCTAATCTCTGGACACACTTCCTCAATCCTTTTTCCCATTACTGGTCATTGCCATATTAAAAAAAAAAAGAAATAATTTTCAGCGTGTTCTTCTTTTTTGCATTTCCCTTGGACCTGTCTGTCCAACTGCAGACTAATTCTTATGAAATATACCTTCATGCCACCGTTACATTGAAGCATCAAAAAACAAAAGAGCGACCGAGCAGTAATGAAATGACCTGGACTGTAGGTGTGTGTGTGTGCACATTGGCAGGAATAGCTGCAGTATCTGTTATTTGTCGGAAAAACCATCACCCTGCATGACTTTGCTCTTACTATTTTTTATTTGTCTGACTGCTGCTGACTCGCCTCAATTTTCTTTCACTCTTTTCAATTCCGAAACCCTGCTCCGCTCGCCTCTTCTCTTTTCTTCTTTCACACTCGGCTGAAAAACAGTCATCAATAACCAGAGGCAAAGCAGACTGTGTACAGTACGGTGTGAGATTTAAATAAAAACAACAAATGTACACTCCCTGGTGACTCCATTAGGTACATGCATACAGTGCATGAGGTGTTACCAAGGTCGTAGTGAGCGGTGGTGTGGTACTGGACATGAATTAATCTCCCCCTCGGACATTTCAGTAAAAGCAAATATTATTGTTGTAAACATCGAACTAATGGCTGAGCTTGTATTTTGGATTTTGTTACACTGTATTTCTAAAGTGGTGACTGCTCAGCTTGCATGACTCAAAGTTGTAACAGTCTCCGACTATGTATGTTCCACTCTGGCAGGTAAGACGACGCCTGGATGATTTGAGCGATGTGATTTCATCTGTTTCCATCGCTAAAACATGGATAATCAAGTTCGGGATGGGAAAGCTGTTTGATCAGTGCAAGAAAATAACAAAGTGGAGCTACACCAAAATTGAAACAGATCAAAGAAGGGCTTTGATGAACGGCTGTCTCCACAGTGCTTGGTGATGTAATTTGGGGGATTTTTCTTATCAAAGAAGGAAGGAAGTTATAACAGTGTCTGCAACCAGAAGGACACGATGCAAAATAATAAAATCAGGGTACAGGTGACAGGGTTTAATAAGTTGTTATAAAATCCAAACCACTGCATGACAGAGTTACTGGATCTCCTACTAAACGGGTCAAGTATTCAGGGTTTACTTTTCATTCGTCTTTACATAAACATATCGCTTTGTGAAAGCGCGGTGCAGTTTTATGGTCGGCAACAAGAAAACTGCACTCAGTTCATTTCCTTGCTTCACCTCCATAACAGCATCTTTAATACACAACACAGGAGCAATTTAATCCTCTGCAGCTCCACAGGAACTGATGTTCACTGCCTCAAAACTGTAATCACAGTTTGTCGGCGATACTGAGGCAACAAGCGAAAAGCCACAAATACTGAGACTGGACTGTGGAGGTGGCTTGTGTGTTCTCAAAAATGTGAATAATGCCAGTGGAGATCCCATAAAGATATACTTAAATTAATCTTTGAAAATAATATGCAGTGTGACTCAGAAAAATAACTGTCAAAATAACTGTCAGGGAGGTCTTTTTTAGCTTAGTCAGAAAGCTGACAAACCAAGGCATTGCATCATGTTGATGCAAAAAAAAAAAAAAAAGCTCATCAGCAGTGCCCCCAAAGACACAATCAGACAAAAAGCACTGCAAAAATCTCTCAGTGACACATTTGTGCTGTTAAGTCATTCGTGAACTCAGAAGTCAGAGGCTCAGTAATCTGTTCCTTACTCCTTACTTGGTAGTATGATTTGAAATTTAAATATTGTGGTAATATGACAGTCGCCAAGTTAAATCCTGTGCCACGCTGCAAATCAATTCCTGTGCCGGAGGGGTTCACATAAAGAGAGCGCCGTAACACCTTGATGCAGAAGCCTAAATCCATCTCAAGCCCATGAGGCTTTTCCTGGCAGCCGCACTACTGTTGATATTTGAAATCAGTGAGGTTGGTGTTATTTCCTCCCTTCTTTGTGTGCGTCAATACACATCGATATATTAGTGAATACACACTGCAGCTGAGTAATCAGAGGTAAATGTCACACATCTTACATAATGCCCGAAGCTTTGAATCTCATTAACAAAGCCCCAGTAACTATGGCGATGAGCATCATCGGAGACCCCCGATGTAACTTATGCTAAAAAGGCCAAGAGGTTGCCATGACAACTAGAACAAAAACAAGGGTGAGAAAGTTGGAGCTGGTTTATTGAAGCCATGATATGTACACAAACACACACGGACACTCAAAGGCCTTTATGCTCAAATGGGCACTAATATGTCAATAGTGTCCAGAAAAAAACATGTTAAGATGTTAGTCTTTTCCTTCCAGTTCCTTTTTATCATCATCATCATCATCACTCTGTGCTCCAGGCTCATCCCTCAGCATGTGAACACCCTCGCTCTCTCACACACACACACACAGTGGGTTTGTAATGACAGCCAGACTGGAGCTTGTTAGCACAAATTCACATGAATGTTAAACAGCACGAATATCACTACCAACGTGAGATCATATAAAAACAGGATTATTTAAATATGACATGTTATGTCCTGTCATCTCAGTCAATTTATAACAACAACATTATGGCTCATGAAGGTTTTCACTACACTTAAATGCAGATCAACTTTAGACTGTATATAAAAGATGAACACTGTGAAGCCAATCATTAGTTTGCTCTCTTTCCTGCTTTGTCATTTACTTTTTTTCCAAGGTGGCTCCTTCGTGGTTTCCCTGCCACTCAGTCAGTCGCTCACCTGTCGGCATTCAGCTAGTCAACTCACCTGCAACTCATCAGTAGCTCTGGAAGCAGAGTATTTAAGAGTGAAGCACAGACTCAGTTATCAAAAAATCCTTGCATCAGCCAGGTAACATGCTTGCCCGCAGTCTGTTCCGTCCGTCCGTCCGTCC
>NW_005187414.1:6078148-6079478 GCF_000239375.1 Pundamilia nyererei
AACTGTGGGAGTTATTGTTCTCCTGGCATCGATTATGATAATATGCTGTATATGCCTGACATCTTTATTCAGTTTGTCATGCATCTCTATGTTTTGTTACAGCAACAAAATCTCTGACTCATGACTCCTCTCTTTACCTCCTGATGGGCGTTTGTTTTGTTTTGGATTTTTTAAATTTATAAAACAGTACTGGATTAACTTACAGTTTTTCTCAGTAACTTTCTCTGTATCAGCTTGAACAGTTACCAGCAACGCTCCTCCAAATGGTTGCTTTTAATGTGCCCAGGGTGTTGACAGATTTTCTTATTAAGCACCTTGGACATAAAACACTGCAAAAAGATCAGAGGTTTTTTGTTTTGGATATATGCATATTGCATGTCATGTTGTATGCTCTGCATTTTAAGTTGTTTGTATTTTTATTATGTTTGGAGTTTGTGTTTCTGCTGCCTTGGCTAGGTCTCCCTTGAGAAGGTGACATCTGTGGGACCTAAATCAAGGTAAACCAATAAACACTGGCCATGTAGTAAGCTGCGCGTCCACTAAAAGATCTTTCCACACAAGCAAGCATGTTACATAACACTCAGAAAAACTTAGGAAAAGATATTGCAGATTTCAAATTGCAATGTTTTACTCAAATGATGTTTATGTGTGTTGTTCTTTTTGCTGTTTCCCTCCACTTGGCCTTAGCACAATGTGGCAGACGGGGAGAGATGACTTGGATTCATCTCACTGTACAATCAATGAAACACAGGATCCGTTCCCACAGTGCTGACGACACAAACATGATCTTCCGCCCACACAAACAGATGCACACATCCAACTCCACTCATCAAAGTGGATGCTGCCTCATACCTACAGCAGCAATCAGACAAAGAGGTGAGGCAGGATTCCTCTTTTTTCTGTGAATGTTGGTAACAAAAAACACACTTTGCTGAAGGTTGACTTCAAAGTAGGCAGAAATAAAAATGTGAATGTTACGTCCCCCCGAAGGGGTCTAGGCATGCGAGTGAGGGGACCAGTAACAAATGAGTCCAGAACAGAATGAAAGGAAAACAGACAGCTGTTTTTAGTAAATAAAATAGTCTTTATTATAGATAATCATAACATAAAGAGCCGGCAACGCCGTTTTACCAATAACACTTGGAAAAAGGGAAAAAAGGTTGCAACAACAAAGAACACAACAACCAAACAAACTCCACACCACGAGGAGGCACTTCCAGGGGCCCACAAGCTCACCCTATCACTAGCAGCAGCTAGTAGTGATGTGACGTTCTGTATCGAGGCTTCGAAGCTTGTGTCGAGTAATGGAGGGGGCGTTTCCGCGATGCGC
>NW_005187414.1:6081502-6085517 GCF_000239375.1 Pundamilia nyererei
TCATTTGCCTAATTTAATTAAACATGCATGTATACATCCATGCATGATACATGCATCAAACTACCAAACTACGCTATACAACCTTCAAAGACGCCACAGCCTCCACCCTTCTTTCACAAGCCAGCTCCAAAAAGAAATAAATCTTTACACTGATTAGTCAGAGGGTGGAAAACAAACTTAATAAGTTATATTGATGTTGATGGCAGCATCACACAGTTAACCAGAGTTCTTACTGGCTGTAGCCAGATTGTGTCTGTGATTTCACCCAAAAGCCTGAAAGCAATGTTCTGTTTAAATGTTTGATGGGGAGACTGGAAGCAGATTGTCAAACTGCAAAAAGGACAAAGATACTTAAACTTTGTCACATACAAGCAAGGATACATCACTCAGCATAACATTATGACCACCTGCCTAATATTGTGTTGGTGCCCAAACAGCAACAAACAGTGATGCACTGTGTATTTTCTTGCCTTTCTATCAGATCCAGCATTACCTTCTTAGGCGATTTGAGTTACAGTAGCTCACCTGTTGGATTGGACCACAGGGGCCAACTTCGCTCCATGACCCTGTCACTGGTTCACCACTCTTTGTTTCTTCGACCACTATGGATACAGACTACTACAGACCATGAACACCCTACAAGAGCTCCCTCCATTCCACCACATCCCAAAGGTGCTCTGTTGGATTGAGATCATGTTCAAGAAACTTAAAGAAACCCGAGCTAAGTAACACGGAGAATCTTGAATTATCCAATTTCGCTGAGACTGGATGAGTTATAGCCTCAGTTTCCTGTTCTTGGCTGAGAAGTTGAGTGTAGCCAGTGTGGTCGTCTGCTGCAAGGTATAATGTTTTGTACTATCACACATGCTCTTCTGCAGACCTTGGTTGTAATGAGTGGTTATTTGAGTTACTGTTCCCTTCCTATCAGCTCAAAGCCATCTATCCTCTGACACCAACAAGGTATTTTGACACAGGAAGCTGCCAATAACTGGATCTTTTTTTTTTTTCAGACAGTTCTCTGTAAATCCTAGAGATATTTGTTTGGGGCAATCCCTGTAGATCAGCAGTCAGACCAATCTGTCTGGCACCAACCATGTGGCAAAACCGTGTCAGACTAAACAAAATCGCCTTTCTTCCCCCAATTTGTTGCTCAGTTTGAACTTCAGTGTTTTTTTGACCATGTCTACATGCCTAAATACATTGGGTTGCTGCCATGTGACTGGCTGATTATATATTTGTGTGATCGAGCACCTGAATAGGTGTACCCAATAAAGTTTGTGGTGAGTGTGGTGTGACCTGTGAGCCAAGAAAAAAAACAAACTTGTGCCTGTGACTGATTACGGAGATATATTGTATATGTCTAAGTAGCTAGATAAAATAAAAGATGAAACATCTTCACGAAATTTAAAGAAGTCCAGCTAGTTTCTTTCCAAGATCCTTAGACTACCATGACCTGGATGACCGAGAGCCTACACAGATTGCATATGCATGCCATGTATCTCTGCATTTTAATGCAAACTGTCTGATTCAGTACTGCATTCTTTGTGATTTAGTGGCATGGTCAGCAGGCCACTGGTGTGAAAGTCTCTGAGCAACCATCAGAAACAGACTCCATGAGGGTGGCCTGAGGACCCAACATCCTCTAGTGGGCCCCGTGCTCACCAGCACTAGAGCCTGTTTGAGACGCTCCACCACCACAATCTTTATAAGGATAAGCTAAAGAGAATGGATGGATGGATATGTTGTAGTGATATCGTCCAGATAACGGTTATCAGTTGTGTTTGAAACTAATCAGTGATGCCATCAACCAAAACGACATCAGTGTTTGTTGGTGCAGAGAGTGTTTGAAAGCAGAGAAAGGCAAAAGAGTTGAGAGAACAGCTGAAAAACTGCATGTGTTGTGAGGTTTTCTTTTATGACGCAGTAAGCACAAAGGTCTAAGGTTCAATGATCAACACTTCAGAAAGCCACAGTGCACACAAACATGTACAGAAGCATAACATGTAAATTATTTCCCAGATTCAAACGGTTTAAGGACACCAGTGCATACAGTAACATGCACCAATCCTCTTACTAAACACACACACACACACACACACACACGGTCCAGTAAAACTAATCTTACTAATCACACGGTTCGACTGTTGAAACAGAACAAAGTTCACATAGTCAACAGCAGTGCTGTTTCTCCCAATCAAAGTGAGTCGGGGACAGAGAAACACAGGAAGCAAACACACTAAAAAGAAGAAACAAAGAACTGGACTTCTTTTAGCTCATTTTCTCACTGTGGAAATAAAAACATGAGATTTATTTTTCCTGCATAATCTCAGCGGCGTCAGCAGCAACTGACTGATTTCTTTAAAAGACAGCTTAACGTCAGCAAGGACAAAACTCATTAATCTCTGGAGAACATCTGTAGGTCATTTCCACCTAAAGGCCTTCAAAGCTGCATTACTGGGGGCCTAAAAACCGTAAGTAGATTTGGTTGTAGTGTTAATGATAACTGTGAGTGTGATTCATGTTTTGTATAGGTGATCCTGCTTTATCTGTACTGACTGTACACGTTCGTATGGACAAAATGAGCACAAGGTTTCATGGCCAAAGAGTGAAACAGTCACAAATGTGCAAACTGCCGTGAACTTTTGTATTTTAGTCTAAACCATGACCGAGATCAAACAGTCTTGTTCCTAATACAAAGCTTTTGGGAACATGCCACTCAGAGCGCATCTGGAAAGTACTCACAGCACCTCACATGACCACATTTTGTCCTGTTACAGCCTTCTTCCAAAACAGATTTATTTTTTATTTCACCCCATAATGAGAAAGTGGGAAAAAATAGCTTTAAACTGCAATTTCGTTAAAAATCAAACACAACTTTATAACGTGTACGTAAGCTGTCGCAGCCTTCCCTCGATACTTTGTTTAAAAAAAAGTAACAACTCTGCAGTGTGAATATTTTCCAAATGCACTGTGTGTACATAGACACAAGTGAATCCATAAAAGCACATGTTCATGCGAATGAGGGAAAACGCGTGCAAAGGAACTCGAACAATAGATTACATGTCACAGTTATCATTTCATAACCTGCACTGAGACCGACAAGGCCGCTTGAAAGGGATGAAAACTATGATTCAAGTTTCAGCAAGGTTAGCTGAACCTGCAGGGAATTATTATTTTAAATAAATATCATTCTAAACTTTGTATCAAAACCAGTGTTTGAAACACAAAATATATAAATGTCATGACTGCAAAGGATTATCCATAATTTAGACTATAGAGGCTTTAACACCAAGCATGGAAGCAACATTGCTGCAAGTCTGGAGTGTTGCATTGTCACAGTTTACACTTCTAATCATATAGAAATACATATTTAAGCAATCACCCATCTGTGTAGTGTCCAGATGTCCATTCCTGGATGAGTACAGCCTGCAGCTGTGCAATGGTCATTGATTGCGGCTGCCTCTGATGAGCACACATCATGTCCTAGGCAAGTTCAAAAGAAAACATATCAGGATTAAATGCTGATCAAAGACATTCCCCGATATGTCCCTTTTTGTTGTGTTGTAGTTTTTAACCATACGGTGCAATGACAATACAGTTTATTCTGAATCTGATCCAAAGGGACAGCTACTCTGGTTGTGTATGTTCTAAGATCATTGGTTTGAGAATGTATACAAGTTTATTCAGTTCCACCCTTAACTAAAACCAATCAACCAGAAGCGAAAACTACACACAGAATAGTTGTACTGAGAAATCAATTTAAAAGAAATTTGGAACACGTTTCTTATTTGATGTCTGGTGTTTATTCCAACCTTTGATTGGCATACACACGCTTGGCTACTAAAAACAGTCTGCTTTTATTAACCCTTTAAAGCCTGAACCATGAAATAATTGCCAGGCAATTGTAATTCTGAAAATAAAGTTCTATTTTCAATTCAATTTTATTTGAATTTTATTTTCTTTATATTGCAAGGTAGACCCTACAATAATAAAACAAAGAAACCCCCAACAATCA
>NW_005187414.1:6086028-6110423 GCF_000239375.1 Pundamilia nyererei
TCAGCACTACTGTTACTTATTTGTTATTTAACCTAAAACTTAGCTGTAGTCGGTCCGACACATTAAAGTACTCGCGTTGATGTGTTCTGCGATCATATCGCCACAGCAGACCTGATGTTCTCCCCGTTTCTGTTGCTTCACAGGACTAACATGGCTGTGCTGACTTCTCCCTGGGCTGATCTGGCTCTGTTCCTGCAGGGAAGCATCACAATGTCAAACAGTGATGCAGGCAGCTTTTTTCCAGTGTGGCTGTTTGGATTGATGCTCTTCCTGTCTGTCTCTCTGCTGCTGCTAGCACTGATCATCCTCCTCAGTTGGAAACTCAGACAGGGTGGGCATTTCTCATACTCACTCATAGTATTATTTGAACAGTATATTACAACTCACGTGACCCACAGGTAAACAACAAAGAACCCAAACTAAACGACACTCTGACAATTAGTTACACTGGACTGGTTTTTGTGGATGCGTAGTGAGAGAGAACTGCCACAGGCTTTAGATTACTCAACACATGAAAAACCTGGAAACATGCCTTTTCCTTCATCTATATGTGTGCACAGGTGTTGCTTTTGCCGGATAAATCGGACCCATTTGTTCTTTGTGCGGCCGTAAAACAAGGACATGTGCACACATCCTGTTATGATCATGGCTGTGCTTTCACCATCTGCTCTGGTTCAAAGTGGATATATTAATAAAAAGATTATTCATGTGTAGAAAAATCAATCATAGGGAACTCCAGCTGCTTTTTGAGAAAATATGACTCTTTTGTGACCCGTTTTTAAAAGACAATCATGTGGGAATGACTGCTGGGCGTGATTGGGCATCAAAGCAAGAAAGTGTGCAATTTTTAGTGATTTTACATTGTCTGCTGTTTATTCGCATGCTAATTACAATCATTTACAGGTAATCAAACGCATACTGTTTGTCAGTGGTGCTCAAATTACACAAAGCTTCTATTTATGTTGGTGAGAAACAAATCTGGGTCTGTGTTCTAGATGGCAAATCACAACAGTAGAAAGAGTTTTACAGACATTTTACTATTTGATGAAAAATATTAGCTCATTTTGAATTTAATGGCAGTAATGTGTGTCAAAGTTGGGGGAAAGTAAAAGAAACAGCCAGAGGAACATTTAGCAACTAATTAGGTTAATTGCCATCACTGTGTTAAAAACAGACATGATTCTGGCACGGAAACTACTTCATGGGCTCAGGAACACTTCCTGTAATCACTGTCTGTGAATACTGTGCCATCCACACATGCAGGTTAAAGCTTTATCGTGCAAAGACGAAGCCATACGTGAACATGAACGCTGGACTGAGACAGAGTGGAAAACTGTTCTGTGGTCAAAGTTTGAAATTCATCTCTAATCTTTCATCCACAGCTGACGCTGATCTGTTGAAGCTAGCGCAGGACAGAAGCTCCATCAGCACCACCCACAGGCATGTCCACAGAGGACGGCACAGAAGAAATGCTGGATCTCATTTCTGCGCCTGACAGTCATGAACGGACACATTTTAACACAAATGAAGGAACACCCTCTGTATATGACACTATGTGCTCTCTCCTGAGGGGCCACACCATGCTGGACATTGAAGACACCGACGTCGTCTGCCTCACCCGACTGACATGAATTAAAAAGCATAATTTACACATGGATTTAAGTTTTAGGTATTATGTCTAATAAATATGCTGCACACATTTTCAATCACACTTCCAAGGAAATGAATGAGGAAATGAAGCGAGTATAACAATCCTTTATTTAAACAGTGTTACACAGGGGGGGAGGAGTGGCTGTGTGGGGGGAGATACAAGACATTTAAGCTGCTAGACAGAAAAAACCCTACTGGTGATCACTGGTTAGCTAACAGAGAGCAATGAGGCAGTTGGTAGGTTTTCCAAAATGAGTTTCTGTAAAGTTTCCTTTGTTTGTGTGAGTTTTATTTTATTAATAAAATATAAAAACTGTGCTGGTTTCCCATTTCTCCAGAGTGTGAAACAAAGCCTGAGATTTAAGTGTTCAGAGGATCCTCCAATTAGAACCTGCTATGACACCATGTGGATTTAACGTTCTCTGATGTGGATTCACAGGCGTAGAGGTTGGTAAAACTTTTCTTGGTGTAACCTAACGTAACATGACACATTTGGGAAAATCCGATTCCGCAGCCTCAAAGCTCATGTGATTGGTTAAGAGAGCCCAGAAGAACCCGGAAAAGCGGTTAAAGCTGGGGCTAAACGTACAAAAAGGAAAACAGTGGCAGAAATTTCCATTTGTAGTGGTTTTCAAAAAAAAACAACGACACTGCAACAATTTTACAAATATGCAAAATGGAGGGGGAACAAGAAATCCCACTTTTAAACAACTAGATCACAGAGAAAAGATGAGAAATTATGAAAAAGAAAAATCTACAAATGTGGTCACTGTGATATTACCAAAGGCTTTTTTTCTGTTTGTTTGTTTTTTGGAACATCAAAAGCTTCCAAAGCTGCCTAGTGTTGCACGGTTTACATTTTTATAAAGAAAAAAAAAAAAGCTTTTCTGCTGCTTTGTCTCTTTACAAGAGGGTTCGAGGTTAAAGCTTCCCCCTCGTGGAATGTCATTTAACTGCATAGTAGAGCTCAGACCTGCGTTTCCTGATTTAAAAAAAGCTTCAGCTCTCAGTTTGATGAGCACGCTTAACTACAAAAGTTTTAAAATGGGTCAAATTGGGCAGTGATTACTCATCAAGTTAAAAAGCTGATTAGCAGTTTTTTCTTCCTTTTTTATTTCTAAAAATGAAATAAAATATCCTTTTGTCTCCCATTTAAAACACGTCCAGTCAAAGAGGGAGACGTAGATTAATCCAGACCAGTCTAAGGTGGAATGTTTATTATACTAAGTCAGTGGCACTTCTTCACTTACAATCAGCTAAATTTCAGGAGAACATGACTTTGCCTTTTTGCTGCTTATGCTAAAAATGCGCATCAAAGTAAATGCACAAGACCAAGCACCTAGCACATTTAATGCCCCCAATATTTACACAAAGCTACAATTTAGTTCACTTTCTTTTTTTGTTTTTTGCAGAGTAAAAGGACAGAAAATGAATAAAACATAATGAGTTTCCATTTAGGGGGTTTCAAGAGCACTTCAAACCCTCTGATACACTTCCCTTTAAGCTGCATTTTGGCTGGTGCGTTGTAACTTTTGTTTTTTTTTGCCTCAGTTTGAAGTGTGGTGACAGATTCAGAGCGTTGTGGTTTTTTTGTGGTGAACAACGTGGAAATCGGCTGAATGAAATGTAACCAAAATAAAAACAAAAAGAACATGCAGAGAAACGTTTAGCTGTAGTGAAACAGTTACAAAGCAGCCCGACGCGCTGTATGAGCAGAGATAGTCCACACGCTCTCAAACCAATTGACGTGGTAGCGTCCTACCTAGACTCACTCGAGACTCCTGGAGGATTAAACTGCGTGAAGACATGCTGAATTTAATCCCATACTCTATCATATCAAGCAGGTATGAAAAGAAGCCGGCGATGAACTGAGCTGAACTACGGCGGCAAACGGGCTCCTTGGCAGAGTTAGCAGGCTGCATTAATTTGAGTCTGAGCTCCTTTCAAGTCATCCTCATTTTGGTACCTGTGCTAGTTGGAGCACAAAACTCATTCTGAATAATTTAAATAGCAGTATTAATTTTGCATTATGCATTAAGCCTTCAGAATATTAAAATACTTCACTGTGGGATGCAAGAAAACATGCATTATTATTCAAATTCTCTTTTATTCCCTGGTACTTATCGGGCAATCTCCCAATTATCCTTCACTTTACAGCTCCGGTCTCCCAATCCAAAGTCAGTTTATGTCTCCCTCGCTCCCCCTCAGGCCCAGCGGGAATGGTTAGTGTCGTACAGTGGACGAGCCTGGGGAGTAAAAAGCTGCTCCCATTGATAACCTTCATTTTTACTGTGCAGAAGTTGTCATTTTCAGTTCAAATCCACCTTCAGTTTAGCTTAAAAAAATTTTAAAACTGTAAAATTGATGGAATGTATTCCACCTACATTTTCGAACTACTGCTGAAGCTAGCCGACCCTATTTAAAATGTTCAAAACCCGTCTCTTCTTCCAGTTTAGAAAAAAAAGTGAATTGAACTGAAAATGCACTCACGCGGCTGCACACACAAGGAATGTGGATGAATAATAACTATACAGGAAAAAAAAGAAATAACAGAACCAAAAGACCTGGATGACTCTCCTGCAGATGTTGAAGTTACAGCTCCCGCTCTTCTCTAATGATCAGGAAGTAGAAGTGATAATGTGAGGTGCAACGTTTCTACCATTCACCTGTGAATATGTGAGAGTGAGTGTGTTATATTAATTAAAAAAAAGAGCAGACCAAGTTGTGACATCCTGTTTCCTTCATGTTCCTTATAAACTATTATATTACTCTCCATTTACATCACCATGAAGCAAGAGGGGGAGCTGTAATTTAACAAGTTACCTTTCTATGCCAATGCACCGGAACCCAAGTACAGGTGCATAACCTCACTGTTATGATAAAAAGCTTTCTCTACTTGAGCATCTCAGCGTGCTGTTTTTGTAAGAAACGTTAGCTGAAGGTCATCAGTACTGGTACAAAATGATCAATGCAAGGATACAGTTTCATCCAGATTGGTTATCAGTGCATCCCTAGTTTCATCTTTGTGATAGAGGACAAACATGCTATCATCTGTTTATAAAACAGTTACAGAAAAAGCACAACTAAAAAAAAAAAAATTAAAAGCTACAATTGTTATGCTAACAAAGTGGTTCTTTTTGTTCCCTCAGAAACAATGAGAGATTTTTTTTTTCTTTTTCTTGGTTTTGCAGTGAGGGATTTAGATCGCACCACAGACAATAAGAAAGGAAGAGAGTGGCAACTTCGGTCCATTTGTCAAACCCTTCTCTCCCTGTTCTTTAAGCTCCTCTTCTTCTCCTCCTCCTCCTCTCCCGTCAGTCAAGGCTGATCGTCGTGGGTGATGAAGGTCGTTCGACAAAGAAAAAACAGTCATGACGGGCCCTTCAGCTCTGGGGAAAAAGAGAGGGGGTGGGGGAGTAATCAGCCTGGGGCACTGCGATGATGAAACGACACTGGTTTCCTAATCAAAATGTTCTCCTTGTACTCCTTCCAAAATCTAATGCCTCTTTTCCCTTTTTCTCTTTTCAACTGTTGCAGCATGTGTGATGGCAGCTGGTTTCTTTAGCAGCTTCTCCACATGCACCGCTAAATAAACCTTTCCCCATCAAATATAAAAAGATTAATAATAATAATAATAATAATAATAATAATAATAATAATAATGATGATGATGATGATGATGATGATAAGCTACTATTTTTATCATTACCTGAGTTCAGTCAATCCTCCTCAGCCAGCTCAGTTTCTTTATGAACCACCACTCTGGTAACAGACATGTCAGGATGTTGCTCTTTGGCCTCCTTAATGGCCTGGGCCAGTGCCTGCAGTACCGATGGGCAACCACATGGTGGAAGCACCGAGCACAGCAGGCAGTGGAGGGGGAAGGAGGGGGGGAAATGGTGGAGTTAAATGAAAAATAAAAGAAGAAGCAAACAGAAAAAGACATATGTGCTGGATTTACAGTCAGTGTGACATTTTACTTCTTCGGATCAAGTAAAATGCATTTAGAAGAAGAATTCACTCAAATAAAACCCATCTCAGTGATATCCAAATCTGTTGTTTTTGTGTAAATCCAGCGAATTAAACCAGACAGGCAACTTAAACAAAAAGACGAGCATGCAAAGAGATGAAAGAGACATTTACCGTCCCAAACATTTCAGGGCTACATGCAGTTTGACATGAATTCCCATGAAGCTATTCACACAGGTGAAAAGTTCTCTCTGGAGTTTTCCATGTTATCTACTGGAGACCGTGGCAACCTGCAAGCAACCACTCTCAACAAATGTTGCACTGCCTAAGTACCTGTATCGCTACACCCCAATATGGACAATGAGACTTTTGGTATTGCTTTTTAAGTATCTGAATCTGGCAAACAGTGCGCAAAAAATTGCCAACCTCAGGGCCATGCATAATTAAGAGATGGCTCAAATTAAGGCTGGCAGAATGGATCAATTACTTTTGCTGGGGTCTTTAGGAAGCTAGTTTAAAATATTTAAAAAAGATCAATTTTCATACATCTGGACTGGACTAACTGAGATGCGATCTCCTCTGTGCAGTGTGTATTTTACTGTACTCTGATTGTCACTGAGGAAATGTGACAATCACAGAAAAGCATAGTATGTGAAATTAGTCACTGCAGGAGGAAAAAAAAGCAGTATGCCAACATTTTATACATGAAAAGATGTGGTGAAGAAGTCACAGCAGCAGATTCCAACAATGAGTGGAATATGGGTGGATCTGATGGCGTGAGTCAAATAAGTGATTCAAAAATAAAACGTAGCATTAAGACTGCAAGTAACATGATTGACATGTCCCAGAAACCCATCTATTCTCTTAAATCTTCTAAATGAGAGAAAATTATTTCCTTATGAGTCAATCTGCAGAACAAGGATCTTAAATTTAAAGCTGCCAAGTTTGGACTTGGATGTGGTTTATTTATCTAAGATGACTCTTTTAGAGACTTTCACACCATCCACGTTTGGTGGGAAGAAAAGACCCCATGAGCCCAGTTGTTGGAACACGAGGCAAAGCAGAGGGGAAAGGCTGCGTCCCTGAAAACTGACCTGGTCGTGGTCGATGTCACAGTCTCCAGTAATGACGATGCGTTTTTCAATCCTCGTCTCTGATAGACCGCCCTTTAGCGTCTGCAACAAAAGATCACCACATTTCAAATTGGGAAGTTTGCAAATGGCTGCAGTACAGCATTTAAATTAAGATAGCAGAAAGAAATTAAGTACCCTATGTCACAAAGACACAGGCTCAACAGAAATGAACACGTGTGTGTTTTAGGGTGTGTGTCTGTTCGTACCTTGGTAATATGTGTGGTTGTTGTAGTACACAAAGATTCAGAGGTGATTGTCTGAGCAGTCATCAACACTCCAGGCTCACCATCACCATTACCATCCAACTGAGAGAGACAAAAAGAGATCATTAGCTGATGTTTAAAATAAATAAATAAATAAATAAAACTCGTTTCCTGTAGGAGCAGAATGAAAAGATGGCGTCATGCACTGTAGCTAGAAAGGAAGCACTTTGGAACATGGAGAATGCTGACGTAGCAACGATCGGTCTAAATATTTCACACAAACAATATGAACCACGGATGGTGACACACATGGGGAAAAACTAAACAAGCTTCTCCGTTTTTTTTCTCTCGTGTTTGCACCTGCGCAGCCTCGTATGTGATGGTCTTGGTTTCCGTATGTACGATGGGCACTTCTTTAGTGGCTATCTCGGTTTTCTGGGCTGCAAACGTGTCTGATATAGTCACCATTTCTGTCTTTACCACAGGCGGCTGGGGAGGGAGCAGAGAGAGGAGTGAGGAGTGGGGGGAGGGAAGAGAGTTAATATATTAAACCTGAGGCAGACATGGGGAAAAAAATTCATTTTTATCTATGCAGTTGACAAATCTGTCTTCAAAATCATCTTCTATCATAATCATTTTGAAAATATTTTTGCGCAGGAAACACCAGTACATGTAGATGTAAACAGCACATGTGAGCCACTGCAGCAAAACTCATGCACAGAAGCAAGAGCTCCAAAAGCCATGCAGACAAAACCATGAGAAACACAAGTAAGACAACATCTGCAATGCAATGTAATAAAAAGAGCTACGGCAGAAGGACAACTATGGAGATATCTTTGGCGTTCACATGCAGCCTAGCACTGTACCAACGTGCATAAAAAAATGAGCCAATATGACAAGCGGGACTCAAAGAGCTACTATAATGTAAACAAGGTACAAAGATGAGTGGTTGGCAATGATGATTTCCACAACACTGTCACTGTGACGACCACAACACGCCAATTAAACAGAAAGAGGAGCATCACTGCCAAACACGCCGAGGATACGCACATATCAAAATGCAGCATGCAAAGCAAAAAGAAAAACAAAACAAAACAAAAACACACCTAACAGCACCATGCATTTCCCACTTAGGCCCCATTTACTTCACAACACTAAAAAAAAAACAGTAGCAACACACCACACTGCGTGGGACATGATAATGGCATGAATAGTATCTGACAACAGCAGATATGAAAGAAAGTCAAATGTATGTTTATGTAAATTAAAATAAAGACTGAAAATATTCATGTAGGTGAATTAATATGAACACCAAAACAATGGTGGTGAATTGTAACTTTAAAGCACTGCTCCTTGGTTTCGGCAGTTTTGAGCATACTAATATAAAGCTTTAATTTTCATAGGATGAAGATGAGTGTGAGGATGTACATGGGGCTTAAATATTCACACAAGCAGGAAGGAAACCGGCGCTCTCAAAAGCAGGGAAGGAAAAAAGTGGGTGCTTCTATAGTTGGCAGGAGAGGGATCAAAGCCCGGGGAAGCTCCGCAGTCGGCCCAGTGAAGACTTTACCTCAGAGCAACAAATAACCTGTGGCAGCGGCTCTGCTTCAGTGAGCGAGGGCTCTCCGTTCATTTTAGGCTCCTCCTCTTCTTCTGCACGAGCATCCATTACAGTCACACCCTCCTCAGGCAGGGTGAGGCCGTTAGGAGCTTCATCGGGCGTCACCATCGGATCATCTGTGCTCTCCTCAGTCTCACGCTCAACTTCTTTCTCTTCCTCGGCATTTGTTGTCTTCTCTGTCTCTGTGTCGTCCTCCTTCTTGGACTCCACTTCTTCTCGACGGGTTTCTTCTGCAGGCTGGATGACTTCAGCTGGAAGAGAAGAAGCATCTGAAGCCAACACCTGTAGCTCTGGCGTCTTATCTTCCTCTTGCTTCTCCTGCTCTTCTTCCTCTTCCTTCTCCTCAGGTATTTGTGTGTGAGAGATGGACACAGGGAGATATGGATGGTACTCTGCTTCTTCTTCACTCTCGCTCTCAGATGAAATGCTCTCTTCCTTCCTCGGCTTTGCTTCCTCAACTACCACCGCTTCCTCTTGAACTTCCACTTCCTGTTCCCTCATTTCCTGCTCTGCAGAAGGAGCAGCGGGGGTACTGGCTGCAACTGTGACAAGTCCAGGTTTGGGAGCTCTGGAAATCTCTTGGACGACAACAGTTTCCTCGATTTCAACCTCGGTTGTCTACACACACACACACACACGCACACACACACACACACACACACACACAAGCACGCATGTACACCCGGTTCACAGACACAAACACAATGAAGTGCGCAAACACACATGCGCACACACACACCACAACAACAAACGCATGGAGACAAGAAAACAAAAGAATAAAATGATCATTGAACACAAATGGGAAAAAATTAAGCTCAGTTAAAAGATAATAAAGTAACACCAACAGAAGAAGATGAAGAACTGTTGACAAAGAGACAAGAAAGGGAGGACAGATAATGAAGGGTGTAGCAGGAACAGAAAATGGAAAATGAATGAAGGCATGAAGAAAGTAATGGATAAAAATTGTCATGAATGTAGGGTTGGAGGAATTAATAGAAGAAGGTCAGGACCACCTTTGCGGGTTCTTTGGTATCAGAGATCGCGTTATCAGCTGTTGCTGCTTCTGTTTGGGGCACACTCACCTGCGTGACAGAGAAGTTAGCATGACATTATTAATCACACACCATCAATGTTAGCAGTATTAAGATGTCTGTTATCACGGCATGTGGAAATGGGCTGCCTTTGTTATTTGTGCCCAATCCCCCTCACTTTTATTGTCTCTTATTCTGTGCCTGGTGGACTGTTTTTTCATGCAACCCCCATAAAGCATAAGGTTCCCTGAAGCAGGGAAAAGAGACGGGATAAAAGAACCAAAAAGAAAAGGTAAAACAAAAAGATGAAAGATGGATTAAAGAGAATACCCCATCAATAAATAAAAAAGGTTATCTTCACATACATAAAAAGGCAAAAGAAGCGTGGTATTGAAGTCAGCAGTATCTTTGAGACGACCACGAAAATACATCATAATGGATTCAGTCCTCACTTGAAAACCTTTTTGTGTAGTTTTAAAAGCTCCTTTAAAAAAAGCCACTAACCAAGCACATTATTTGGCTGCCATTTCAGCTTTTCTTTTTACATTACGAAAGCTGCTGCTTCAATACCTGCTGCTTTTAATATATTTATTTTTTAAGCACAGATCCTAAAACGGAGCAGATTAGTACATTAGCATTAAATTCACACATATTTACAATCACTAGCAAAATAAAATGGGAAAAATAAATGTTAAAAAAAACAAAGCCATGCACCCATTCATAGATGAGTAGGTTTAGATTAAATGCATTATGGTCATTGTGTGCCCGTTCTTTTGGGATGAATGGAGCCGTCACAAACTAATTATCGCTACCATTCATCCGGCATCTACAGCAGGCATTATGGGCATCTTAAACCCCTTTGGTTTGTAAACGCATCTGGCAGGCATCCTTAGATACCTGAAGAATTACAAATGTCAGTTTACTCTCAAGTTAAACAGAAAGACAATGGGTTAAAGGTACAGGTGACCCTAAAATCAAAAATACATGTATTTCTTCTAGATTGTAGTTTTATCTAGCCATATCACTGTGCAGAAGGAAGCATCTACCTTGCTTTGGTTGGCAGGTGTAGTTTGGTACAAAGAAAATGGCTCATAGAGTTCACATCCAGGTGAGTAAATGTGTCATTATTACAATTTTGGTGTGTTCACAGCCAAGACGAAGTAAACAGCACTACAGCCTAGAAAAAACATGTATATTTGATTGTGGTATTAACTTCCCCTTTAACCAACAATCCTGAGTAGTTTATGTTTTTGAATTAAAGTAAAGCGACTCCTAAATGCTTGGTAGTAGCAGATGCACCTCAGTGGCAGAGAGGGCGGTAGATAGGGTTGCAAGAGGCCTTTGTGGTGCAGAAAAACTGCAGACAGCAGCGGAAGAAGAAGTAGCAGCTGAACTTGTAGTTTTAACAGCATCTAGTGGTGGTTCAGGAAAAATGCAGGAAGCCTTAGCAGTTGAATCAAGTCCAATGTCAGTGTGTCTACTGAAAAGAACTGACGCTATCTCCTCTGCAAGACTCTATAGCAACACACAATAAAAAGGACAGAGAGAAGACACACAGAAGCATGAACAAATGAGACAGACGACAAGATCTTATATAGGAGAAAAGCCAAAAGAGAAATCATCCTCAAAAGCATACAGATTTACAAAGAAATGCTTTATGATTACATAGTAGAGGTGTAACAGTTCTAGAAGTCACTTCTTATGATAGCCACAGGAGTAGTTAAGCTAGTAGCTGCTTCCTGTGTGTATATTAGCCAAACTTCACAGTAAAGGACTGTTTTGGCATGTGTAACAGCAGTTTTTGCATTGCTGTTATAAGGATGTGTAAATATAGGATGGGAAACAGCTGTTGAGCAACACTCTTAGTAAAGTGTGTAAACCTGTGGATGCTAAGACCTATTCAAAGTGTATATTAGAAGATAAGATCTTAAATAGGATAACCTGAGAAAAGCCAAAAGAAGAGAAAGAAGTTACTACTCTTTCATGACGTCAGCTAATGGGGATCCAAAAGTGCAAAGTACGCACAAATCTGTGGATTTCAAGAATTGTTACACCACTATTACAGAGTAAACTAGAAACAGACAGAAATCAGAAAATTGGTTTTGAGTAGAACTGAAATGAAGTAGAAACCCATGTGCTGTCAAAACTCCAACGTAACATCAGTCCTGCTGGGAGGGAATGAACAGTTATAGATGTTTGGTCAGTTTTCTTCAAAGGAAAACCCAGAAATTATCGTTAAGTGATGGATGAGCTATAATGAACACGCTGTGGAAACACCACCACGGCACCAAGTAACAGAGTGCAGATTAAAAATCTGCTGCCATAAAGTTGGCACACTCCAAAAAACCCATTCAAATATAAGCGATAAAAAGAAAGCAGTGGGTGTAGTGATACAGACTGCGCTCCGAAACAAAAAGAAGAAAACTTTGAATTAGAAAAAAAAGGTCAAAACATTTTTTTTTACTACAGGGACTGCAATGTTGTGTTTCTACAGCAAAAGACACAACTGAAATCCTCTGCATAACGCTCCATCGCCTGCACTATTGTTGTAGACTAAACTATCTGCAGTTCATGTGTCTTGCAGTGACAAAAACATCCAGACAGACGTACCACTTGTTGCTGTTGCAAACGTATCGTAGCAGGAGAGGAGGTGAGCCGTTTCTCCCACTGGTTGGGCTGAGGAGGAGAGGGAGGTGGAGCTTCCATAAAGGAGCGTTTTAGCTGGCTAATGCTAGCTTGGTGTTTCAGAACCTCTTCTTGGGTCTTATCATGGTCCTAATGGGGAGGGGGAGGAAAGGATAGGTATAAGGGGAGGTAGGAGGCAGGCAGAGAGTGAATAACATGAATGTGAGTGATGAAAGATCAGAAATGTGGGAAACATGGGATGTAAGAGATGTGAGAAGTAAAGAGGAAAAGAGGAAGTAAAAGCCAGAGTAGAAGGAGAGTTTAAAAAAAGGGAGAGCAAGATCAAGAGACAGAAAAATGATGGGAAAAGGAAGGAAGGAAAAGAAGGAGGGGGATAGTGAAGGAGAAATGGGGACGGATAAAAGGAGAAAGGGACGGGGAGGGAAAAATTGTGGTCACAGGAACATTAGTCTGTCAATATGAAGGGAAACAAGATGGACGCCGTGCTTCACTGCAGCATTGTTTAAAAAGCCTTGAAATCATATACATGACTTATCACTAGCGATGCACCCACATATCAGCCAATATCGGTGATTTTGATCATTTGACTGTATCAGACTATCAGCAAATTCTGTCACATCAAATCTGCGACGGGTTGAAATATAGTGTAAAAAAAAGACCTATAAGACATTTAAACAGCTAAGTTGTCTTTTGATAATCACTGAAAATACTGATTTACTGGAGTTGTTTCACAATTGGTGCATGACGGCTGATTACTTATGAATTACAGCAAGCTGCAGTGAAACAAGGCCCACCATCTTGTAAGGACTTTTCCCTTAAAACAGACCAGGAATGGCATCTGCAGAGCATGGAGCTGGTAGTGCTAGTCTGCCTCTCCCTTACCCTTTATTCCTATCTGACTGCTTACTTATTATTAGTTTATTTGTTTAGTTTAGTATTAGTTTTCACTTTTCCATTTGACTTTAATGTCATTAGTAATAGTTGTTTTGTTACACATCAGGTATCTTTTCCACCAGGTCTGCCTCCATCTGTTCCTCATCTCATTCACACAAGCATGGAGACATTTCATGAAATTGAGATAAATTAGACAAATTTTCTTAATGTACTGAGAAGGCTGCAGGATTTAATCCAACACAGAGACACTGGCACAACATACTGAGGAGAAAAATACTTGTTCAGTCTGCTCTAACCACGTTTAACATTTCAGCTAACACTGATTAGTGTGTAGACTACTCTAGTGCAACGGATCACTATCAGCCCCATGCTTCACACACAGGTTTTGTTGTTTTAGTATGTTATCACACCACAGATCACTTGACTTTTTGGCAGCCAATCACCAGAAAACAGGAAGAAAGCTCCTCGTGTGTGTTAGGGAGGCTGGATTAGTCAGGTTAGACACAGCTGCCTGGCAATAATCAAAGTTTCTGACCAATAGAGAATCCAGAATACAACAAGATAAAATTTAAAAAACTGCAATCAACATGCACAGAGCATGCATTTAAGTCACCATCAGTCCAATTCACAGAGCAGCCATTGTGAACACTCAGTCAGGGAAATTTTCTGCAAGAGCCCATTTCTGCTGTACTGTTGTGCAGATACAAAACTGAGGTTTCTGACACAACTTCAACTAATTCCAAGGAGCAAGGAGAAGAATAAAGGTCTAAAGAGGCTGATGTTGCTGTTGTGCACATACGCAAATCTTTTTAGTGTTTAGTTGGGGATTATATCTGTCAGGAAAACCCTTAATCTCATCTCTATCCCTCAGACAACATTGGCTACAAACATAACCATCACATAATACTTGGCTAGATTAATTCAAACTGTTGAGGACTACTGAGAATCAAATAACGGCTAAATGTTGTAAACAATCTCAGTAGTGCATTTAAAGCTCATTTTCTCATTGTGTTGTCCCAGGACTCAGTGACCAGACAAAAAATTAACTACCAACACAAAGTGTTGTTTCTAATGCAATATAATTTTTAACATTCCGACTAATATTACAGAAATTTAAAAGACCAAATCTGAAACTAACAACGAGAAAATGAAAGGACAAAAACTGCACAAAACTACAACTATTGTATGAAATGTGTGATCAGTCTTGCGGTTTCTTGTAGCTTGTTTTAGCATCCACTGCTGACAGATAAAGAAAGCGAGCTCTTTTTTTGTAAAACAAAGACCCCACAAACTCAAGAGCTGTGGAAACTACATTATCAAGCTGAAAGATGCCAAATATCTGAGTTGAATTGGGACAAATTAGGTGATGACTTGTGAGTTTTCCACATGTAGAAATGTTGATTGGGTTCTTGTTTAGGTGACATTTGTGTTTTATCACAAAAACAGTGAAATTTCCAAGTTGAGCTGTTCAAAGGAGCTGCCATGTGAATGAGGACAACTAGCACTGAAATGTTTTCAACTTTCCAAGATCATAACTGTTGATGTTGGACCTGAGTACAGAGTTGATTAACAAACATACACACACACAAACACATGCGGGCATGCACGCAGAGCCTGAGAGTGCGAGAGGGCAGCAGTCTTGTACAGTATAGTTGTAGATCTGATGGCATCAGAATACACAGAAACATGTAGGTCTCATTATCAGCCATCGGACAATACCAGTACCAACCTCCAACATTAAATTACTGTGCCTCACATAAATATTGTCCCCATGCACTCTCAACGAACTCTGGAAGGCAGACATACAGCACACAATGAAAAAAATAATAATTAATTCAAAAGAAATTAATAAATGTATGGTGAAAATTCAGTGCACAAATAAAATAAAACAAAACTAACAGAATGAAAACAACAAAAAAAAAAATTACATATAACCAAAAAAAAGTGAGATGTTGACACCAAAAATGTCCCAAATGTCTCGGGTGAACGTTGGATGATGGGTACAAGCACAAATGTTTTCATTTTGGTATTCCTCATGAATGTCACAGTTGTTGATACTCGTACCCATGGTAAACATGCAAAATCCAAAGCATTCAAAACACCAACAGATGTTCACACAAACCATCAAAACCACACTGCGCTTTCAGGAAAACTCAAAAATAACGAAAAGAACCTCAGGTGCAAACCAGAAACCAGACTGAAACTGTAAGCCACAGCAGAGCATCTGAAAGTGAAAACAGTTGGGTGAAAGTGCCCAGATCTATTTTTAAGAGTCAAACCCAATCTGGAATTCAAATGTAGAGCATGAGGTATAAATTTAAATTACTGCAACATGAGTCAATAACTTTTTTTTAAGGTTATAAAATTCCAGATTTGGTTCTTGTTTAAAAAAGAAACCCCAAACTACCTCCATAGATTCAAGTCAGGGCAACTTCACCCTGGGAAAAGAATAAACCCAACCAGTAAACCAACCCACATGGGCCACAGGCCAATGCACAACCAAATAACCAATAAGATGAATGAACCTGAGGGGGGCCAAGTTCACTGGATCCAGGTGAGTGCTGGTGAGGTAAAGTCGAGGAGACAATAAGGACAGGTTTGCTCCATTGCAACATAAAACCAATGTTGTAAACACTTCACACTAGTTCTTAGCTGCATAATGTCAATTTATTCTGATCTCTTTAATATTTGCAAAGCATGCTGGGTAAAGACAGGCCTTACAGACCTGGGAGGGCATGGCCTCTGCATCGCCAGGGCTTACGTCCACCACCGTAACCTTCAGTGTCGTAGTCAAGGTGATGGTAGTCAGGACAAAATGAAGGAGGCAAGGGCACGAAGAAAGAAAAGAGTGAAATGGATGATGGGAAAAGCTATTTTCTTCCACAGCAACCTTTAGTGTTAGGGAGTACTGCTGGTCATGTGACCTTAGCACCAAACCCATTGGAACAGTAACAGGAAAGGATGCTGAGGTGGTCAAGATCTGGAGACAGAAGGTGCTACTAACTGCTTACAGTGTGTGTATACTTCTACCATATGACTGAAAGGCAGCCTTATATTTACAGCTTTACGTTTATACTTAGCTGCATAATGAGTTCAAAGTCCAAAATAGTGAAACTGTTAAAGGTTTACAGGATGGGTACTACAGAAACACTAGAAGAGTTTTGTCTAAAATGACTTGATCAGTGCAGAGAGGTAGAGGACAGAGTGCTGAACGTCAGGGATCAGGGCAGGTGTAACACTGTTTAGTCTTAATGTTTATTACATATTATACACAAACGCAATAAGCGGCAGGTGCTATAGGCATCTGGAGGCAACTGTATGTACAATTCTAACATGTGATCAACTATTAGTTACTCAGCATCACCCTTTCTATGCAGAACTACGCAACTGAAAATAACTTTTAAAAATAATCGATACTGCCTTAAAAGTGCACTTATGTAATTTATATAATTACGTCACCACATCTGATTAGAGGGACATTAAGCAGTTTTATATTACACAGAGCAACCACAACAGAGCTCTACAATTAATAACCTCTAATTGCAACTACTCTGACAATGATCTGAACATCACTAATCATTACCATTGCCTTTTTTTTTAGTCTCTCTGCTCTCCTCTCAATTTCTGTACATTATTTTAAACTCTTAATAAAGTGACCTTTTCTCTATATTGGCAATGTAAATATTTGTCTCTGTGCTATACAGTTTTAATGTCTTCTCACTGTTCTAACTCTTAATTTAATCTTATTCTACTCTGTTTCTTCAAACAATACACTGGGGTTTGCACGGTAAGGAATTAAGAGGTAGAAAAAAATATATATCAGCTAGAGGAAGTGCTGGTGGGGGAAATGAACAAAAGGAGGTGACAGACATCATATGCATTCAAAAAGAGGTCAAACACAAAGTGAGGGAGTGGAATATGGGCCAGGAGGTGTATACATGTTGCTTTTATGCAGCTGGATCACACATCTCTTGCATCCAGGTGGCCTCTGTATTAGTGCGGTGCCTGATGCGAGGAGGCGTGTGTGTTGGTGTGAGAGGAGAAGCCTGCCTGTTGAAAACAGAGCTCAACTGATTCTCAGACTGATCATCGGGCCCGTCATCGAGAAACACTGGCAAAGCGGTTTTTCTTTGACTGGAGACAACTTTCTCCAAGTAGCACAGGGTCAGACCGAGGGGTGTGGCTAAAATCAGGGCTAAGACTACAGACTGGCTTGCTGTCAGCATCACTGCCAGGAGGAAGACGACTAACAGGCAAGGCAGAAACAGAGGGGAGGGATTCAGGAGGTAGCGATGTACAGATGCAATGAGGTTAGAGCAAGAGAAGGCAGGGAGAGAGCCGCAAGATGGAAAAGAAAAGGGGCGAGCAGGGAGAGAGGAGAGGGAAGCAATGGTTGAGAGTATTGATGGATGGAGAGAAGATATGTTGGGTAAACTCAATTGAGCTGGACGAGAACATAAAGCAGCAACTGTATTACTGATCTTTGGAGGAAGATGCTGGATAAGAAATGCTACCAAATGAGTCCATCTAAATGTCAAAATGTTAAGGATTTGATCTAATTTGGACATAATCATATTGGAGGCTCTATAATTCCAGGCAGTGATGGTGCAAATATTTAATTTTGGAACCCACTTAAACATCATCATGAACAAAGCAGGAGAAAAAAGGTGCAGTTTCTTCATTAATCTTGAAAATGCACCTGTGGCCAGACACATGTTTCCATTTCCTGAAACGGAGAGAAAGCCAAACACAAAAGAAACATATTTAACCACACCCTTCAGAGAGAACCAGCTTCGCCAGTTTAGCAGTCCAGCTGTTGCTCTGGTTTGAGCCTGGCAGCTCTCCACAGATTTCAAAATCTCTGAGGAGCATGTTTGGGAGGATGGTGGGTTTTGTGCGAGCTGCTCAAGATCTGCTAACTGCTGATCAGTGAAGAGGGACAGGGTGTTTGAGGGGAGGGTCCACAGCGTGTGTGCCGAGTCCACGTCGTCGATACGATCTTCATCTTCGGAGATATCTGAAAGGACGTGGTCAAGCTCGGAGATGGAGTCGAGGGAGGGTGGGATGGATGAGAGTGAGGATGATGAGGAGAAGGAGAGGGGGAACATGAAGATTGACTGATGGAGAGGGAAGAATTAAAGGAAGACACAAGAGGAGAGGAAGAAAAAGCAGGAAATGAGGGAGGGCACAATATGACAAGAGAGCCAGAGAGTGGATAGATGGGTGAGATCAAACAACGCCGAATACACACACCCGCAAAGTGAAGGAGCAAGCCATGAAGAAATTAAAATTAAATGACAAATCAAAATAATCGAGTGCAAAAATTAAAATTATTCAGATTTCATAAAATGGCAGCAACAAGTGGCAACATGCAAGAGAGGTGTGAGAACGGCAAAATAAAGAAATAAAAATTTTAAAAAGGGAGTGTGTGAAAGAAAAAAGAGAGAGGGAAAGAGACAAAACATTAGTCAGTGAACAACACGCCACAATCGCTTACAAGTGAACATAGCAGGGTAGAGCATAGGTGCAGAAAACAGTAGGCACAGGTGCTGGCAGAAAAAGTATCAACAGGGTGTGTCACCACTGAAAGGGCCAAGACAGGTGCCAAGTCCAAAGTGCTGGGATGTGAGCGAGGGTAAGGAGGAGACGGGAGGGAGTGAGGAAAGGGAGCTGGAACAGGAGGCATGCACAGCAGCACACAGCAGTAATCTGTGTATACTCATATATTGTTCAGAGACGGGCTCAAGTTAGTAGTGAGCACTATGAATAAGAGGGACACAGCTCCTCAGTAGAGGACAGCAGTTAGGCCAATAGAGCAAAATGCTGGACTACTTGAAAAGCTGCTCTGTTAAGACTTGTTGTAGTTGATAAGAAAACCATTAAAAATATGAGACTGAAGACATGAGGCTTTCTTCGTTTTGTTGGTTTATGTACCTCTACCACTCCTGTATACATTCACATTTTGTGGAGGCAAATTAATAGCTGTCCTCTGGCCTTAGATAAGGTTGATATCGCAGTGTCTCAGTAGTCACTTATTCCTGATCACTAAATGGACAAAGAAAAATCTATTTGAATTTGTAGCTGTAGATTCCAGTGAAAACCGTTGAAAAAGGCCCAACTCTCGACTTTAATTGATCGAACCCACTTGCATATGAAATGAGTAGCGGGGGACATGTAGAGTAGAAATAACAGACTTTGTTCACCTGCCACAGTTAAGAAGTCATCGTCATCAGACACACATACAGAGTGGAGGAGACTCGCCACAAATTATCAACAGTGATGCGTAAATGGTTATGTTTACACGTGATTAACTTCTAGTGTCAGTTTTGCAAACCCGGAAAAGAAAATACACATATTCATCGTTTCACAGAAACATAAAGCAAGCAAACACTCCTATCTTACAACAGTAACAAGAAACAGCAGAAACTGTCTCTGGATTTATAGCTCTCAGTACATACTGTATTTCTATTTGATATAACAGACCGTTTCCATGGGACAACATAGACTCACTGGTATAAATTAAAAAAACAACCAAAAAAAAAATAGAACTGAGCTACACACATTCTATTTTTATCTCGTATTTCTGTTCTTGTACCTGCAAATGCTACATCTGATTTATGAACACACCTTTGAGTCAGAGTGGAGCTCCAGGTGAGGCTCGCGTCCGTTCCCAGCTGATTCTCTGCCAGCCTCAGTTATGCTGATCATTGGTGCTACGCGATCAGAAACAAAAGAAAAAGCAATCACAGTTATGCAAGTTTTCAATAAGTAAATAACTATAACAAGTAAATAATTGCTAAAAAATAATAATAAAAGCTCTATTAAAAAGCTTTCTTTTATTAAAAAACAAAAAAAACAAAATCAAAAACGTGTAGTAGAGTAAATGCACCAAAATAAACTCAAGTATAAAACATCAAGTTGCAGTAGAATAATGTACCCAGCAGGGGGCGATATCAGCTAACAGTATAACCACATGTTAAACAGGGGTGCACAGTTGCATGAATTGGAATCTGGGAATCTTGAACCCCTCCATAACAAAGCAGAACAAAACAAATGTGTAGGCAAAGAAGGTAAAGCCAAAACCACATCACAGTTCTATAGACATAGAGAACACGCTGGTTTTATTACCGTTCTACATGAGATGATCTACTACAGTTATTTATAAATCTGATGTTAATGACAACTTTTGTGCTGACAAAATGTGAACAATTGGCGTTTTTCTCTTCACTCTGCTGTTCTGTTGTAAGTTTTCATACTTTTGATCCACAGAACATTTATTCTTTTCAGCTCTTTCTTTCTCCCTCTCCGTCTCTCACTGTGTGACAGGAAACATATGCTCCAGCTATTTCCTGTATCTGGTCAGGCATCGAGCATTTACCATCAGTACAAACACAGACATGCACACGACCCTGCGCAATGCCTAAATCCATGACCCTACTTCCATCTGCCCCTCATTCCTTCCATCTGTCCATTCATTCGACGTAGTTCAGAATGAAGCTGAAACATCAAATATGCCTCACTTTCAGTTGCATTCATGTGTGTTACCTCCATCCAAACTGCGGCTGATGCGTTTTGAAGACGTGCGTTCAAAGCTGGGCGCCGGTCGGTCTATGAGGGAACTGGCCATGCGGGTTTGGGCCTGAGTTCGCCCGCTGTAACGAAACTTTGAGCCCAGAGTCAAAAAGCGGGCCTTGGTAGGAGGCTCTGGTGCATTTAACCTAGTGACAAAAAGAGAGATGGAGAGAGATGAGGTGGTACTGGAGAGAAACATGACTTTTAAAGCTTATTCAGATTAATTTATTTTGCAATGAAACACTGATCATCACATTTATAAGTTTATGGGTAAGGAAAGCAAAATGCTTCCAGGCAACTCCTCCTTGAACAGGATATGAAAGAAATACTCAGGCATCTCTACAAACACAACATACAAATGTGCACACACGCAAAGCAAACACGGGCATCAGGTTTATCTATATGGGTGTTTCTGCTGTGTCTAAGGCAACAAATACGCACTTTGAGATACGCTTTCTTCACAGACTTCCTGGGAAGATGCACAGCTTTTTTTCAAGAAAAATAACACAAGTGACTCCACAGGCAGTATGGATGCATCAGTCTACCTGAAGAAACTGTGATTCTCCACACAGACTTTCCACAGCCTTTTGGCAGCTCGGTGATTCTCGAGTTTGAATCCCACTGTACTCTCAAACTGCTCCGTCTATCAAGCACAATATCAGTGAGAAAAAAACGTTTTCTTAACAGTAAAAATGGCACATTAATAAAATAAATAGCTTAGGTAAACCTTATTCGTGTGTGCATACATACCTCTCCTGGTCTGATTTTAATGTAGAAGTTGTTCCTCTTGTATGAAATCTTGAGTATTTTGGGCCAAGCAAAGCGATTTATCCGAAGCCTGTCTTTATAGACTAAGAGTCCGTTGGCACACACACCAAGCATGATGTCCACACCCTCTGAATCCTGTGAGGATACAAATGTGCATAACATATATTAATTTGATTAATTATTTGTTGTAAACACCATCTATTTATCCAAGCCAGATCATACTGTGCATGGATTGATTAGACTGTTTAAGGTCACCATTACCACACACACAAACAGTGACACTCATTACAACTGTAACGCATTTGGCTGGCAGACTAACACACTGACAAAGCTTTTAAGGCTCCCAGACCATCTGCTAATGGTATTGATTACAGTAGTGAAGTAACACAGGAAAAATCTGTTGTACTAATGGAGAATGCAATATGCGGATAATGGACAGTTTTATCAGGACACATGCACACAAACATCACATGGCCTTGCCATGCTATTAGCTGCTCATCGATCTCTGACCTTGCGCTGCAGCTACATTCAAATATTTTGGCTGGTTACACTGACAGAGGGAATGTTAAAGAAAACTAGTAAAAGTTGCATTTCCTGCGAAAATGCAGTGTGAATGCCTTGTAGTGGAATCTGCTGAAAACAGCAGAAGTAAAACTATGTGCTGAAAGGAGGTGAAGAAACTGAAAATCATGCTGAGAACAGTTGAAGCAGAATTTTTTGCTGAAAAGAGGTGAAAAGCCATAAATTCTGCTGAAAAGGGGTGAAGAAGTTCAAATTTGTGCTGAAAAGAGGAGAAAAGGTTGAACTGTCTGCTGAAAGGAAATGTTGCCGTGAGCTGGGTGAACTCGGGCCTCCTGGTCTCAAGGCTGCTACTCATCTCACTGAGCCAAACTGGTTGTCAGGTAACTGAAAAGAGGTGAAAAAGCTGAAAATTGTGCTGAAAAGAGGTGAACTTGTTAAACTTTCTGCAAAAAGGAGATGAAAAAACTGAAAATTCCACTGAAAACAGGCCAAGAAGCTGAAAATTCTGCTGAAAAGAATAATTTGTAATGAAAAAAAAAAAAATGTTGAACAAGGTGGAATCGAATCAAATGCATCTCTCTTTAGTGTCCATCTTTTCCTTTTCGCAGCTAAAATAATGAATTCCCTGAAATACTATTACTCAGTGTCTGTTACATTTGTGCTTTTAAAATGTTTTGACATCCAGTATTTGAAACAGTTCCTTTGTGGGCCCTGGGGATTCTGAGACTTGTGCAACAAATTAATGGCACAGGACAGAAATAGATCAACTCCCTGAATTCCCACATCTTTGGTATGCCATAAAAAAATAAATAAAAAAGGAAAAAAGATTTTCCGCATTTTAAAGGCTCTCTCTGCTTTTCTATCTTTGCCTTGGTTCTCTGTGTTGCAAAAAGTGGAGCATGCCCCTTTCAAGTATTTGTCCCCATCTCACTCTGGCCTTATTTCTGTTCTCCATTTATTTCCCCTTCTCAATCTCTCATCCTTCCTTTCTATCTATAAGACTCTCATTTTTCTGCCTATACTGCATAAAGACACACAAACATACTGAGACAAACATGAAAACATGCACGCAGTACACTGATGACCTGCTATCCCAGTGAGAAACACTGGCTGTTCCCATGGTAATGGCCTCCCCAAGTGTTTGCACAGCTGACACACACACACACACACACACACACACACACACACACACACACACACACACACACACACACACACACACACACACACAGGCCCACCAGCACCCTCTCCCTACATCAAAGAATCTGCTCAGCCACAGATGTTGACAACAATGGAGAGGACAGGGTTCATTCATTTATTCATACCTTAGCGTGGTGCAGGTCCACGCCATACATGGACAGTTTCTTGGCATTTTCAAGAAACTGGGTGTCAGCCTGTGCTGGTGTCATTCCCCTGAAAAGCAAAGAAAAGGCTCAGTTAATTCAAAATGCTCATATTTCTATATAGTGATCATTTTCTGCTTAAATGGTATTATAGCAAGTTTTTTTTTAAATTCTAATTTTAACTTAAATGTACCGTCGTACCGTTTAAATGTACCGTTAAGGCTCAAATCGAACGTACAAACGTAGAAGTCTTTGTTCATGAAAATAGTCTCTTAATGCCTTCCAATAGCTACACTACAAAGTTCTTTATTGCGTATGTGAAATGTTTGAATATGAAAATCGGTTCTTATCCTTACCAGCCCTCCACTGTAGCAGTTCAGACACACTGAGCATAAATTTTACTCTAACATTGTAAAAAAGGAAAAAAAAAACCACTACTTCAAACCACAAGATAATTTAATTTAAGCTGGAAATCTTTTCTGGAAAAAGATGAAGTAACACAGTCAATCGTCTACAGGCTGCCTAAAAGTCAGCGTGTTGTGTTGGAATGGTAAAGTGCTTTGTGCATCTCTTTCTACTCTATTAAAAATGTTGTGATGTAATGAGGACAGATAACATGAGCCTACAATCTGACTATGTTATCAAACGTCTACTGCTGCTACTTACTCTTGTTAGGTTTAGATAACCCCTGTTTCTAATCAGCTGGTATAAGGTCTTATTTCGATTACCCTCAAGTGGATTATTATCACTTTTACATGACAGACACTGTAAAACTGCTCTACGCTACGCAACGGAAGCTCCCTTGTACAAATCGGTGTGATGTCCAGTTGTGCAAATATAAACAGGAAATTTTTTTTTTTTTTTTTAAAAGCACAGCTGGAGACACATAAAACTCATATACAATACACTCAAAAGAACTTCCTAACTGACCTGTGGGACTTGTAGAGCTCAAGAATCTTCTCCTCCATTTCTTTGTTCTGATTTGGTGCGAAGGTCAACTGACTAATGAAGTCCAGAGGGCGAGGCTGGTCAGGTTCATAGTC
>NW_005187414.1:6110443-6162419 GCF_000239375.1 Pundamilia nyererei
CGTAGAAGTCTTTGTTCATGAAAATAGTCTCTTAATGCCTTCCAATAGCTACACTACAAAGTTCTTTATTGCGTATGTGAAATGTTTGAATATGAAAATGAAAATCGGTTCTTATCCTTACCAGCCCTCCACTGTAGCAGTTCAGACACACTGAGCATAAATTTTACTCTAACATTGTAAAAAAGGAAGAAAAAAAACCACTACTTCAAACCACAAGATAATTTAATTTAAGCTGGAAATCTTTTCTGGAAAAAGATGAAGTAACACAGTCAATCGTCTACAGGCTGCCTAAAAGTCAGCGTGTTGTGTTGGAATGGTAAAGTGCTTTGCGCATCTCTTTCTACTCTATTAAAAATGTTGTGATGTAATGAGGACAGATAACATGAGCCTACAATCTGACTATGTTATCAAACGTCTACTGCTGCTACTTACTCTTGTTAGGTTTAGATAACCCCTGTTTCTAATCAGCTGGTATAAGGTCTTATTTCGATTACCCTCAAGTGGATTATTATCACTTTTACATGACAGACACTGTAAAACTGCTCTACGCTACGCAACGGAAGCTCCCTTGTACAAATCGGTGTGATGTCCAGTTGTGCAAATATAAACAGGAAATTTTTTTTTTTTTTTTTAAAAGCACAGCTGGAGACACATAAAACTCATATACAATACACTCAAAAGAACTTCCTAACTGACCTGTGGGACTTGTAGAGCTCAAGAATCTTCTCCTCCATTTCTTTGTTCTGATTTGGTGCGAAGGTCAACTGACTAATGAAGTCCAGAGGGCGAGGCTGGTCAGGTTCATAGTCGCCAATTTCTGCCTGTTAAAAAAAAAAGAAGAAGAAGAACAAAAAAAGAAAAAGAACTTATGTACGAATTGGCTTTTTCCAAAAAAGACAGTTACGTATCCACCGGCTGCACATCACACACATGTGCATGTAAACGCAGATAAATAAATACACAGCATCCAAGTACATAATTACACATGCTGTACCTGCAACGTGTATGAGCCCAGCAGAGCGTGAGTTACAAATGAGCAAGGCAGCCGTCCAGAAGCCACATCTTCACGGAGCTGCAGACACAAAAGGTACCTACAAAAGAAGAAAGGGGGCAAACAAGGACAGATTACAAGTTGAAACCAAGTCAAGTATAAACAAGAACAAAACTTGTTCAAAGCTTTTTCTTTGGTTTCCTTTGAAGTGGAAGCACTTCTATTGTTCACAATAAATATTAAAGACATCCGTGCTTCTTTTAAGCCTGAGAATAAGATCCTCAGGTATGGATTAAATTTCTTTGATGTTTGCACAACTGCTGTTATACTTATCTATCATAATGTTTATATTTGCAGTTACTGACTTGTCTAGCAGCCCTGTGGATTTAAACAGTGCAAGCTGTCCCCTCGATTAACCCTCTGGTCATGAATCCATTATCTAATGAAACGTCACTTCAAACAACCCAAAGACCCAAAGGTGTTATTCTGCCTATTGAAAATGTCTTTCAAAGTCACTTTAAGCAGGATGGACACTTGCTGACAGGGAGGCTTAAAGCTCAGTCATTGAGTTACACAGCTCCCTGTTAACTAGGTCAATATAATGTCCCAGGACAATACTGCATTTTTCCATTCTAATATGGCTAATTAGATAATTAATGAATAGAAAATAGGTATTGGATACAGTCTGTGGAAAATCCTGTGGAATACAACTAGTGGACTGCACTGATTAGCAATCTGACTGTTAAAACTTAACAGGAGCTCCTTATAAATTTGCAGACTTACAGAGCCGAAGAACATTCAGGACTTTTTTGCAGCAGGTCAACAGCAGTGTGAGTGTGTCCTTGTTTAGCCTTTAAGTGCAACCATCAGAGAAGCGGTCCGCTCCATTAGACACAAACCTCTGTCTAAATGCTGTGTGCTTGAAGCACGCCTCTGTGCGTGTGTGCCTATGTATAAATGCAAATAGAAATAACGTGCAAATTTTTTGTATTTTGGTTCAATTTTCTACTTTGCTCTTATTTGATATGTGGCCAGATAAGTGCTTTGATACCAGAGCTGCCTTTTCCCCCCATTTGTGATGTGTCATTTTAGTTATGTGCGATAGTGTGCTGGATAGTGGTGTTGGTGCTAGTTGCTATCCTGTGCTTTCTATTTCACTTTGCATGTTCAGGCCCCTCAAGAAGCATCCCAACATGAGTTAATCAAACTAAAACTAAGGACAGACATAAGTCATCCCCTAAATGTCTGAAGGTCAACCCAAAATATTAGTATTTTTGGCACCCACTCTGAGCCCAGAAACAGTAATACCGTTATTATGCTACTTTTTTTTTTTAATTTATGTTCAATACAAATAAAAAGTAATAAATTTAAAGGAAACACTGGGTGTTAGACCCTGATGTGTGTGTGTGTGTGTGTGTGTGTGTGTGTGTGTGTGTGTGTGTGTGTGTGTGTGTACCTTGTAATGTCTTCAGTGAGGAGGGATGGGTCAGGAGGGTAGAACTTGACGTTGAATGCAAACTGCCAGTTGTTACCTGTAGAAAGACAGGCAGAGAGATCATTATGTAGCAAAGCTAGAAAGTGAGAATTTTTTATATAACCTATTTTCTTAGCTTCACCAAATATCAAACTCAAATGCTGATTCACTGATCATAAACAAAGACCTAATCATGACCACTAACACATCCATCACCTTGTCATACTGTGGTTTTCTGTTGAAGCAAACAAATTTCATTTCAGTTCTAATTTGTCTCCAGTCATCTCTTTTCATTTTTACAGATTAGAAAAGATCGCGCCATCTGGAAAAGTCACACATCAGTGTAAAAACATTTCCTCCTCAAAGGTCCATCGACGTAAGAGGAAATTTTTTTGGCAGCACTGAGCGCTTTAAAGGTGTTCTCTGACCATTTTATCCTCCAGCAGTCAACTTGTGCTCAGTTTTTCTTATGCAAACCATTTCTTTAAAAATTATTATAAAAGGGAAAACTAATTTTTCCTTTGCTTAAATTCCAGTGACCCTTATGTGGGAGTAACAAGAGAACCACAACATTGATTTTAACTTTCTTATCTACCTGAGGCCACCTGCTTATCATCTACACTCACTAGCCAATTTATTAGTGTAAGCTAATGCAATTCTCATTGCATTAACTGAACTGGCTCCAAACGTACTAAGATGGCAAACAATATCACCAGACTGAGGCATCCAAAACTGTATATTTGATTTTGGACAAAATCTGAAAGCTGCCAGGTATCAACAGCCACACAAATGGGACGAGTTTACTGACTGGATTTTATCCAGAGTAGTGCTCTCTGCTTGATATTTTGCAACACTGATGTCAAAACTGAAAAGAAGAAAAAAAAGAAATCTTCTCATTATTTCTCACAGTGAAACCGTTTAATTCTCAAAAGTCCTAATCCGAAACTTCAGGACTGAAAGTTTTACTTCTGGTTTTCTATTTGTGGTATCTGTTGCAATGGAAATCTTTTTACTTTAGACATCTGATTCTAGCCAGCTTCATATTTATGGGGGGACGAAGCTGTGTTTTTATTGGCTGAGACACATTAATGCACACGATGCCTCAGCCACTTGGAGTAAAATGAATTTCCCTGTTTTTCCTTTTTCTTTTTTCTCCTTTGTAAATCTATCTGCACTTTCTGTCTATTACATGCACTGTTATTACATGCAATGTTTTACTTTACTCTAGTAACCTTATAATATCTCATTTTCTCTCTCTACAGTGTCAGCCCTAAAAACCATGCACACCCACACAACACCCATATTGTTAAAATAACCTGTACCGTAGGAAACACCCTCTTCATATGTTGAGTGTAACGTCAAGCTTCCTATTTAGGGTTACTGACAAGCATTAAGAGAGGACCATTTAATTCTTCAGAAATTTGTAAGAATGTAGTTTAACTTTTTGTCACAAGGACTGCAGAGATAGCAACATTTAAAAATATTTCAAGAACACATTTAAGAAACAAAACAAAACAGAAAAGGGTTCAGTTACAATGTTTAGATCCCACCCCAGCATGCAGTGAAACAGAGTCACAGCTGAGTGTAAACTCCAAGCAGTTTAGAGCAGAGTTGTGCCAACCCTGTCATTTGCGTGGTGTTGTGTACGCACACAGGCAATATGAGTAACTCAAATGAACATCAGCCCACATGTACGGTCTCTCTCTCTGGCCATAAACATCCGTAGACAGCGGGAGAAACTGAGCACACAGCCAGATGCACAGCGCTCATCCACGAGCGACAGCCACACACACTTTGAACACACCCAGACATAACTACCTAACATGCACTAATTAAAAACATTTTATGTGCCTAAATGATATGTTCTCACTCTTAAAAGTGCAAATTCAAGTTTACGACAGTGTGTTAAAGCCTGTTTTGGTTATAGTGTAAAAAGGAGAAGTAAGAAATGGACAGCAACCAAAAAGAAGTGAAGATTTTCAAACATTTGTGACTTTCAGAATTACAGAGTCGCACTCTGAATCAGTCCATGTGACTGTGTCGACTGATCCAACCGGCATGACAATATGAAACAGCAGTGTCTAGGTCCATTAAAATGCTGCAGGAGGACTGAGTATTACTCAATCTGCAATACTTAGTAATACTCAATTATGGCAAGCAATGTATCACAATAAATAGATTTTATATGCCCTTTACTTGGTTGCTTTCATCACCCCCAAGGCATTACTACTGAATGACCAAGAAAAATGTTGACCTGGCATTACTTCGTTGTCCACCACCCCAGTAAAACCCATTACGAATCAATGTCAACTTTAAATGTTAGATTTAGGTGGATATGATAGAGAAATGCTAGTACAAAACTGTATCTAAAAAATTAACTAACAAGGAAATAACACCAAATGAAAGTTCTTTTAACTGAAAAAAAAATGCAATGACAAACTACAGAAGCTGTGACTTGATGAGCTCATCTCCAGTTTGTCGTTAAGCTTCTCATTAAACTATAGATGCTGTCACAAATAGGGCATATTGTCCACTATCTGCATGCATGCAATTATAAAACAAAGCTTTATACCCTTCGCTGCTCTGTACCACACCCTTAATGGCTGTCAGTCCACAAAAGATGAGATCCAACACCTCAGCCCCCTTTGATAAATGAACAACAGTCAATAAAGAGGTCAATAAATAATAAAGTAGAGCGATCACACCCTGGTAACCTCTGCCAGGGTGCCAGACTGCTGCTGTTTGGTCTCAAATATCTCTGGTGCCTTTGTTTGACTTAATTGTGATGCAGTTTGTTTTTCTTTTGATATATGGACACTTGTCCCATTTTACTAGCTCAATATTTTATTCATTGCCTTTTGGCTGACATGATAACAAAGATGCTTGTTTTTCTAACAACCAAAGCCATCTTGTGTCATTAAGGCAGAGCGAAAAGAATGCGCGGATGGACGGACGGACTTGAGTGTCTTTATGTCAGCGTCCTGAAAAAGAAAAAAAAAAAAGTTCTACTTACTGCGTATCTGTCTTTTAATTTCTTTAGTGGGGTCCAACCAACACTAGAATGAGAAGGGAACAAGGAAAGAGAAAAAGAAGACAGTTACCTTCTGCCATATATACTACACAATATCAAAGCATCCATGTCTGCGGTTTCTTCATGAGGACATTATTAACTTATTTGTTACACCCTGAGTATGTGTGTCTATGGATACAAACCTTCTGGTCATGGTTATCCTTGTATGTCAGGCCAAAGTAGTCTTTTTCCAGTAGATTAAGGTGCTCACACACCTTAAAGAATAAGTACTGACCCTTGGCACGTTTCTGCAAAGAAACAAAACATTATATTTATTTTATTATTATTATAACTGCTGTTATTAAAACAATATTATAAACCACTCTAACATTTCCAGCTTCTTCCCCAAAATGTTTCAAACATCAAGCTTTAAGCTTATGAAATATTCCTGGAACCACACGGGACCCCTGATTAAGTTCATAACCTTTTCACTATTGCAAAATGAGACACTTGTAAAATTCCTGTCCACAGCTCTCTCACTCTCAGAGTCTCTCTTTTCCTTGTGTTTCATTTTCTTCTGTTTCATTATTGGTTTACACGCTCTCTCTCAGTCTCGCCATCTGGACCACACATTCCTTTAAAAGTTAAAAAAAAAAAAAAACTGTTAGCGATAAAATCCTCCAGACTCAGCTATGACAATGACATTTAGCACACATCCATGCTTGCATGCGCAAGCGTGCACGCACGCACGCACGCACGCACGCACACACACGCAACCTTTAAGCAGACAAAAGGTCAGACAGAAAGAGGGTGGACAGCTGGGGAAAAATGATGGGAAAGAATGAAATAATCAAATAACGCTTGTTTCTTTTCAGTTAGTCAGCCTCAGTGTAACACTGGTGCACAGACTGAGTGCTATTCAGCAGAGAGACATATAGACTGGGCAGGGAGCGTGGTGAGAGTGAAAGGAAGGGGATGAAAGAGTGCATTTTTCTTCTTGTTCTGGGACGGCTGAAAACATCTGCGGTATTTTCCTAGACTCCGTCAAACACATGCGCAACGCACACGCAAATCTGAGAACGTGGCCTTTTAGAGTCCCTGAGTCTACACCAGAGTGCCTTCAAGCAAGGCACTGGCTGAGGTCAACTGAAATATCAACAGGCAGTCGTATAGATTATGTATTTAGTTTATGTAAATGGGATTAGAGCCACAGTCATTTAAAAGAAGATGAATTACCTGTTTGTTTCTTGCTGCTCAAACATATTTCTAACTCAGTGTTAAAAACTGAAACATCTGTACCTAATGAAATGCTATGAAACACTACAAACCACGTGATGCTAAAATCCTGCTGAAACCAACATTAAGTAAAATTCTTAGAATCGGCATTAAGCCCATGTGACACTAAGACTCCCCCTTTGAAACCCTCAACAAAGTCAGAAAATGTCTCGCTAGAGTTTTTATTCAGTGGTCTACAACTAATAAAATATGCATTAAGTTATTACTCAGGGATAAATTTGATGCCAGGGGTTAATAAATAGGACAGATGGATGATGGAAGAATGGACAGGGAGTGTGTGTGTGTGTGTGTGTGTGTGTGTGTGTGTTGGAGGCCTGCTGGGCAAAACAGAAAATTTAATCTCTGGAATGCATTGTGCATCTCTCCCTCTCGCGATCCTAACTATGCCAGCATGTAGAGGGAGGCATGGATGGATATGTGTGTGAGTGCGTATGTGTGTGCGGGTGCATTATAGGACAATAGCAGTTAGTTGCCATATCAGCGTTATCTCTTGTGAAACAAAGCAGCTTCTATTCAAACAAGCGCACTCTCTCACTGGCACGCTGCTGGGCGGTGCCATACTGTAGATTAGGATGCAGGTTTGCCACACGGAGGCTACCGACAAAAGCCCTCAAGCCAAATGGGAAAATGTTGGCAAGGGAAATGGTCAGCGCTCTGTTCAGGGGTCGTTGAACCAAAGATTTAAGCGTTAACAGCTCCAGTGGTTCTGCACAGTGGCTATTCTGAGCAGCTTCCCGCTGAATGTGAGAGAGTGTGTGAATGTGAGGAGAGGAACGGCTAAAAAATGTGCATGTCTTTGGGTGAACATGTTATTAACCATCATTTTTAGTATTAAAAACTAGCAAAATACAAAAAACTCCTCTCTTACCCAACAGAAACACTATAAGGCTGATGCACGTGTGATGTATCTGTAATGAATATGTCCAACTGTGCGTGTAGGGGGTCTAAGACACGTGCTTGTTAGGAAGGAACAGATGCCGAAAACTAATCTGTGAGACCCCATAATCTGGTGGGAGTGTGTGCGTACGTGCATGTGTTTTAGTCCCCAGGCAAGCCCCTGCAGCTCGCTCTGCTTTGCGATGCATTTATCCCTCTGAACTACACCCTGAACAATGTGAGCTGGTGCTTCTGCCATTACTGCACACTGAGTAAGGAAGTTAAATACTCAAATGCACAGGCACACACTGACGTGCACACACACTAGATCTTACATCCTATTAGCGATTACATCATTGACAAACTGGCACTCACGTGACGCGCATAAGAACATGAGATGGACAATGTGTCGACCTGCTCTGTCAACAACTGGAGGAACCTCCTTACATCACAGAAACAAACTACATTTCGAAGGACAGTATTCAAAGGAAGCAAGAAACTGCTGATAGATATAGAAAAGTGTGAGAACTCTTGTACCATGACAGGCAAACCTTTAGAATATTAAAGTGGAAACACTATATTTGGAGCCATAACATACTAGCTTGATCTCACATGGTTACACTAGCCACGTTTTACACTGTGGTTGTATTGCTCTATGAATTTTATCACAGTCTTACCTCCACCTCGCAGGTGAAGTCAGTCCCATCCAGCAGGGTCACGTGACACACCACCAACTTCATCTTGTTCTTTCTCACCAGACGAAGAGGAGACTGGAAAATGGAGGTCTGGCCTTCTCCTGCCTCCCCTTCAGCCTCCACTGCTCCCTCCTTCTCCTTCGTCCCCTCCTCTGCTCCTTCTCCCTCTGTTGTCTCCTTGGTCTCTTCTGGACTTTTCTCTGCACTCTCTTCCACCTTCTCTTCCTTGGCAGGCTAACAGGGTTTGCAAGAAATAAATAAATAAACTTGCAATCTTCTTAAAAACATAAGAATATCTTCATTACTTGTTGAGACCAAATTTTCCTTTCCGTGTGTAATTCCCCCTCTAGTCTGAATTTGCTCATAGAAAAGGCAGGCGTTTCTTTTGGCTTGATCACTGAAATGTTGATGTCACTGGGTGGGCCTGGGTGGCTTAATGTGATCAGTGGATGCAAGAGTCCAAGGGAGAAAGGAGTTTGTGTGTGTGTGTATGCTCCAGTGTTTCTTTGTTGCTCTGGTAATTTAACAGCATTTTTAAGCAGTTTGCTGTAAACTGTCAATACACATCAACACTGTCTGAACATTGTAGAAAATATCACATCTCGTTGTTGGGTTTCTTACCATCTGTGTTTACCACAATATGTGGCTGGTTAACAAAAGCAGAATGCTGTTGGGGAACTTTAATCACTCTGACCGCTAAAGAATATGTTACAGGGTACAATAATACTGACACTGGCCTTGTAGTCTGTCTAGTGTTTCCATGAGGGTTTGTAAATGACTATACTGATTTTTAATTTATTTACAACAGGCATAAGGAGACTGAAATGCAAAGCCATTCACTCAGCCCATCAGGTAAAGTACACACAATTCCCTGGTACAGACATGTATTCTGTTATTAGCGACGCAACTGCTGCAGGATACTTTTACTCCCATTTCATAGGTCTCCTTCTCTGACATAAAACAAGGTTGATACTAAAAGTCTGAATATAATATGTTACCTAAACTTTGTTTCCACTGACACTGTGCCTATGAGCTGATGTAGAGCTGTAAAGAACGTAGAGCTCATACCAGATTTTTAGCACCATTGTTTTTTAGTGGAAAAAATCCATACAGAATACCGATACAGGAATAACAAATATCAATATTTAATTAAATAAAGTAAAAAAACTCTGGTAATACTCATCTCATGCATCACCATCCTGAGATAACATTAGTCGAGCAAACTGACATTAAATCGGTCCAACTGAAAAACCATCCGACACTGGGGAAACTTGGCCTGACAAAGCTACCTCTCTATCAACCATATATCAAAATGTTAAAAATCACAATAACATCATATCACGAGTGAAGTGCTGTGATAATATTGTATCATGGGCGGTGTGGTTATTTCCACCTCTGGTGGAACTGTGTTGAAACCATTACTGACTTGGCAGAAAACACGTATTAGTCAGATGTAGAAGTGGTGACAGACAGATTATGTTCCTTTGGACATAATCAAGGATTTTTCATCTTTTCTTCAGTTTCCATGCTATATAGATATCTGAGTGTTATTGAGCTTTTCATCTGACAGAATGAGATTTTGGAGGAAGCAGGCATAGTTTAAAAAGAAGTAAAAATAAGCTTAACCATTTTTTAAGGGATGTTTATATTTCTTTTTCTGAAATCACCATTATAACCTGACAGTGCTAAACATCTTGTTTTCTGACTCTACTTTAAAGCATATGCTATGTAGTGTTGTAGTGAACCCGTGAGCAGTACCTCAGTGTCTGCACTGGCGTTGGAATGAGTTTCTGCTTCTCTTTCCTTCACTTGCTCAGACTTGACTTCCTCCTTCTCTTCCACTTCCTCAGCGTGACCGTTCACTTCTGGGGTAGGCCCTTCCTCTTCCTGTGTCACCTCGCTAACAGGTTCCTCTGTAGGGGGGTCCTCCTTCGTTGGGGAGGTCTTAGCAAAAAACCCAAATAAATCCAAATAAAATTAAAATCTAACATAAAAGTTCATTAATGCACCAGCAGTTAAAATGAGCCTGAAAAACGATTGTTGCTAAATAATTTAAGTAAAATTCCCTACAGAGTTGTGACAATATAACATAACAACAGTGTGAACCCAGTTTCACCTGGCTTTGAGACTTCTGCTTCTTAAGCCATGTTGGCAGGTATCGAGATATTCCTTTGCCTTCCTTCCCCTCTTTTTCCTTCACCTTTGCTCTTTCCTTCTCCTCTACTTCAGCGTTTGCTACTTCCTGGGAATCTTCCGTGGCCTTCTCCGATTGGTCGGGCTCAGCGGCTGACTCCTCAGCTTTCTCCTTCACCTCCGTCTCAGAGCCCGCTTCTGTTGTCATGGTGACAAATCAACCTGAAGCAAAAGTGACAACGATGAAAGAGCGTTGAGTTAAAGTTTTAAAAGCAACACATTAAACAGATACTTACACAATAAATAGATCTTTAGTTTTAGCTTACTGGTTATGCCTTGCATTATACAAATTTTGGACATTACTGAAAAATTCTGAATAACCTGACCGAATTCAACCACTTATTTGAGCAAGAATATCAATTTTTCATGGCATGCAACATTGTCGTCATTTATAAATGAGCCACATGGTTCTGTGTTTCTTTTTCCTTTGAGAGGGATCTGTGCTTCTTCTACACTGGAGGTAAAACAGACTATAAAACAAAATAGAAAGCTCTTATGTCTGTAAACATGTCATAGGAAATAAAAAGGCTCATATAAGTTAGCCAATTTTGGCTCACAGCTGCTAATGAATGACATCAACTGTGTTTTTACACAAGTAAAGAAAAACACGAAAGTTTGGGAAGTCATTATGCAACACAATAAGTTTCATCTGGGTCAACAGCTGGTTACAAACAATCACACAAACACACGCACACACACACACACAGAAAGAGAAAGAGGACGAATTTCTCAATCCCTTGTAATGTGAATCACTGGTTTTACCCTGCAGCTGTGGTCAGCACACACACTCGTCAACCCAAATATCTTTGGCAGCCTGTCCACACACACCCTATCACAAAACAGACACTTTCATTTGCGGTGACGCAAATTTTGTTAATAACACTATGTGGCGATGACACAAACAGTAAGGACATGTTAAGGTCAGGAATGTGGAAATCCATTCACACAGGGTGCCTACCTGGCTGCACACACAGCCTCCTTTAATCTAGTAGCTTCAGGCTAAAAGCTAACCATAAATCAAGCACTACGAAGTCATCATCATTCACTGTGCTTTCAGTTGTTCGAATCTTTCCCAGCCTATTTTCTCCATCACCCAGACTAGGCTTTCCTGGCCTCATTCCTATAATTCTATTATTCATTACATCGTCTGCATTTTATTTTGTGACCATCTTACCCGCTCTCCGTCTTTCTTTTTTCTGCCCTGCCACCTTCAATAAGAGAGGACGTGCATACACGCACACCCACCCACCCACCCAGCACCAGTGGTGTGTAGGGAGGGGGAGGGAGTAAAAATAGAACAGGTCTCCTTACGCATGATCGGCTAATGAGGTAGGGAAGGGAGAAGGAGGTGTATGTGTAGCATGCAAATATCAGAAAGGATATAGACACTATGTTCCTGTGCAGACAGGTGAACAAAAGGTGTTTTTTTTTTAAATGTTCTTTAAAAATGCTGACATTACACAACAAAGTGATTTTTTTTTTTTATATTATCATTTGTTGAGAAGTGGGACTCATCTCCACATCCATGTGTTTGACTTCTCCAGTGGTGAAGTACATTTATGAGATGGATTTTACACAAAAATAATACACAGATGACCTAATGAACAAGTTATGCTTTGATGTTTTCTTCCAATCCTCTCACAAAGCTGTTTTATTTTTTAGACAGATAACTTACTAAATTTTGACTATTTGTTTTATTAAAAAAATAAAACTAACTCTAACAAGTACACAATAAGATAAGTCAGTTTAAGCGCTGATAAACACAAATTTCTAATCAGCTACTCACATGGCAGTAAATTTAGGCATACAGACACTATCAGCTGAAGTTCAAGGTGAGCATCAGGAGCATCAGAATGGGTAAGAACGGTGATTGAAGTGGTTTAAATATTTCACAAACTGCTAATCTACTGGGACTTTCTCACACAACTATTTCTATGGTTTACAGAGAATTGTCATAGATTTAAAAAAAGAAGGGGGGGTGGTATTGTAGGTGAAAAGGTCATGTTGATATCAGAGGTCAGAGGAGAATGTTACATCTGCTTCAAGCTGATAGGAAGGCAACGGTAACTCCAATTACCACTTAAATTACCACCAGGGTATGCAAACAAGCATCTCTGAATACACAACACATCGAACTTCGAAGCAGATGGGATAGAGCAGCAGAAGAACACACCAGGTGCGACTCCTGTCAAGGAATAACAGGAAATTTGCGCTACAACTCACATGGGCTCACCAAAATTGGACAACATATAATGTTTCCTGTCTGTTCAGTCTCCATCTCTACTGCACTATTTGAGTTGTAGGGTCAGAAACTGGCGCAAACAACATGAAAGTATGGATCCATCCCATCTTTGCGTCGGTTCAGGCTGGCAGTGATGATATAGTGTTGTGGGGAATATTTTACAAGCACCTACTTGGTTTGACTTGACTTTTAGATTTTCCATTAGGTGGAAGTTCCTGGTACCAGGTGCTTTTTAGTACCTACTCCACCGGAGCACCATGTGATCTGAGCCACTAACTGGCCCGTCAGTGGGATTACTTGATGAGTCACGAAAGACGCTCCTACACAAACAAAATCTCAACCACCATTTTTAAACCTAGCAACCAGGATAATAGCTCCACACAAACCAACAATCTCGCTAATAATAATAATAATTGCTATCATCACCAATTTCACACTGGTTTCATGAACATGACATTGAGTTCTCTGTATTCACATGGCCTCCACAGTCACCAGATATTATTCCAACAGAGCAATTTTGGGATATGAGGGAGCCGGAGATTCAGGAAATTTTCAATCTAAAATAACTGCCTGGGCTTTGTGCTAAGACGACTAAAGTGACAAGACTTGGATTCTAAGACTCGCATTGAGTTATAACATTAAGTATTACTTATAACATTTATTTGGATGTAGTTTCAGATGCAACAAGTAGCATCTACTGGAAAAGTCTATTTTAGAGTCGGTCGTCATTTAAAATAACATGGTCAGTCTCACTAGACTAAACTATGACGGCAGAAAAGAAAAAAAAAATACGACCAGCGTACAATGCAAACCAAACAACCAAATAACTCTGTACCACACAGACACGAAGAGACTTTAAACCAATTTTGAGAGGCAACAGATCTATTTTTTCCACTATGTCAGTCATCACAACAGCTCTGTTACTACAGACCAACTGCAGTTCATACTCCTTTGAAACATTGTTTCTCAATGGGCCAGCTCTAAGTGTGCGTTTGTGTGAGCTGGCATTAGAGTGGAGCTTCGTCACGGCCACTTAGGCCTGCTTTAAACTTGCCCTCCTTATCCGCAACTGTTTAACACCAGCAACCTTGTTCTACCTCTCTCACAACTATCTAACTCACCCTCTTCACAACTCTCTCTTCTGCTCTCCAGTCCAGGGTGCCTCTTTCTCTTTTTCACTAAATCTCTGCACTCATCTCTCTCCTCTCTTCCTGGGGCCCCTTTCAATCCCCCCCCCCCCCCAATCACCCACTCGTATTATCTCCCTCTACACTCCTCCTGTTTCTCTCCTCTTCCCACAGTCCATATAAAAACACCAGTGACATTACAATCTCGCTTCAAATACACAGACATATATACGCACTTGACAGTTTATGGCAGGAAACTGTGACCAAGTTTCTTATAAACGGGGTCAAATATGGGTTAAACACTGAGTCATAAACTCCTGTATAAGCAATCATCAGAAGATGTGTTTTGTTGCTTCATCAAGGACATTTTCATGCAGAATTTGTCTAGAGGCATGTACTGTAATACTTGGGTGCTGTGGTACATTTCATCCTATTTCACAGCCAATTAGTAGTGTTCAAATAACCCAGATGTCTAAAAAGGCACAAATAGCCTGCAGAGTCATTGTAAATACAAACTCAGACACTGCCCTGCCAGCTGCACACTTGAGAGAAATATGGTTTTCTAATTTTATTCAGCCTCATCTCTTTAATGTGACCTTCCTTCAATTAATTGATCTGCACAAGACCATCAAAGCAGTAGAAATCTGCCAATAATAAAAATCCTGACTCAGCTTGTTACACCTCTCATTTTACAGATGAACGGTTGACTGAATGGCTGAATTAACTGACGAACTAATGACCTTACCTACTGTTGTTTCTGTTGCCTTCTTTCCCCCCCTGCAACTCTCTTCCTTCTTCTGACGTTCTGTTTACCCTCTGTTTGCACTTTCTTTTACTTTTTCTGCCTCTGTTCTTCTATTCGTTTTCCTTTCCCTTCCCTTCCTTTCCCTTAGCAAATGCCTGCCCTACAAAATGTCATTGCCATTTTCTCTCCTACATCCTCTCCTCTCTTTCCCTCAGAGCTCTGCTTCCCCCGGGACGATTGCTCAGAGAAATGAGGGCAGAAAATGAGAGAGCATGGGAAGGTAGGGGGTGGAGATAGTCAAGAAAAGTGTGTGAGAAAAGAGCAGCAATGGAGATAGGCTGAAGAAGGATCCAAAAAGGAAAGAGAGAGGGAGAGCGAACAATCTCACAGACATGCCTACTATGCTGGATTACTAATGGACATTAGCATGAAAACTGCATTTTCACAACACTGTTGTTCACATCTTTTGGCATGAAAACCATGCCTAAAAGCTCATACAAAGTTGTACTTTCAATCAATTCACAATCTTTCACTTCCTTCCTTCACAGTGTTTATCACTAAAGGAAATTAAGCATCTTCCTTTCCAACAATGACATTTTAAAAACCATGAAAAAAAAAAATGTCTTTCTCTCGCTTTCATATTGAAAATCTTTTGTTGAAACACTAAAACACTAAGCCTTTACTTTGTGTGTTTAGAATGCCAAACCTTCCAGCTTCATTTTATATACAATACAAAGAAAAAGGAAAAAAAAAGAGTAGTTAATGCTGGCGACATCTCCAAGGAAAATGCTCCTACGTTACCTGCTTCTACCAAATTACCCATGCGCACATGTAGGGAGTTAGTGTTCTCACTTTTTAAACACTAGACTGCTGTCACATGAGTCTCACACACTCACACACACACACACACACACACACACATTCTTCTCCACTTACAACTTTATTGCTGTCTGACTGGGTTTTAGGGTTGTCATCATAGTAACGACAACTTCCTGGCCTGGATTGTGGCCAAGAGATAAAAATTTACAACAGGCTGAAACAGGCGTGGGTGCTAAACTGTACAACAAGAGAGAAAAGAGAGCGTCGACCTAGTGCCTACACATTTCTGTTAACTTTCATCTGCTAAAGTAGATATGACAAGCCTCAATCGAATATAAAAACATACCCCGCTTCCTGATTCTATGGGCCATAATTGAAAGAATAAAGAGGACAAACTGGTTTCCATGGAAACCGCATTCATGCTCTACAACAATAAATCCCCATGGAGACAAGAGATTACCACAGCAAAAATACAGATTAGTGGACGGAGCTTACGTGACAATAGAGATTATGACCGTGTCTAAACCAGTTTCATAGCACATCAGACTAGCAGCTGATATTTCATGCTGGACCTACAACAACCGCAACAGCTACTTTTCTCCCCCTACTCCCACCATCACTGAACCAACAGCAACCCTCCAATGATACTACCACTGAAAAACACAAAGCATGCATCTATGAAGCAGAGTTACTCAGATTCGGCAGATTCTGAAAGATGAGGAAGACTGCAACTTGCAACAGATACACTGACACACTGACTTAAGACTTTTCCACCTCTTCATGTGATTACTGTACTTGACTTATATGGTCAGGCAATATTACTGAATTACAGACTTTAAAATTTTTGATCGTATAATTTTTAATACCACCATGAAACTGAGGTCATATATTGTCGTGCATGGTACAAAAATGAACATTCAAGCGAGCTCGGTGACCTACGAAAGACGGCAAGCAGTACACGAAAATGTAGTAAGTAAAATGGTTGCGAGTGTTTCGGGTTTAGTCAGCCAACGCGAACGAAGCTCTGTGCACGACGCTTCTAAAAAGCTATGAGTAAAGAGAGTAAGCCTTCACTTTAGATCAATTTGCTGATATGAACATCTCTCCAGTGGTAGCAAATGTCATTGGGTCATCCAGCAAGCATCTAACATAGGGAACATAGAACATCGGGATGTCGTTGTTCACAATTTCGCTATCAATCTAACTAACTTAAATTTAAAAAGTAAAAGTAAAACTTAAAAGGGTAGAAGTCAGCTAATGCTAGCAAAGGGAGTACCAGCAGCCAACTTCTACCCATGCAGGTTAAAATCCATACATGGCACTAATAATAATAATGATAATAATAAATACTGTTTTTCCACAAACTCATTTCTAGGCCCTGATAGCATCCTTAGCATTATTTTCATTCATTTCGGTGAATGTCAGGAAGTTACAAAGTTCTGTATTTTTAAAAAAAGCAAAGACAAAAAAAACCCCACTCATACCTATTAATCCTTTTTTGGATTACTAGAACACTCCTGGCAGGATCTTCAACATGCTGACTGAATATTCTGGATAACTGCCCTGAGACCTACTGTTTCATCAAGATATCAATCTAAACTTAATTTAAAATGAAAATAATAATCACAGCTGTTTAGTTTTGAGGTCCTGAGAACCATAAACTTTCTGTCACTATGATGACAAAAAGTTTTAGTTTTATTCCTATTGAACAGAAATAAACAAACCCTAAAAGCTGAAATCAGAAAAAGCTGCCAGAGTGGTGATCCTTCACCCATAAGAGCGCAAATCCCTGAAGTGTTTGAAAACTTATTTTCTGCAGCACAGATAGTACCTTCAAAGATTTGGTCTCTAGAGGTGGAAGCAGGGGTGCAGCACTATTGGGCAGCGGACCCAAATACGCACATATAGTGGAAGGTCAGTGAGAACCAGATTCCTCATTTAGCCAAAACTAGCTAGCTAAATACTACCTTGAAGTCTGCAGCATCTGTTGACCGTCAAAGGTTTTTTTTCTAGGACTTTGTCACAGCACAGAGGACAAACCTCCAGCTTTCCCCTTATCAGCTGCTGTAGTGCTGGATGAACAAAGGGCCCGTTTCTTGATTTGTTCTCACACTGAATTCTTGAATACTACAATGTCCATTTCATGTGTACCAGCTGAATGATTGTCACAGCTGCCAGGCGAAAGGGGCAAAAACATTCTTCTTATGTCTATTTGAACTCAGAAACACTGCAAATTATACCAAGGAGGAGCTTTTATGAGAGCAACAACGTACAGTATATTAAAATATGGTGAGTGCACCATATATTCTAGCTGCTTCATAAGATAATTAAGTAGAGATAATTCAGTGAATAATTTTTTAATTTGAATGTCAATAAAAAATATATCAGAACAATCATTCAAATGCTGAGCTGGGTTTTTCTAGACACAATGCTGCTACAAAACCTACAAACTCTTCAGAGATGTTATCTACATGTAAAACCTGTTTACATAGATGCAAAATGACTACCTTCATGTCAAAGCTGCATTGTTTCATTGTTTGAGTCAATGAGTGGTTCACTCCGTTGTCTTGCTGTGCACTGAGAAATGTTTTCAAGCATTTCACTGAGCAGCGAAGCTTGTTTCTGACAGAGTCAAATGGAGTCCAAAACACACAGTGCTGGAAATCAACGGAACTGCATGCAGCTGTGCCTATTGAATTAAAAAGTTGCAGATCGCTCCGAGTCATCCAAACAAGCTAAAATACTCTCAGCATCTCTAATAGACACACGAGCTTTGAGTGTGTGATGACTACTGCGCTCTGACACGCCCTCACACAGATGTACACACATACTGCTGGTGTGAAAATTCAGAACATGCCTGTTTCTGTACACTGCACTCTGACCCTCAAACTGGGGATTACACAGAGGATAATCCCTGTTTATGTTTGTGTGTCTGTCAGTCTCCCTGCCGGTCTGTCAGTCTATCCATTCATCCCTTCACCCAACTCTCTTTCTCTTCAACTGCACCTGATGTCAACCTCACTGGCTTGAAATAAACACAGGCATTGACACAATTGTTCCTTGATGCCTTTTTGCCTTTGGTTTGAGCTTAACAAATGAAAATTCACCTCCTGGGTGATTCTTAAGTGACCAATACTATGTCATTACATTAGTCACTATATCATTACTGTCAAGTCTCATGTACTAAACTCTACTCTTCAACAGGTGCTAGTTCTCAGTCCATTACCTCTGTTTATGGATGTTATATGCCCCTGCAAATAATACTTACTTTAGGGTTTCATTTACATACGTATAAATTATATTTTCTTTATACAATGCTTAGAAACACCAGGAATATGCTTTTAATATACGGGGGTTGAAGCAGCATTGCCTAAGCAATTTAGAAACTGCAACCTGTGAATATCAGGCTTTTGTGCTGTCATTTTTGGCATTATTTAACTACTAACTAATGAAAATATTGTCTCATTTATTGCTTTATTATCATGACATATTAACAATTATGCAATAATGCCATAACACAGACTAACGATGCAATAAATTAATCATATTATATGGTATTTTTCATGCATCTACTCTTCCCGGGTTGAGCCTCTCTTTCTGTGTGGGGGTGAGAATAATGGGTCAGCTCATAACTGCTATTGTGAAATGCTAAACTCCCCTATTCAGCGATTAAAGCAGTCAGGCGCAAGTGCCCAGTCTGTGTGAATGAGAGACAAAGGGAGAAAGTATGGGTGGGTCACACAAGTGCACATGAGAGGAGATACAATTTACTGTGTGTGTAAGAGAGGGGGGGAGGTGGGTGAAAAAGACGGAAAGGGAGAGAGGAAAAAGGTAGGCATTAGCTGGAAGGTGATAAAGAATGAGTGAAAGATGAAGAGAGCGAAACCCACGGTGAAACTGCGCGGCTCAACAAGCTGTGGGTGTGGTGTTGCTATGGCAATGTATATCCCATAGAGGGTGGTGACAACAGGTGCTCTGGCAAAACAAATGACTTCATGGTCATCAAGGCTCTTTGTTACGGTCGCCTTGTGGGGCAAGCTGATTTAGATGGAGCGAAACACATCCTAGTCCTCTGCCAGAGCCTAAAGAGGATGCACGGCTCATCAAGTATTGATTAGAAAGACTCTAAAAGCCTTGCAGTCTGTCAGAAAACTACCAAAACATGCCATGCCTCAACCATTTAGTCTGTTTGGCACACATACTGGTTACATATGTTTGCCGATTTTTATTCTTCACATACTAATAAGAGCATAGTTTTACTGAGTTGCTCAGATAAAATAAGCAGTTTTTGGACTGTGATGAGAGGGTTTTTTGTATTTTATGATCACTTATAGACTAAAAAGACTATTGTGTGCATTAGGAAAGACAATTATCCACAGAGTGACCGACAAGTAAAGTAATCAGCAGCCCTCGTCAGGAGTAATCAGCATGTTCTCCATTCATGCTACAGTGAGCATTCAGACCACTGCAACATGAGCACACACCACCATCACAGCTCCCTGCCATTCATTTCGTAACTACTAACCTTAACCCTGAAATCTAAAATTAGCCATCCCTTTTGTGAACACTGCAAGATGTCCTCAATTTCAGAACATTGTGCCATTTTCTCAATTACTGCAAGGCCGTGTTGCCTTTAAAGTGAAGACACATAGTCACACATCTTTATGTGACCATCTATGTGTCCAAGCAAATGACATAACCCCGCAGATTATTTAGTCATTTTATATCAGCTAAATCTCAGATCAGTGACCTCTGACCTTCAACCAGGAAACAGGAAGTAACTCTCTTCCCGATTCCCCCTCCAACCAATCTCCCATACCTCTATCTTTTAATTTGCATTTTTGGTTACACATCTCCCTGAGTACCTGTTTAACGTATCCTACTTTCATCAGAAACTACCACAAATCTAAAAAAAATTACAAAAAACAAAACAGGAAATTACTCAGAGCAAAACATCCGTACATTCATGTGTGTCTGTGTTATGTCATACAGATGTTTTGTTTCCCTTGCAGTAATATTTTGGCAGTCATTGCTAGTACAGTATGACACAAAGGCTACATGTCAAAAAGGACCTCTGTTTCTTTCTTTATAAGAGGGTCATATTATGGGCTTTAAAAAAACCACTTATCCCCAAGACTATGAAAAGTGGGTAATATGTCATTTTAAAGAAGATTTAAAGATTAAAACTCCATTAGGATTTACATGCGTCAGATTTGAGGACTATAGTAATAAGCTGTCTTCCAGAATTTATGGATGGTGTCTTGTATAAAGAAACTTCACTTCAGGCAGGTAGCTAGCAGAAAAGCAAGTGCAACAAAGTTTGAAACAACATGTATTTATGAATTTCTGACGCCACTTTCAGACATCTTTTCATTAAGCCTCCTTTGTGGACCATCATCTGTATGTTGTAGTAGTGTACTGTCACCAGGGGGACGGTGTCAAAATCGTGTAAAACATCCAGTACAGTGGGATATTCTAAACACTCTAAACATGTGTTTACACTGTTATTGGTCCTTTAACTTAGCCCCACTGACTGTATAGATGATTGACAACAAGGCTCCACTTCCTTTCCTATACAACAGTGAAACCACACAATTGCAGGACCTGCTAGCTAACACGTAGGAGTCGGGGGTCATGACCGATACTATAGCCAAACAACCAGAGGCAGTTGACATGTTTTGGCTTCACTTTTGGTAACCTATGAGGTCATCCATATTTTCTACAGTCATGGTGAAGCCCCTGCCAAACAGAACAAAGAAGTCATAAAAGTCAATGAACTTCTTTGTCGTGATGCAAATTCAAATGGTAAAAACAACTGTCTGTGCTTCTCATGCTGTCTCCGCCCCCTTCTATGCGGTGAACTCCAACATCATTCTTTCCTGTTCAAACAAACTTTTCAACCAATCAGCATTCCCACCACACATGGCTGGATACCCATAGTCCTTCAGTTTGCATAGCCAAAGACCTACACAAATGTACACCAGCATGGGACCACAGATCCCACATTAACAACATCTGAATGGGTCAGGTTCATGTATAAATATACTGTTCATGTATACTGCTCATGTATAAATATACTAGGCTGTATTACTAGAGTGGACCCAGTACTATTTCACTTTTAAACATATAGGGTGGGGGCAACTAGAGTCAAGGCTGGCAACTAAAACAAGACTCTTTCGTACATGGCAAATATGGCAGGTACATCACTGAGAGCATAGATACTTGCTAGTGAAGTTAGTCATGCTGAAGTTAGTGAAGTTGTATACAGAAACTTAACTGCAGGCACATAGCTAGCAGAAAAAGTAGGTGCTGACGTCACAAAGATGCACACAAACAGACATTGTCAACTAGTCCTCACCATGTACATCCGTCAAGATAAGTCTTGATTATTAAGATCCCGAAAGAAAAATGGCAGATTCAATTTAAACAGCAAAGTATCAATAACTTTGATTAAGACTTTAGAAGTCTCATTACCTGAATATTTATGTACAAACTGGGTATTATGTTTGACTTTTGTTCGTTGCCAGTTTCTGAGCTCCTTACTACCACACTCTGTCACAAATACTTCTGGCTAATGAGAAAAACTACTGACCCTACTTTCTGTTAGTTTCCCACAAATTCACAGTCAATGGGTTCAATACACTCTTTCCAAAATGTTTTACAAACTCCAGAGCATGTCAGTGGCTGCTAATGAGAACAAGTTAGTGTGGCTGCACTCACAGAAATAAACAAATGAACATTTGATGATTAATATAACAGTACTCTTTAATCCATGTTCAGATTATTTACACAGCCCTAGGTCATCATGCATTATGCTACTTTGCTTGCCTTTTATACTTTTTCATTGAATAGATTTTTAGAGTACCTAACTACAGATGATGGAAGTGATCCCTGAGAAGATTAACCTGAAAAAAGCTTCAAGTTTCAACTGTCAAGTTTCAGGAAGCAATCCTGAGGATATGCCGCAAGATATGATATCAGTATCAAGAACATAATATTACCAGCCTTTTCTAGCTGATACTCTCAGTGCCAAGACTGTCTTGTGTTGTGACCCAAACTGTGGCTTTCAAAAGATGAAGCCACTGCCTCTGGTCTGTTCAGCCTCTCTCTGAGAATGTGACCCTCTGCTGATTAATCTCTTTTTAACTATGTCTGGCTCTGGGCCAGATCCACAGGCCCACGCTCTCTTTCTGTTTTTATTATATCATTTCTTTCAGAGCTTGACACTTGCCAGGGAAGGCAGTTTGCCCTTTCTTTTTTCTTCTCTGATGCTGCCCTTCAACACAAGGGCGTCCCATTCTACTACAAGGGACGCTTGCATTTAAGAAAAGAAAATGTGACATTTTTGACATTTAGGTGGCTAAACCTCAAAAAAACGACTTCACCTTACCCTCTTCCATTTTGCCCTCTCCTTCAAACACGCCCTTTACTTCTCCATCCCTCATTCCCCTTCCGCACACTGCTCTACTCACCGTCTCCGTGGCGGTAATAAGCTGAACACTGCATTACAGTTTCCATTCATCCGTGCCTCTGTGATCTTCTCTGTGTGAATCGGAGTCCTGTGGTGCCTGCTGGCTGTGAAAGCTACAGAGGATAATACCTGCCTGTGGAGGCTGACTGCCACACTGTACAATATGTTCACCTTAATAACTGTTGTGACTGCCCCAAATGTCATTACACTCATGGAGAAGATGAAAGCCTCAGAGTGTGCTTTGTGGTTATAGTAACTACTTTCATTCACTGGAAAATGGGTAAGAAAATTGCAGTCACCTGGATGTGTGAAGGCCCCCCCCCAATATATGCTACTTTATAAAAACAACACGGCACAACTCATTCAAACTGATGAAGGACAGCAGGATTATCTGTGTGCGTCTGAGTTGATGTGACGAGTTCTGCTCCCGTTGAACCCACAGAGTCAGGATGAAAACACACATACGCACACAAACACACACACATGGATGTTCCCATAGCCTTTCCGAATGGTTAAGCAATATCTTTCACTCTCTCTGGCACTCTCACCCTCTTTCTCCTCTTGTGTTTGACTCTTACTTCCTCACTACATGTGTCAGTGTTCCTTCATTCCGCCTTTCAACTTGCCCTCATACACAGTGGTGGACCATAGTTTATTGTAGTGACTATCTAAAAAATGCTTACTTCCCCTGAGTCTTGTGTACACCCATCCTAAGTGAAGAGTAAGATTGCTTATTAGAGAGGTGCTAGCAAGCAACTGATAACAGTAGGGGATCGATAATGTGTACAATTTATTATATTTGCTACCAGATCTAATGCATCTAATACTGAAGTGGGCTAGTACTAACTGATGTCAATGTGGGTCAGTTAAATAGGTTTTAGGGGTGTAAACTGACACAGAATGCACAATACAGATATTCACAGGGGTTGCGGAAGCAGCTAAAAAAACACAATCAAAAACAAAAGCCAAAGGAAATGCAAGGTTTCTGCACTCTGCACTCCAGCAAGCTCAGAGTTAAGTTCCAGCTAGATCTAATGAGCAGATTCTCCCACCAGAACAACCAATTAAGGCTTCTCATTAGTGGGTTTGACAGAGCTGCCACTGTTCTGCACATCCTGAGAGCCTGACAATGAACATGGCACCGATGATTATAGATAAAACTATACACGCAGCGAGGAGCCTGACAGGAAAAAACACACCCCAGAAACAGACACGCTTGCCTCTGGGCTTCCCTTTACAGCTTACAAAACATTGTCCTTCCTGTCTGCACCAAAATTTATACTGAATGTGGACTAATATATGTTCCACTGCACAATCCCATTAAAATGTGGCTTTGTGGCTGCTAATCATGAAAGCTTTAAAAACTGAAACGTTATACTTGCCTCTAAGTGCGCAACATGTGCTGCTACACAACAATAACCTAAACACCTGCAAAGCAAAACAACATGCATCACCAAATACAATAATATTTTATTTCCTCAGTTGCTTTTTTGATGTTGTACTAGGTTGGATTAAATTGTATAGGTGTCCGTTCTTAATTTGAGAACAGAAGCTCAGAAACTGCATTTAATTCTAAGAACACAGCTGTCTCATAAGAAAATCTTCAGCTGATAGGTAGCTCCAAAAACTCTTCTTGTTAATGTACAGTAGCTGTGTGCATGAGGACTGAACAAGCTCTTTGTTTTCAAACAGAGATACATAGCAACGGAAACGACATTACTGGAAAATCTACGTTCTGTTCATGATATTAGAATAAACACTCATGCCAAGTCAAATGAGGTGCGGCATCATCAGAGTCCACACATAGGGGTTTTTTGTTTTTTTTAAATAACCGAAGAAAAGCCAGACATGCTGGTTGTTCTGCACGCAACCCACATGGATATGTATCAATATGTTAAAGTATAATCAGGTCCCCTTTTCCAAATTAAAATAAATAAATAAATAAATAAATGAAACTAAAAGATCCTCATACTGCCCTGCACAAGGTTTTTTTGGGGGCTGGAAACAGGCACAAAGAATGATTGATCTGCATATCAATAGTTATAGAAACATCTGATAAACAAAAATGCATTTTAAGCTTTGTTCAATTACAACGCACTTTAAAACAAACTGGTAAAAAAAAAAAAAAAATTATCTCCATTCTGGTAAATTTCATTTTGCGGAAGGTCAAAATGTCTTTGGTGGGTGTCAAAATAAATAACTAACGAGTGATGTTTGAGAGACCCACAAGAAAAAGTTAGTGGTTGGTTGTTTTGAATGTACCTACCTCTCGAGCAGGGCTATCACTGACTACACTTACTATGGCCTACACCACACTGAGAAATAAGAATCACATCAACAGCTTCCCACCTCCACCATTATGTTAGCTTGTGAGCGCAATGACACTGCATCCATCTGTTTAGTCAACAACAGCTACAACTAGGCAGGCCTGAATCTATTGAGAATCTAAAGTGGTATGTCACCACACTAATATTTATGAAAGGGCAGAATTGGCCTGCTGTGCTCTAAAGTCCTCAAAGTCTTCTCTAGCCTACAAAAAATCTTTGCACTGAATGAAAAAAACTTCACAGCTACATGGAAGTACAACAACTGTTGCAGCCTGGGAAATAAACTGATTTACTTTTAGAAACAACAATAGTTAGGCCTTTGATCCCAGTGTATGCATTAGGGGCACAGCCTGGGACTATCTACTGTCCATGACTTTATCTCTGTCCTGATGTCCTTCATTACTATCTGACCCACCTTCCTTTCACATAGAGAGCAGAACACCACAAGCGGAGTGACACTGATTAAGGTCATGGGTACTTGACATCACATACTATGGCGTATGATTAGATTTAAGAGTGACACTTAGGAACCCAAGTACATGGCTAGATGTCCTAATATTAGTCGGTGTGTATTGCTCAAAGTTGTGGTACTTCGAAACATCAAACACAGATAGCCGTGGATATATTGGATGTTTTATGATCAAAAGGAGACATTTAAAGAATAACTTCTAGAAAAGCAGCATACTTCATTAATGTTAACAGTGGCACTGAACACACAGACATGAACAGATACGTTTGCTAGTTGCCACCGAGTTTTTACAAGTCAGCACAATCTTGGCTCTTTCCAGTCTGCCTGCATTTGTCTGTAAAGTAGCTACGTCCTTCCCATACGTCAAAGCACAGATTCTACGGTGCTGTCTAGAAAGCAAATAAGAAACACAAGTACTGTTCTGCATGTAGACAGATTTATGTTACTACACCAATAGCAATTCTTCTTTAATATCCTGGTCATGAGAGCAACAATTGTATTTTGTCAAGCCAACATAGCCTAAACCAGAGATGTCAAGCTCATTTTACATCATGTGCAACATACTCACTTTGATATTAACTGGGCCATATAAGGTTATTGAAATTGAAAGTAATGAAAGTGGAATTTCAACAGTACCTCTCAGTTTTTCTACATGTAGTAAATGAAAGAAGTCTTTCAACACATCACTTTGAGTTTAAACTGTAAGAAATAAATGTATAAAACTGCACAAAAAGTTAACTGGTAACTAAATGTCCAGAGTGTCCTGTAATTAATTTAAATAATTTAATTATTTATTTAAAAAAAAGAAAATTCCACAGTGGATTGTGAAAAAACGTGAACTTTTTTTGTTTATCTTTTACTTAAGTACTTTAAAGTTGTTTAAATTACCACTAGGAGGGTATTTAGCCTGATGAAGTTCAAAATTTATCCCCACCTACACATTTTCCAAAGCTGTCCAAACGACCGGCTTGGAGTAGTTGCCGCGCCAATTCTGGCCCCGGGCCTTATGTTTAAAACCCCTGGTTAAAAACCTCTTTGAAATGCAGTAAACAAACAACGTGGACTGCGTTTCCCAGACAGCTTTGTGAACCAGTCACGAACACGAAACTATATCAAACAAATACCAGTTATTTGAAAACGGTTTTAAAAGCACATGTCAGCACAGCCAAATAAAGGGAGAAAAAATAGAAAGAAAATGTAATTGCATACTCACTCTGAACAGCGTGGTGTTTTTAAATCTCCGTATACTACTTGTTAACTTAGCGGCAGGAAGGAGCTACACGTATTGTCCCGCAAAAACGGAGCCGGATGTTTGAATAGTCAACGATTACCATGGCGTGTTTAGACGAACCAACCGTTAATGTGAAGTTACCGTTACCTCAGCGGTAGCATTCACCTAACTAAAACCCAATGCAGCTACCACGAGTAAGGAAACTCGGTCTATTCATTTAGATAATCAATGTAAGCTAGGCAGGTTTTTACCTGCTTCACAAAATCTTTGATGCTAACTACCTAAACACATCCGCGCGCGAGGAGCAAGGGGCATGAAGGTAGCTTAGGTGATAACAGGGATAATATGGAAGGAGATAGGCGCCATGAAGCGCCTCACAGCGAAGGTATGACCAGAACTCTAAATAACACCTTTCAGTAACAAACGCGGTGTTTGTTCTGCCTTGTTAGAACAACTACGTCTGGTTACAATAGGTACTTGCGCAGGTTAAGTACGCTACCGATATATTACATACAAAATACCCCCAAAACGCGATGAATCATCTGCAGTAGCTGATGTAGAAATCACGTGATTTAAAAGAGGCCAAATTATTCGTTACCTGTTGTTAATCTCCAACGATGCGTATGAGGAGACTTTCCCAAATGTGGACTCGCGCTCCAAAAAATAGCGAATGTCCCACTACCTCAGCCTCCAAAAATCTCAACTACAGTCCACACCGAAGATTTAGTGAGGGCGCAAAGCAGACGTATCCATCATCCACTAAGGCCCGCCCCATACAGTGAAAAACATCTTTTCGCAAGCTCCCATTGGCTTAGAGCCATTACTGTATTAGATCTTGATATGTGATTGGGCGCACGTATTGTCTTTTAGCGTCAGTGGGACGTTCAGTGCGGATATGGTAGTGCAAATGTAGCGGAGTAGCGCCCTCTCGAGGACGCAAATGTTAATGATATTTTTTACTTCTTTTTGGGGACTGGTTTAATTTTATTTAGACTTGACATTGAAGAGTGGACGAATTTTAGCTTAATATGTGAAAATAAAACAGTTTTAAACATTGAATAAAATGTAAATAAAGATTTAGTCAGCCAATGATTTTAACTGTTTTTTTATTGTGGTTTAATTTATTTGAGTTTAAAATATACTTTGTTTTTTGCCAAATGCCATAAAGTAACAGGAAAATGCACAGACCTCTGTAAAGTCAGGTAATGCATATTTTTGACTTAACTACATGTGGAGCACATATGAGTAGTCACACCTCAAGGACACAGGAAAAACCTGCAGATACAAGTAGTAGTGGTAGTGAAGGCAGATGAGTTTAAAGACCTTGAGTCAACCATGCAAAGCAACAAGACAGTGCACGAGAGGGGCGAAAGAGAGTGGAGTGGGTGGAGATCAGTCTCAGGGGTGATTTGTGACAAAAGAATAGCAGCAAGAGTAAAAGAGAAAGTTTACAAAGGAATAGTGAGACCTGCTATGATGTATAGTTTGGTGATGGTGGTATATGTTGGACAAAATATACCGATGATGGAGCTGTCGGGCAGGAGAAAAAGAAGAAGACCTCAGAGTAGGTTCATAGAAGTAGTGATAGAGGACATGCAGAGGGTTGGTGTGGCAGAAGAGGATGCTAGAGAGAGGTATGATGGAGGGAGACTATCCACTTTGGCAACCCCTGAAGGGAGCAGCCAAAAGAATAAGATGATGCAATACGGGTTCAATATTGTTTCTAAAATTTTGCATGTGAGTTGGTCAAGACATGTTTTTCTGTGGCAAACTATTTATACAGACTATATTTTTAAGTTATGCATTTATTATTAACATGCTTAGCCTTGGGGTTTGCTTAGTTTATTTCTAATTACAGTTCCTCGTGATTTCTAACCCATCCTACAGAAGTGACATCAAGCGCATTAGTTTTTAGCCTCCATTTCACTTTCATAAGCAGTTTATTTCCAATTCATGGGGAGGAGGGGGGGGGGGGGTCCATTGCATAACGTGAAGCACGGCTGCTGCTAAACACACCCGTAAATAAACACCAATGCGCACACCCAGATTAACAAAGCTCAAGTAATTGGCTTATAGAGTAAGGCAGCATGCAGATTTGACATCTACAAAAAGAGGAGTAAACAGCCACACAAAGACAGCAGTGATTTATAGCAGATTTTAAACAACTAAAAGATAAAGCTGAATGATTGAAATATTAGTAACTGGTGAAAATAGTGTGACATAAACTCTCTCAACTGGAAAAGATGACTGGATTTCCCAGTTAGGTAACTGAGAGGCGGGTGGAGTGTGTGCTTCAGTGGACTCACCATGGGCAAAGCAGCATTGATCCAGCAGCAAAGCAGTCCAGAGGAGCATGCACGATGAAACACAGAGAAGTTCAGTGCATCAGAAACTGCTTTAAAGCCCATGCATTATTTCACATCACAGCCACATGTTTATTTTATGAGCTACATCCACTACATTTGCACATGGATGCACTTAAAAAAAAAAGAAAATGAGTTCATGCTTTTATATGCATAGGTAAACTAGGTTTTTACACAACCCTGTTTCATTGAGTCTGCTCATCAGTGAAGGTGACACAGCTGATTCCTTTGCACCTATGAGTCATCCAGACCAGCCATGGGGAAAAAAGACCATACACAGCCCATCCCCTCACAGCATCGACAACGCAACAATTACTCACATTCTGTTAAAGTCACCTTCATTTGTGCCTAAAGTGTTCAACCGTTTTTATCTCACGGCCCTGTAACAGACTACTAAAAGGCTAGTTTTGTCTCTGCGTAGTTTAATGTCAACGTTTTTCTTGCTTCTAAGACATTCAAATTTGTGTGGCTCACCATTAAGACTAAGATCGCAATAAGAAAAACTACAGTAAACAGCAGTTAGGTTTTCTATAGCCCTGAAGGCATATTAAAAGCTTGAAAAGTGTACCTGATTGTCAAAGGTCCCATGTTGCAGAAATAGATCCAGCATTGAGATTAAGACAATCTTATGACTTGAATCTGCACTTAATCAGCCTGACTCAATCTATGGTGCCTGTATCTCTCTCTCTCTCTCTCTCTCTCTCTCCTAGCACTCTCTCTTCTGTTGATTATCTCATCCCTTCCTGTTCTGTCCTACAGAAACCTCTCAGTGCATGGTGAGCACCCAGCAAAGCTGTGGACTCTTTGCTTTCTGCTCCTTAGAAAGGCTCACAGTGTGGATAGCTGTGTCCTCCCAGTAAACCTATAACTTGCGCTCCAATTTACACAATACAACGGTATTTACAATGAGAACTTCAGCATTTTCACAGCCAGGGAGCTACAGTAGGCTAGCTGTTTGGTTTCACATACAAACACGAGATCAAGCCAGTGCAGATTCTCTGGAGGATTAGTGGCGAGCCCTTCTAAGGAGAATTACTCTGACACAGCCATCTGGATAGTAAAACATTGCCCACTAGATCAACTATTGCCCTGCAGGTCTGTACCCTCATATGAGGACGAGCCAGCTATGAGCCTGTCATCCTCAAATCCTAAACTGAGAAACATTTATCTCTGTAACCTTTAGAAACTAATCAGCCCCCTATCTTTTATTAGGGAAAAAAAGCTTGCTAAGTATTATTTAATGATTGGTGCATCCTTTCAGACTAATGATGTTCATGTAATTATCATCAGCAACAACTGTAAAGACAAAAAAAAAGCTAGATTTTTCTTTTAATCCACCCCCCATGAAATTCAGTCCAAGATTTTTTTAAATACAAGATCTTTATGATCTAATATCAGGTTACACTAGTTAAAACATCCTGAGATGTTTTCATCTCATTTGAGATGCCACATCTCATTTCTTTATACTTTACTTGAAATTTTGCTACAATTTATGGAAAAGTGCAAAAATAAATGGAAATGCAGTATACAAATCAAAAACAGCTTATACAATCCTGAAATGTCCAAAGTCCATATTTTGTATGACCAGCTTTATTCTTCATAACAGTAGGTCTTAGACAAGCTTTTTTCTCATCTCTTTTAGTAGTTTTCTGGAATAGTTTTCAACAGGAAATTCAAAGCTCTTCTTTGGATGTTGACTGCTGTTTGTTCTGTTCACCATGCAGATGATTTCAGACTGCTTCATTAACGCTGATGTCCGGGTGCTGGGGAGGCCAATCCATAACTGATAGTGCTGCAATGTGTGTTTTTCTATCCAGGTATGTTTTTACTGCATTAGCAGTGTGTTTGAGATTCAGCTGTCCTGCTGGAAAATGAAGCTGTGGACAATCAGACATTGTACAGATGGTTTTGTATGGCACACCAAAATCTAAAAGTACTTCTCTGTGTTTATAATTCCATCAGTTTTGACAAGATCCCCAACACCACTGACTAAAATGCAGTCCAAACTACAATATAGACTCCACCGGATTCTACAGTTGGCTAGGGACACTCATTGCTATACCTCTCTCCTAACCTCCTCTACATATGAAAAACAGTTTGAACTAAAAATGTGAAATTTAGATTCATCACTCTATCAGAACTTTCACACCAGTTCTTGTTTAATTTGGCATACCAGCTTTTTCTCTCCGTTGCCTTCCGTAGAAACGGGTTCTTGAAAGCCACCCTTCCACTGGGACCATTTCAGGTTTCAGTGAACAGTCGATGGATCATTTAAGGGGCCAGCTACATCACTCAGGTTCTGTGTCAGGGCTTTGCTGCATTTCTTTCCTATTTCCCAAGGAAAGGACTTTCAGATAGTTTTTAGGCCTGCCAATTTCCTCCGATTTTTTAAGGACACGCTGCACACCATGCGTAGATATACCAAGATTTGAGTAATGCCGCAAAACTGTTTGATCCCCTAAGTTAGATGTTTTTTTACACTTGAATTGAATGTTATGCTTGATTCACAGGCCAGAGTTAAGTGGCTTAACAAACAAAAGAAAAAACTCAAGCCTCTGATAATGGTAAGGTACAAGGACCAGACAGAAAATTAAAAAATTAGTAGTAAAGCAACCAATGAAAACCTTTGAAAGACCATCAGAAAGCCTGGAGAACTATTACCGGCTCCTTGGAAGCAAAATATAAAGAAATGAGGGGTGGCTCAAGACTATTGCATGCTACCGTTGCTGAATGTGATGCCATATATTTTAATCATTTCAAAAATCCTTCTCAATCATCAGTTGAAGAGTAGGAACAACACTTAGTTTATGATACTATGATATGTAAATATTATAAAAGCTGTCAAATGTGTCTTTTGTTCTGTAATGTCTATGAAAACTTCTCAGGGGTGATTTTTCGAATTTTAAAAGGTTTCATCCATGGCAACACAAATGGCAAATAAAACATGCACAAGGGGAATATAATACCTGTATTAGTCCTGAAGATTGCCAAGCATAGAAGGGGAAACACAATCACATTTAACAGAAATACACTAAAACACCCCCCTACAATACCCCTGATTCACTGCAAACCATTTCTCGTTTTCACAGTCAGTGAAACTTCTCTAAGCTAAGTGGTATGCTGTCTATGCACCTCTGTTGCCTGCAGTCTACAAGCTGAAGAGATGTACAGCTTCTATGCTAAACACATGCTAAGACAGGACAGTACACCCACATTAGGCAAAAACACTGAGATGGATTTTACCTGACAAACAGCTGATAGGCGAGGATTGAGTGGACTGCAGACTTCCCTGAATAAGTCTACTTCTCTTGCTCTATCTTCAGCAAATACCTTAACACTGAACAAATACTTCTTTATCCATTCACACCTATTTGCTGTTATGTAAAGTCAGCCTTTAACTCTCTCACTCCCTCACCCTGCCTCTTATTGTGTTTGTGTGTGGTAACTCTAAACTCCAGGATCAGGTGTCAGTCGAGGAAGGAAGAGAGAGGAAAAAAAAACCTTCGAAAAGACAAACAACTTCATCTACAGATCAATAAAGAGCGGGAAGCCATAAACAGAAAGTTATGTTAAAATATATATGTACATTGATGGGAAGTAGTATGGGAATGCCTGAAACATACAGAGAGAGCTTTCTCTGCAGAGTGGCCCATCATTAGCTTATCAGCAGCAATAAAACACTTGTTTATTTAGAAACTTGTTCTTCAAGTGTCACCAAGCTACAGTCTATAGTTTCAACTCTGTGTTTGCACTTGTTTAATCACATAGAGGAAACATACCTCACATCTGGGCACAGGTGTGCCACAGCACAGCAGCGAATTATATATTTTTGCACTTTGTACTCTGCTTTATTTATCTTAAAGCTGTAGCAACTAATCCTTTTGCATAAGTAAATGGTAATATAAAATATGAATCTACCAGTAAATTATGCTTTAGTAATATATATAAAGCTACCCAGAAGAATATCAGCTACTTAAATTATCTACAAATGATCGTTAAAGTGATGTTTAGCTTTTTCACGTGAGGGCTAACCAGCTTGTTATGAATGGACGTGCTGAATTTTTTAAATATGCCTGCTGCTATTTTGGTATTTATTTTTAACCCCACTTTTAATTTCCTTGTGATTTTGCCTTTTCTCAAGTCACTGTTGTAAATAATTTAGTGTTCTTAATGACCTAAAGATACAGTCATTTTTGGGTTTATTTAATAGAAAATGGCCTGTATTTGTATAGCGCTTCACTTAGTCCACCCATTCACACACATGTGATGGCAAGCTACATTGGAGCCACAGCTGCCCTGGGGCGCACTGACAGAGGCGAGGCTGCCAGACACTGGCGCCACCGGGCCCTCTGACCACCACCAGTAGGCAACAGGTGAAGTGTCTTGCCCAAGGACACAATGACCGACTGTCGGAGCCGGGGCTCGAACCAGCAACCTTCTGATTACAAGACGAACTGCCAACTCTTGAGCCACGATCACCTAGAATATTGTACTCATAAATTTGTTTGTTTGTACTCATAAATATACAAACAAACAAATATACATCTTGTATTTACGTCTCCCAACAAACTCATGCGTTCTTCCTCCTCGCCTCAAGCCTAATTTCCTGAAGTGAAGTCAAGGCTCTAAAACATGAAAACATGATAACTATTCCCGCTATTGTCATATTTACTTACTGTCAGCAGATCAGACATGCGACCTAAACAACAATACTTGGCTATAAGCTAACATCTTGTCAGCTAATGTTAGGCTTGAGTGTCCTAAAACTCAAACTTTCCCTCACATCGTGTGAGAGGTAATACACCAAGTCCAACAATGTTAGGAAAGTTTAGCTAACGCCGGCTAACAGCAGCTAGCAACAGCGCTTAATGACAGAAAAGTTCAGGATATCCTTAATTACTCACCTCAGTATCGCTATCACTAGAGAGAAGTGAGCTTCACTGACTCATCAACTCGTGCTGGACTCAATTCACAAAGTTTAAAGCCTCCCAAACAGAATGATATGGACACCCGCTGAAGTTAACAGAATGCGGACAGCCTACACTCACTACAGATGGACAGCGGTGAAGTATTTTGTCCTACAGCAGTGAGAGGTTAAAAAATAAAAATGAAAAAATTCAGTTTACTGCAAGGCAAGATTTTACACAATTTACATTTAATAAACCTTACACTGTCTCACTGCATCATCTTGTGGTACAAAGTGGTATTACACAAAAGTACAGCCTAGTCCTAGTTATGCTACAGCTGTTATCTCTTCAACAAAATATAGACATTTTGAACATAAAGTCATAATCGTTGTTTCACATTTTGCTGACAGCTTTACTTGATTTTTGAAATGTCCTAAACTTTTTCAAAGACAGAAATTTACAAGAGTGAACGATTATACAAAGCAATTGTCATACTCTTGTGCAGTGCCATGTTTCTCGTGGGTCTATGTTCCATGTCATATCACCTGCATTATCCCAATTTTAAAGTTGTTACAACCCCAATCATTAAAAAGCTGTGGCACTGTGTAAAATGTAAATAAATACAGAATGCATTGATTTGTAAATCTCACAAACCCATATTTTATCCACGAGAGAACACGCAAAACACAATACCTGGACTCTTCGACTCATCCTTGCACAAAAGGAGCAGATATCAGTCCTGCTGATGGGTTAAGGGTGTTCTATGGCCCTGTCCAGCTCTCCTAGAGTAACTGCCTGTCTCCTAGAACCTCCTCCACGCTCTTAAGAATATCCTGGGGGGACACAGCAAACCTTCTGGCAGTGGCACGTATTGATGTGGCATCCTGGAGGAGTTAGACTACCTGTGGAAGCTCTGTAGGGTTCAGGTATCACCTTATGCTACCAGTAGTGACACTGACCCTAGCCAAATGCAAAACTAGTGATTAAAAAAACAGTCAGGGAAAAATGTCTCATTTTTGCCACTCTAGTGCACCTGTTGTAAATATAATTTATACCAAAGCATCAGAAACGGATTAAAAATCCCTTTCTTACTTAACTGATCAAATCAATATCTCAGGGGTTTAACTGACCTGATGCTATACTCTGATTAAAAAGTGTTCCTTTCATTTGGTATTTTTTACTTTTTGAGCAGTGTATGTACTCTTTACAACCGAAGTCTGCTCCCATTTTGCAGATTACTTACACACCACAAGAGGGCAGCACCTACTCTTTTATCACCAGTGTCACCTCTGACTTCATGTGGGATGAGAGAAGCTCTTTTAATATTGCTAGCCAAGTATGAAAGCTTGAAAAACATAGCCATGTTTTGCAAAGATGACTACTGTCCTTAACTAAATGCATTTATCTAAGATGACACATTGTTTCCTCAAATGGAAACACGTTGGACTTGTTTGGGTTTTTCATTCTTCTGCACTCTACACAAAGTCCCACTTAAGCCTTCCTGGAAAAAATGTGAAATATTTCAAGCATTTCATACCAGGACAAGACTAGGATTAGGATAAGAAACCTGTCTAACCACAGTTTGATACTGTGACCAATTATCTCCATATGACACCCTAACCAACATTAATGTTTTCATACTACGCCCTTGTGATAAGAAAAAATGTTTAAAATTCTGGTACCTGACATCTGATTGTACTGATTGAAATCTATGTGTTGATAAACATCTTAGGAAGCTAATATGGAGCTTTGTTTTCACTTGGTTCAAGCTCAAGGCCAAATTATAGCAAAGAAGATAAAAACACAGCACAGCATTTTCCACCTCGCCCTGCATATTCCAACTAAGACAAGGTTAAACTGTAACTGGAAAAACTGGCAACAAACTAATGAGCTATTGAAATACTACAGCTACTGAGCCTTTATACTGATGGCTATATGCAGTACATAGTTTTGTAGAGGTGTGTCAGTATTGATGAAATTCACAATCAGAGCAGGACTCCCGATGAAACTGCCAAGCTGCTTGTTATCAGGATCTCAACCCCTGATTAAAAACAAAGACAACAAAACAATCCGGGAAAAGCAACATCTACTGCTGAAGGCCCATCCACATGCGACTTGTTGTTTAAAGTACAGATACTGCTGATCCTCTGAGCTACACATTCCTTCTACAGCATGGCAACATTAACTTCGGTATCAAACATAATGAGATATTTCTTAATTAACTGATTTTTCAATGTCTTGGTGAACTAAACTCTCGTGCTACCTCGGTCACTCACGGCACTGCTGTATTGTCCTCTGTGGTTGGAGAATTCATTTTACTGCTCTTGCATCACAGACCACATTCAAATCAACAATTTCCAGCACGACTCTTTATCCTGGCATCCAAACAGAGAGTAAACAGATTCACAACAGGCACAGAAACAATCCCGTACATCCAAACAACTTCATCATCCCCTTTTTAACTGTTGCTACATTTCTAATGTCTCATTGCACTGAAGTCACACTGGGTTAAATATTTACACTTGGGTTTTAAGGGGTATTTGTTTTTTTACGGGTTGTACGGAAGCCCCAAACGCAATTTCATTGTTCTTTGACAATGACAATAAATAAATACTTGACTTGACTTGACAGAACACTGTTGCATCTTTGCTATGAAGAAATGAGGCAGTTCTGAAGGCAATTCTAAGGGTTTACAACCTAATAAAGTGCCCAGCTCTAATAAAGTATCATTACCATAGTTTCGTAAAAAACGGGTAGTAACACTAAATTATAATAATACTACACTCTGATCAGGGTAATTCTGTCTGTGAACTGCAGCTAATTTTAGCTAGCCTACACATTTCACTAACAATATTTCCTGCTGTAATAACCACAGAACACTGGATTCCTAAATACTGCAGGCTACCTGCTTTGCTTGCGCAGTCATGCATATCCTTAATCACTGTCAAGCCAAATAAAGCTAATTTGAATTAGATGGAAGAACCTACAAGATAACGACGACAGCCGCGGTGTCAGCAGTATCTCACTTTTAACTCAAATCCACCGCTACTGCTACTTTTAATTAACTTTCAGCACGCGCGCTTGTGAGTATTTATACGAGGGTTTCCCCGCAGGAGTGCACGTGCGTCCACAAAGCGAGAGAACACGGCTCGCGTTCGGCTTTTCAGTTTTTAGCCCTGCAGTGAACCGAGAGAGAGAGAGAGAGAGAGAGAGGGAGAGAGAGAGAGGGGGGAGAGAGCGATACTCCGTGGTTGCTTCCGGCTTCAAGCACTCAGACAAACAGCGCTTTACTACGAGCAGCGAGCAACACATGACAACAGAAACCTCACCAGAAAGTGCTTATCCTGAGAGCAAAGCCGTGACGGGAATTCAACTGGACTCTGAAATGCTTTAAAGTCTTCTTCACCAACAACCAGATGCTCACAGAAGAAAAGGACATTTAAAGTTTTTTTCTTCTGTTGAAGAGGGTTTTTTTAATTTGTTTTTTTTTTGGTGAAAAGGCGTTTGCGTCGAAGTTGGTTCATGGAAAAAAAGTCAAACCGCACGAGACAGGAGTAGAGACTGGTGCTGCCTTTGTGCGTTTGCTGTTGCGATTGTCACACTCAGAGACAGCGAAGACTCATCATCGAGATATTGCTGCTGGAGATGACCGTAATATCACAGACTGATTAAAGCGTCCCGCAGCAGCTTTGGAGAGGACGGGGCTGAGGTAAGATAACACCGGCATGACCTCCATCACAGCAGCACCGTGACTGGATGTAGCTTTATTACAGTTTAATACCAGCACCTCGGTACGGAGAGGTAGCATCCTCTTTGGTGGGCTGAGAGGCCAAGCCAACGTGGGGAAGCTTTCTTCTTTCTTTGCCCTTATTTTGTGTTTTATGCAGCGTCGTGCAGGCTAAAGTTGAGTTTTCAAACCTGGAGTTTTAGAACATTTTGTGGGAGCTGAATCCAGAAATGGACCCAATTATCAAAGCTGAATCATTGCAAATACCTTATCTAATCGCTTTGGACTAGCCTTCAATGACTGCAAGAGGTAACCATTCATGGAAAACTGAAATACAGCCACTGACTTTAAAAGTGGTTAAAGTCATTTTTTAAATAGACAAAATTCTAAAGTCTTTATATACACATTTCTGTGCCTTACATAGGCCAACCTTTAAATGTCATTAACTTTTGCTTCTAAAATAAATCTAGAGCAGACAGATTAAAAAATAAATAAATTCCCTTATATAAATAATTTTATCAATTTGTACGCAGATCCATAATTTGAGCGGCTATATAACCCAATAGCTTGTATAATAGTAGATATTACGAGATAAATAATAGCATTAGATTATACCGTTTATTTCATTACTGATTAATCTGTCTGCCTTCCCTTGAATATTTGCTTGGTGTAAATAAATGATTGTTTTGTCCCACCCAAGAGTCCAAAATCCCACATATTCCCTTATCTTTAACGTGTAACAGTAAAATAGCAAATCAGCATACTGGAGAAGCTGGTAGCAAAAGTTAAATTTTAAGAAATACCTCATTTTTAGAACAATTGCTGATCACTGGAGCTCAGTTTATTTATAATTTTTCTGACTCAAGCCCTTTGAAAATGAGATACTGAGCTCTGCGTGTTCCATCTGCTAGGAGTGTGTGATATGGACACTCTCATCTATCGTTATATGTGCAGTTTTATTTAGAAAACCCATCTATCTGTTGATGTATTGTAAAGAGAAGCTGCTTATGTACTGCTTAATCCTTTTAAACCAGTCACATAAACATTCAAAGTTACTATAAACTGTAGAAGTGTAACATTGCCCAGAATATCCTAATACCCAAAGAGAGGTTTTAAAAGGGTAAACACTGCAAAGCTCACAAAGAAACAGATGTCACTGTAATATATCATCTTTTTACCTTTGTTAAACCCATCCTGATAATATCTGCTTGTAAATTCCAAGGAGTGTTCATCGTCATCATCATCATGTTCCACACTTTTTTTTCCCTTCAGCTGCCTTTTTATTAGTGTATTGCATGTAGGTTTATTGCCCACTTGTGTAGGCAAGCGGACAGTTTGAATGCTCGCGCAGTCCCACTCAGTGTGTGTGTGTGTGAGACATTAGGCTGTGCTAAAGCACTGACAACACTCTGAAGTGGTTTAAGTGTGGTAATGCGAGTGTATTGACAACAGGGTTTGTTTAAAGAAATAAAGTATGTTGTAGTGTAGCTGTCAAATTCATTTCTCTTCTGTTGAATGTTGTCTTTCAGGAAATGCCCTGCCCCTTTTTTTAGGCCATCGTGGCACAATAGATGCATTTTTCTTTATATATGATCTGACTGATCTCATTTGAAGCACCTTGATCCACTTTATGAAGCGGTCAGTCAGTTGTTTAAGACTTTTTAATTTCTCTCTTAGTAACAGTCTAAATTTAAATGGTCCAAGTGGGGCAACAAACCCCACGAAGCTAAATATTCAAAACATTTTGAGTTGTCCTGAGATGGAGATAGATTTTTGGGTTTCAGCTACACATCTGCAAGTGTGAAAATAGTTTCTGGTGCCCAGTGCCTTTTCATTACTCACTCCGAGCTGTTTCATGGAAAGTAAATCCCCTACTTCTGCATGAGAGGTTCAGAAAAGACAACCAAAATAGCCTGTGAGCACCTCTCTTTCCCCCCTTTCAATCCTGCACTGTCTCCGTGTCTCCCTCTCAGACTTCCCTCATCCCCTGTGGGCCTTTGTGTTGCTTCCACTAAGACTAAAGCACAGACAAGTGATTAAACAGTGTGAAAAAGTAGGAGTGGTGGTTTTTGTGAAGTACTCGAGAGGCGAGACATTCAGATTGTTTTCTGCCTCTATCTAACTGCGTCACAACCCAACGAGGAAATCCCATCTTTACCCCCTGGTTCATAAACTGCTGTCTAACTTACCAGGAATCAAAACTCATGCCAAGGCAGTTTTTGGCAAGGTGGCGAGAACAAGAATCCTGTTATGCTTGGGAGAAGCCAACTTGACTGAAAAGATTTGAAAAGCTCTAGATTGTTAGAGATACAGGCTTCAGCTGGGTGTTCTTACCTGCAAACTAGTTGTTTGGTGTGAAAAATATACAGTGTGTTTCTGTCTCTTTTAAGCTATGTTACCTGGGCTGACCACATTCCATTTCACTGTTGCTAAAATATCTTGCTCAGCTGCAGAAGGAAAAACACTTAATATCTACACTCATTTATCAGTCTCGCTTGAAGCTGAGCATTTGAAATTTAAAGTATGATGTTGAATCAAATTGAAACAAAGTAGGAGCCACTGAGAAATTAGACGTTTTTGAAAGCGCTGCGCAGTTGACCACTCCAAATCAAACACTTCTTTTGCACAGTATTTGCATGGCTTTTTTTCCACTGCGGGACATGGAACTACAAGCTGTTATGCAGCTTAACTGCATGCATTGAGGAGTATGTGACTGAAACAATAGATTATATAATAGAAAGCCTATTCTGTTCTTGAGTTCAAGGTTAACTGTGAGTTAATAAATGCTAAGTCAGTAGTTGGCTTTGTAAGATGATTTTTACATTAGAAATAAAATAAAGAATTTGTATACAAATCTAACATTTATTTTTTATGCAAAAAAATAAATCAAAATAAACCAGAAGATACACAGTTTCTGCAATATTGTAATGTTTTTATTATTTTTTGAATTTGGCCAATCAGAGTGCAGGACCAAAAACCAATACCACTGCAAAAAGAGAAGTACTAATCGGTGACAGCACATTTCTGTGTGTCACATCATGATAATGGGATTTAAATAGGCTGAGAAGAATCAGCAGTAGAATATTGATTTATTTACAATAACATGTTTCTAACAGTTAGTTTAAAATAATATGATTCTTTATAAATCATTTTAAAAAGAAGAGGAACTGAACTCTGGAACACCTTTAATTAATTACTGTCAGATAATAAGGGGACTATGCACAAGTGTTTTGGATTGTAACACTGACACCATCATTTTAACTATAATTTCTCACTCTCCCACGTTGGCTGGTTTATATGTCTCCTCAGTTCAGCAATTTTTCTGCAGGCCTCTCCCCTGAAGGAATGTCATGTCATGTTTAGACTGCAGCTCATTTCTCAAATAAGTGTAAGTGCTGCAGCACCGAGAAGAGCAAAACAATAGTGAGAGATTGATTGGGAGGAATTTTGGCAGTTGTGGCACCGGTCCTTTTATAACAAAGTTGTATACGGTAGCACGAAAACCTGGTGTAAAAAAGATCAGTGCCCTGATGGATGAGCTGTGAACTCTGGAATAAATTGGCTTTTCAAATTTTGAAATGAGCACCATAAAAATCTCTGCATTTTTGTAACATTGACAGCCAAAACTGCAAATTTTATCCAGTGACTGAAATGTTTTATCTTGCAGCATTTATCCTTCATTTATCTGCTTCACTTTCTCTCTGTTTTATGCTTTTTGTCCATCACACAGTTACTAATGGAAAACCGGAGGCCCAGTGTTTGAAAGGGACTTTTATGTACAAAGGATTATGTTAAAGACTGTTTGTTATTTTGATATTTAGTCATAACAGGGCTTTGACATACTAAAACAAACTTCTCTTGACTTTTTTTTTAGCGCTGGGTACAGATTTTTCTGTGATTATATGCAGAGGAACCACTGAAAGCTGATCTCCAGACCTCCCTGCAGCTTCAGGGGAGCTTGTCAGATGTGTACCCAGCACTCAAAGCCCCTGGCTTGGCCGCGGGGATGGCAGCCTCTGCCCTGAACCTAAACGGAGTCATGAACAGGTATGGGATTTCTCAAAAGTCTCATTTGCTTTTAACAGTTGAGAGAATACACAGATTTCCCAGAACGTTTTCGCATGGGAATTGTATACTTTAAACATATTTAGCTGCTGATGTAGCCGTTAAACCAGACCAACAGGATTTCTTTTTTTGTTTGTACTCCATTAGAGAGCAATTAATAACTTTAAGGGACACATACTTAATGGGCATGCCGTCAGTGAATGTCCTCTTTATTTCAAGTCTAGGTTTCACTGATGTGTCCTATTTAGTCACTAATATAATTACAACCTATTGAAGCACATTAACCTAAAAATAAACCCTCTCTTATCGTCTCTCCACATCACATCTCCACAGTGGTAATCAGTTTCACACCCAGCCAGGCTCCTCTAGTGCCAGCTCTCGAGCCCGAATCACACCAGCTGCCCGACCTGTGCTGCCAGTTCCAGATCGGAGCACCTACTGCCAGTTACTGGGAGGAGGTCTCTACAGCCCAACGAGTCCACAGGTAGCCTGTTCATCACATCCACCAAAATCTGAAGAGACTGTTCATGTATTTTCCAGCTTTTTCTAGTAGATTATTGTCTAGACAAAAGCACTAGAGCAACAGTAAAACACCTTGAAAGCTAATGCCAGTAAGATAGATAATAGTGGTATGCAACTGAGATTAATTTAATTAGCTCACTGAAACTACACTAGGTTTTACCTTGATGCCACAATTTCCACTTGTTGTAGTTCAGTATGGGAATGCGAAATAGAAACTGCTTAGATTATTTATCTTTTATAAATTGTACAGCTCATATTGTTTGACATCTCCTGTTAGTAAATCCCATGTTGTTTTATTTTGTATTTTTTCCTTTTAGACAAGCCCTCGTGGCTTGGGTCAAACCTTTATCTTCCCTTCTTCACCCTTGCGCTCGCCTAGCCCCACACCTCGCGCTCGCTCCCCCTCGCCGCGAAGCCCGGAGCTCCTAGGAGTCAATGTGGGCCAGCGAGTCCGACGCCTGAGCTCGCCTGGCGGTGAAGAGAGAGGGGACGAAGACGGCCACGAGGAGAGGGGACGAGAGACGGGAGGAGGAGAGAAGCGAGAGGAGAGGAGACGCCAAGCGCAGCTGCTGCAGATTCACAGAGAGCTGCAGAACGTTGAGGTGATCAGACCTGTGCTTTTCAATTATGTCCATCCTCATTCTCAGCATGTTTTATCAGCTTTTTAAAAATACTTGCTACATCTACCACCATTTCTGTCTGCATCCAAAAAATGCAGTTATGCAACAAAGCAATTAAATAAAAAATAGAAGGATTTCCTGGTTTAATTTGATTTGCTGGGGCAGTCACGTCAATGCCACCATAGCTACTCTTACACAGCTGTAGGTGATGATGATGAAAAGTAAAAGGTAGGCCACATGCATTTTCAGCTGTTTCTTTCTTGTGTTTTTATGTATATAGAAAAGCTGTCTGCATGTCATTCAATAAAACAGTTACAGGATTTTTCATCAGGTCTTCCTGAAAACAGAAGTTGCAAAACTTAGTGGGATTTACTAAAACAAATACAGCTTTTATGTAATATAATCCACTTCCATTTAAGACTTTTAATGGTTTTCATCATGCATAAACTATTAAAGAAAATAGGCACTCTATAATATGTTGAATCTTGTGAGTTAACTCAACTTGGCTTCTTTAGAGGTTGCTATGCACTGATTAAACAAAAGAGGGACCAGAATTAGATTTCTTTCAGTTTGATTTCAATACAAATTTAACAAAAGTACTTTTGTTGGTTTAAATTCATCCTGACATTTATGCTCCCTCACCCTCTTTCTCCTTATTCTTACTGAGGGGAATGCCAACATACTTTAGAACTGACTGTGAAACTGCAGACAGTCACACACTGAAGTTGTAGCGTGCCAGTGGCCCATTTTTCAAGTACTCTGTTTAATGCCAGGCGATGGAAAATTTGAGCGCCGTGGGCCATTCCTGCTGTGTTTTCTTAATATTGGTGTTTTTTGTCATGATATTTTTTCAATTACTTCTTCTCTGTTTATTTTTCTGACATTTTCTAAAGCTCTGCTACACCTGTGAAATCCTAAACTATTTAAACCAAATATTGAAAACAAAAATATGCATCAAAGCATAATTCTCTGCAGTAAGACCAAAAAAAATCAAACCGTAGTTTCAATGTTCTCTCTGTGCAGGTGAGGGGAAAAGTTGGCATTTTTGAGGCCCACATTTCCGGGATCCGTGCCCAGGTACTTAATAGTGAGCTCCAGCGCAGCCCTCGGTCTCCCAGACGAGTGACTCAACAAACTCCTTCTGATCCTGGCAAAGGAAACACAGCTCTGGATCACCTAATGACTCACCCACAAGAAATTAAAGCCCCCTCTGTTGTCCAAAATGGGAGAGAAAGGGATGAAGAAACAAAGGAAGGAGAAAGAAGCGAAGGAGGAAAGAGTGATGGTGAGAGGGACAGCAGCAGCACTAAATCAAATACAGACAACAAGACACTGATTAAACAAAATGACTGCCTTTCAGAAACATTAAAGCAAACTCCCTGTTTAGATGGACTGTTTGATAAAGGTTTTCTTGAGACATTTGATAAAGATCGAATGACAGACACAGAGAAAAAAGAGGGACAAGTACTGAGGGACATGGAAACAGAGAGCAAGCAACTGTTCGGAGATGAAAGAGATCTGATGGATCAGAAAGAGGACCTGTTGTGTACTAAAATGCTGCTCCAGCCAGAAGGACACACGTTGGAGGTTAATCCTGAAATGTCCCAGGCACAAAGCAGCGAGAGCACCCCTTGTTTGCTCGACATGACCGAGCACACCTCAAACCACTCTTCCATCCCTGCCGTCATAGTAACTGACCACGGTTTGGAAAACCAGCCTCAAACTTCTGAAGGCTCCTGCTCAGACCAGGGGCGAAGCTGCTCGCCTAGCCCCAGTTCTAGCCCCGTGCCAAACTCCACTCGTTCTCTCAGGAAGCTGTCATCGTCCTCTGCCTCCTCAGCCGGTTTCTCCTCTTCGTGGGAGGAGTCGGAGGAGGATATTTCCAGTGATACGGAGAAAGGAGAACAGCTTCTCAACCCTGCATTCCTCAGTTCTCAGCAGAAAGCAGTAAGTGGATTCAAAATCTGAGATTTGAGCTTGTTTGTCACTGTATCTACAGCCTGCTGGCTATTCAGTGGACCTGATTTAATTGGAAACTTCTAATAAGATTGTCGCATGAAATGCACACAGGAAATGTCAGGGATGGGTTCTTCTTGAAAGCTAGGGAACAGATAATAATGTTCTTCCTCTCAAAGAACCAACATACTTACAGCCATATCACAATTAATACAAGTGGCGCCATCATTTTAATGACTTTCCAACCATTCAGAGGCTCGCTGGTTTTGGTCATTTGAAGCATGCTTCAAAGAGCTTGAGTTTCCTAGCTAATGCATCATAATGGAACAAACATCTTGAGCGCTAAAATTGAAGTGTGATCTGTGAACTGAAGGTCTGACCACAGAGATTGTCCATTCATGTAGCGCTGCATACAGAAGCTGTATGCACAAAAGGAAACCAAAAGACTTGCCTGGCATGTTGTAAGATGGTGTTGTAAGTTTTATGGAAGTTGTGTTGTTGACCTCACAGTGGAGTATGATCTTAACTAGCTCATAACCACAGCATTCTTTCATGTCAGGGTCTCACAACCATTCCCGTTGGATGAGCTAAGCTGGAAAGTTTGCACTTTTCTCAACAACTATATATAGCTGTATCAGTAAGTGACGATGACAAAAAATGCAAAACTTACTGATGAGGAGGAAAGGATACTGTAGGATGTAGGATTATGAGCTGTTGACTGACAAACTGGTGGTGTAGTTGTAGCATGCCAAACTTTGTTGAGAAAATGTAGGTAAAATGTAGTATCCCCCTGCCCTCGGTTTCTTACTTTTGTTGAGAGTAAATGGTTTGCAATGGCGCTAACTCTGCACACCTTTCTTTTAACAGATTGTCTTTGAACTTTTGAGCTTTTGAAATTAAGCTGCTGTTAAGCGTCATGTGTGGTCAGCTTCACTCCCATCAGACTTACAGATGTTTGGGGTTGGCGCCGCTTTGGCTTTAGGCTAATTAAAACTTGTTCAGCAACAATTATTGTGGTCAGAGTCGACAATTTCTGATTAGCTCCGTTGTTGCTTTCTTCTCTTCACCCTGTTTCTGCTTGCCCCCTCACACACACATGAAACGCACACACTGTAATAGACGAGAAACTATGAAAGAAACTGGCACGGTCATTAAGAATTGCAGAATGAGAACAAAGACTCGTAGTTTTCTGACAAGTTCAAACTAATTAGGTAAATAACTATAAATAAAAGAAATAACTATTTTGTCCCTTTTTGGCTTCTTGCAGGGGAGCAGAGATTTTTTTAAATCACGTTAAGCACTGAATTTTAAGTTGTGTGAATAATATGAACATTTAATTTAAAAAAAATTGAAAATAATGGAAAAGCTAAAGTTTTTGTAACATTTCTGATAAATGACTGTCACTAATAAAATAATGAGACTGTATCAACAAATCTCTAAATATTTTTAAGCCATGCCAGGAGTAGCACTGTGGTAATGCTGGGTGTATCTATTGGTCTGCTTTTTTTGTTGTTTTTGTTGTTTTGTTTTGGGGTTTGTTTGTTTTTTCAGATCAAGCATCAAGCTGGTTGCTGTGAAATTTTTTCAGATTTGAGACTTTAGTAAAATAAATACAGTCCTCTGTATGAATGGAAACACTGTAAGCATACTACTTTTTTAATATTAGCATGTGAGCATCTGCTCCACCATGTAGTTTCCTTTTCCTTCTTTTTTAATGGAAGTCCAACAGGTTACGAAACACTAAACCTGCTGATGTGATGTTGTAGCTTATCTTTTCCTGGAAGGAGTTTGTCTCTGCGAGACTCTCTAATGGCAACTGTCCTGAAAAATGATGCTTATCAGTGTGCTTTTCCCCCAAATCTTTTTACAAGCCTGTAGTAAACAATCACTGCGTACACCAATCATAATCGGCTCCCACCGAATGATGCAATCACTACATTCACAATACAGTAACAGAAAAAATGGCACATTGGATCAGCGTTAGTCATCAAAAGAAGAAAACATCATCATTGCTGACTGTGCATTTGGCTTCGCCCAAAGGCAACTTTATAACTCGGGTGTTGCAGTGCAATTAAAATATGCCTATATGAAAGCAAAGGGGCCCGTGAGTGCGACCTTAAACCAGAAGCCTCTCATTGTATGGCTCATTTTGTGCACCTCAATGTGCCTGTGCATGTTGCCCTGTGCTTCTGTATCAATTGGCCTGTGCTCGCTGCCTGAGTAATTTTTTGACATTCACGATAACAAAGCTACCTCTGTGCCCCAACCTGTGTCTGTGTGTTTGCGTGTGTGTGCGGGGGGGATCAAAATGAGGGAAAGCTGGAGAAGTTGCTAGTCACACACACTTAGGCTTTTCCTGCACTTGGATGCAGTTCAGAGAGGAGGCTGAGGCCTGATTGGGTATGTAGTGTGTGTGTAGGTGGGTGGGCGGATGTGTTTTTATTTGTAGCCAGCAAAGGTTCACAAGGCCATCTCACTTCTGCTTTGAAACACGACTTAACGAAGGATTGTATAACTGCTTTTAATGTTTCTTACACAGTGTGCCAGTCCCAGAGCTGGCTCTTGTTTAGCACTTAATAAGTGCTAAAAAATCGGTTTCTGGCTTTCAGAAAGAAGTGCTTATATTAAAAACAGCAACAGAAAAACTACTGAAATATTCAGTGTATAGCCATATTACCGCATGAAATCGATGAGATAGTAGATTGACCAAAGATTTTTCACTTGCAAATGCGTTCTTTTTTCTTGCATATTTAACGAATGACCCCACCCGAAACCAATATCCTAGCTCTCACCAGCCGACTCGCATTACAAACGATTTGTTTAAGTGATCTTGGCTTGTGGATTTGAATATTGTTTGTATTGCTCTTTGCATATTTCCGGTCATTGTTTTTGGTTTTATCCAGGCAGAGAAAGCGACAGAAGCTCTTCATGGCGCAGATATGTCAAACGTGTGGGTTATTCATGTTTTTGTCACAGTTCCTGATCCGTACAGTTTTAAGGAAACCTGGTGAGTGTGTGCAAGAGGCAAACGTGCAGAAACAAATAAAGCATGCTCGCTTGTGTGGGAGGTATGTAGGAGAGAGGAGAGGGAGAGAGAGAAGAGGAGTGATACTGTGAGAATAAGAAAGAACGAAAAACAAAGTGAGCTCGACAGTAAAACTGGCAGAGAGACAGAGCAGAAAAAAAGGGCACGACAGGAAAAGTTGTACAAAGTGTACTGCATATTAGCCATGTTGTTTTCAGCTGGCTTTACAGGGAAAATCGTTTTTAGCCTTCTTCTAATGGCAGCTTGGCGCAGGGATACACATTGTGTGGCATTTTCCAAAGGAAACGACACTGCACGGATATTGTTTGGGGATATTATTAATAAAGGATTTGAAACCCTAATAGGAAATTCATAGATTCAGAGTTAAATGTAGCACCAGCACTGCTAGATCTACAAAAAGAGATTTTTTTAAATGATAAAATTTCATGCGTGCTTTTTAAAAATGAAAGTTTGTGTGTGACACAAATGTGCTCCCCTTGAATAGATTAACCCCAGATAAAGTTTATGCTCTGTATTCAAATGTAGCTGCATTTGTATTCTTCACCACTGAATTCACCTTTGTTTTCATTAATACGTGCTTCTGCTGTTAGCTTTTGGATTATATGAAGTCAGTTCACGCTTAACTGGTAGGGGTTAGAATCTGAACAGAGCCATATATAGACACTGTTTGGCTGATCTTTTCACTGGTGGGCATCTTTCCAAGGTTAGAAGACACACACTGCAGGCGCTGCCAGCGTTGCCATAGCTTTACTTAACTTCTCACAAAAGGACACCTGCCATAGATTGGCATCAGCACCTTTTTTCTTTCTGTAAGATTTCAGTTGAGCTCTGTGGAATAAAAAATTAAGCCACCAGTGACTTACTTCGGGTGACAGTCAGTCGTTTGCTTCTCTTTAAAAATCCACATGAGAGTAGTTTAAACCTAAACAGATCTTGATAGACTTGCATGTAAGTGAAAACTAACTAGTTTGGTTAAATAGTGTTAAACTGAAATTGTGTGCATCAGTAAGAATCATGGCATCGATTTAGACGCCGGTTCAAATGATCCTAATGATCGATTTAATGAAAATATGAACTTGATATTACAACAGCTACAGAAAAGTAAAACACTGCTATTTTGGTCAGGGTAAAAGTTAAATATTTCCATTGTTTATTAATCATTAAACATTTTGAATGTTCCTGCGCCTAAAAGTTACGATTTTCGGCCATCTTTGATATCACAACAAAAATTTTAAAAATACTGTTTGGCTGTTTGGAGTGTAATTTCACTCTTTTGTTTTTCTTTTCTTACATGGAAAGCAGCTTCATTGTTAGTGGCAGGCCTAAAAACTTTTACCAGTCCACAGCTTTAAATTGCCGGTTATTCTGAGAGTAAGATGGCAGATAAACTATGCAGCATGTTGCCGTGTTTACTGTTACTGTGAAGTTTTAAAGTTTGGGCGTCTTTTGTTTTTCACAGCTCTATTTAAATTTGCAAAATTACCTTTGACACACACAAATGTTTTCATTTTTTTTCTCCCCATTTTTTAATAAAATAGGAGCTTGAGTTTTGTTAAAGCTGTAGAGAACACTCCAGCCTCAGCTTCTGTAAAGCCTGATGTAAGACACTAAAGTTAAGTGGAGCAGAAGCTACAGCGGAACGGAAGTGGGGCAGGACTTATGAAAGTCACACTTTAAATGATGCAGACAGTGTGTTGTCACTCATGGTGCGTATTTACTCTCTGTAAAGCTCTGACTGCATCATATTTTTTACCACAGTCCTCATTTGCTGAAAAGGTGTAGCAATTAAACAGATCAATATGCAAACAAACATGTCTTTTTGAATGAAGACTACGCCCATGCTGCTGTATCTGTAAACTGTTAAACACACACACAGATACAGCTACACACACACATGTACATGCACTGATGCTTTAATCGACACACCCTCTGTACACACTACACACTGCAAATTCTTCTGGCTGATACTAGCTGTACATACTTTTCATGCAACACTGTGCACTCTTTTTTTCTTCTTCACAAGTCTACCTTAAACTAACTTTTACTTGATGCTTTAAAGTGCTGTCACACTCTGACCCAAACATTAATTTTTCCCATGCCTGGTTAATCCAACCTTGAATCTAAACTCACTCCCAATACCAAAAAACAAAAACCCTAAACTTTTGTTTTTATGTGTTGGAATGCACTGAAAGAAAATTCATTTCTGTGTCCACAACTGTAACTCAATTTGATTGGCACGCACACACACACACACACACACACACACACACACACACACACACACACACACACACACACACACACACACACACACACAGTGTTTGTACTGCAGTGGAAAATCTTCACTACCACGGCGGTAAGTTTCCTAGCAACCCTGTGACGTCAAACCGAGTTTCCCTCTCACAGCTGTACAGTGTGTGTGTTTGGCAGAGACTGTAAGTTTGGTGTGTGCTGCAGAATGCCTGCCTGGTTAAGTCTGAGAGGGGAAACACCGGTCAATTCTTTATTTGGAGCTTTTTGTGAGAGTGAAGGAGCATGCATGTGCAGACTTGATTTGCTCTAGGCAGTGGAGGAGAGGTCAGACTCCTCTTACCGATGCTGACATTTGGGCTCAGAGCGTTATCGTCAGCTCTGGATACCAGCACACTGGGGAACCCCTGCTGGTTCTGACACATGATTAGAAAAGGGATGTAGAGCACACCTCATGAAGGAGTGCTTGTAGATTTGATACTTGCATACAAACCATATTTTCATAAGCAAACTGAGAACCCCCCCCCAAAAAAAAGAAAAAAAAACATTTTGAGGTGTTTCACAGTGAAGCCTAGATCTAGAGTCAGATATGCTTTTTAATGTTCCATACTGACCTCAATTTGGAAATAAGTCTCCTTATGACTGCAGCATTCAGTTACAACCCAGCTGAACAGTATCAAGCCTTTCTTTTTTCTTTTAGGTGTCCCTTTTTCTCGCCTTTGTCTCACTGTCAGTTTTGCAAAGCTGTTGTTCCACTGGCCAGCCTCGGTTGCTAAGATATTTATCATGCTCTCTCCAAGCATGTTGTTTTGCCTGCATCACACTCTGAGCAGTTTAATTTTGTGAGTGTGATTGTGGTGTTTGTGAGTCTCTGTGTGTGCCTCTAAAGTTTGCAGACTCAGACAGCTAGAGTTTTTGTATCTGCAGGGGACCTTGTGGTGAGCGATATCAGGCTTGTTATTTCCTCAGTGCCTCTCCGTTGAAAACATCAGCATGCATCAGTGTTTCCCCTGCTTCTTCACATTACACATTTATAACCCAGAGTCACCCTTTGCCCCCAAGGCTTTTTTTTAAATCACTCTCCACCCTTCTTTCTGTACTCCCTGCATGCAAATGAGTGATATCTGGTTGCCTTATATAACCTTGGGCCTCCTGATCGAGACAAAAACATCAAATTTCCACATCATCTATGCGTATGGTTTGCAACAACAATTGTTTTAATACTGCATGTAATAATTTTCCAGCTGTAGAATCTATAGGAGTCACTTGCCTAATGCAAATTTTGCACAAGAGCATGTCTGCACGCATGTGCTGAGGAACGTGATGCACATTTTGTAGGCATGATAATCAAGAGGCCAATAAAACGTCCATGCGTTTACAGAGGGCAAGGCCATTTTTTTCTGTCGTTTTTTTGTTTGTAGTCAGCGGCGGATGTGGAAAATACTGTCGCTGAGGCAAGCGGCAACCCCCCCACTTCCTGTCTGCAAGAAGTTCCTTCGCTTACCATTTCCCCTATCTCTCTCTCTCTCTCTCTCTCTCTCTCTCTCTCTCTCT
>NW_005187414.1:6162603-6167712 GCF_000239375.1 Pundamilia nyererei
AAAATGCAAACTTAAACAAATTAAGTGCAAACATAAGTACTTTTTCAAACAGCCAGAGGCAAGCATGGGAACACTTGGAAACTTGTAGCAAACCCATAGGTTGCGTTTAATAACACGGGTGTAACAATGTGCACAGTTTGTTTTGGTTTATTGCATCTCATGCTTTGGTGTAATACATAGGCCAAATTTAGCATCTATAGCTAAATTCATTATTTAACACAACAAACTGTTTATAAAACACAAGTGGAGATTTTGCTGGAAAGTGTTGGGAGATGTTTTCTTTGTACAAGTAATCTTTAATCATTTTAAGAACTCAATTAAGCTGTTTTGATGACTCAAGAGATCAGCTCAAGTTTCCCCTTACAGCTCCTGCTTTTATTTAAATTTGGGTAGGAACTTTGCCTTTAAGTTCGTGTATGTCCACAGGATCCATTATTTCCAGCCTTCCCATTGCCAGTTAATTTGCGGAGCCATCCGTGCAACGCATTTTGGTTAAGCGCCAAAGCGTTCAGTCACTCCAGTCCCCATTCCCACAAAGTTAAGATCTCTGGAAATTGCCGAGCAGCATTTGAACTGGCTGATGTTCATTTAAAGTAAAGAGATATTCAGCAGCTGTTTAAAACTTATTTTGCTGAAGTATTTTCATAAAATAGGAGTGCATGCAAGGCATTCATCCAATCAGGTTGAAGAAGACAGAGAGTACTTGATAATCATCTTGCCCAACATGCATCCAGTTTCTTAGTAATGTGTGATCCTCCCCACGAAAATACACCCCTGTGAATGCTTATCTTTAGACAGCGAATTCTGACCTGAAATGTAGGAAGGGAGAGCAAAGGGGAGCAACATGCAGTAACATGTTGCACGGGGATGGTCATCAACACATTTACTGACTGCAGTCATGGTGCCAGAACTTTCAAGACAGCTCAGGATGGAGGTTGGTGGTTTGATGTTTGGCTGTTCCAATCTGCATGCTAAAGTGTCGTTGGGCCGAGTTTCTCCACTTTGCATTCATCGACGTGTGAATGTTAGATAGAAAGCACTTAGACGTAGATAAAAGCATGACTGTGAATGAGACATGTTGTATAAGTGCTTTGATTGTTTTAGTAGAAAAGAGCTATATAAGCGCCAGTGCATACTTAAGTAAGGCCATTTTATTAAACAATAGTGATAATTAAACCTTACTAAATATATTATGTCAAATGCGGGTTGCAGTTAGTTAAAAATACGTGCCTTTCCTAGAGGATTTATGCATTTCTTCCAGTACATATCTGGTGACTGGCAATTTGCATATAAGCATGAAACAATGTGCGGAAAACCACACACATACAAAACAGAACAAAAAACCAGAGACACCGACACTACCAGATGAATGCTTCATGTATTAATAGATCACATACAGTCATCAGAGGAGTTTCAAAGTCTGTCAAAAGTGGTCGTCATAGTGTTTAAACAATGAAGCTGTAAAGTAGGTAGGACAGTTTGCAGACCATGCTGGGTTTGCTATAAAGGGACGACAGTGTAAATAAGTGCTGTAGCAATTAGGAAGATACAAATTAATCAACTGTGTAAGTCAGGGATGTCAAACTCACTTTACACTCATTTACAGGCTCACTTTCGTCTTAAGTGGGCCGGACTACTGAAACTTCCCTTCCTATCAGAAGTTTAACTGCACATTTAATTACATTTAATGTACTTTAACTTACTCATTAATAAATTAAACTGCATGGTTTTACAACATGATAATTGATTCTTTGGGATAAAAGTGTAAACTTACAGAAAGGGTTCAGGTAGCTCGTTGCTCAGACTGTCCTGTAATTATAAAGCAGAAAGTTCTAGTTCATTCACAAAAATCGTTCTGTTTTTGTTTATTTATTTATTTTACAGTGGACACATTTTAAAAAGCAGACATTTCTGTAGTAGATAGTGGATAACAGGGACTTTTTTGCCATTTAATTGTTAATGTATTACTTTGGTGTGATATAAATGGCCTTGGAGGTCTTTATTAGCAGGAAAGCTGGAAAAAATTCATGAAAATACAGTTGACAGTCTATACCATTCTGGCTCCTGTGCCTTATGTTTGACACCCCTGGTGTAAATGATCTGCCCTGAAAAAATGATGAAGAAAAAGCCAAACATTTTGGAGGTTAATCTGTATCTGTTATGTTTTAATTGGTTGTAATTTTTTTTATTATTTTACTGTCAGTGAGACAGTTTCACTATTTCAGGAAACAGTTAACTTATTAATTAAAAATATAATAGTTTTGTAAAGTAACTCTTTCTAAATAGCTTATAAAAAGTGATATTCATCTGTCAGCTGGTAAGTTATTGTTTCAGAAGATAATCACAGACAGAGAATGTCCAGATTTATTTACATGTTTTCTTTTTACTAGCCATGTAAAATTCAAATGTGACACTCTGCTGCACCCAATAGTGCTGAGTTACAGGATGAAGGTGCATTGCAGTAGCTTCAGCGGCTCGGCGCAGAGTGTGTGGGAGCTGCTGTTTAGGATGTTTCCTTTAGTTTATTTTAGCCCTTGTTGCAGCTTCTGTCACAATCTTTCTTTGTGTCATCCTCAAGACAAGCGTAGAGGTTTACGCAATGACGCGTTCAGACACATGTAACAACTAAAAGCAGATAAACACCAACGCGCAGGTTTATTTTGAATTTCCACGAAACCTCTCTGCATTTCCAGGATTTTGCCCTCGGACTCTCTTCCAATCACGCACACTCTGTCCGTGCCTTTGCAACCTTTGTGGGTATTTGCATGTCCAGATTATGTTTGTCCTCTGTTTTGCCAAACAAATGATCTACAAGTGTTTATCCCCACACACACACACACACAGACATATATGTGTACATCTTGTGGGGGCACGAGTAGAACGAGGAGTATGCAAGCCTGAGGTGCTCGGTTTTTCGGCACAGATAGCTCAAGTTTGGGCGTGTTGCGGGAGAGCCGGACGGATAATCGTTCTCGAGGGTTTTTCCAGCTGAGTGGCACATGATTGGTCATGATGTGGTCTACATGGCTGTATTCGGTATGGAGTGTTATTTTATCAGTTGGAGCCATCTGTATTATTGCCATCATCCACCGCCGCCACAAACGGCAGCAGGTACTCTCACCTATACAGCCTCTTTTTGAGTAAAGGCTTTCTGCAGAATGCTCTCATAGCTGGACTTAGTTCATGTTTTGTGATGCTTGACAGCTCTACTCCACTTTTAAACTTTATTGTGCAATAATATACCTGCACTATCGCTGTGATAGCTGCAGGCTGAAGTTTGTTTTTAGTCTTACAGACCTCCCTCTCCTCTTCTGATGAAATTTAAATGTCTGTAGCTCGTAAATCTGCACCCGGTAACCATGTCTGTTATTACTCACACTTGAGTTGCTCCAGACTTTCTCCTTCTCGCTCGCTTTTTCTTGCCCTCTACAGCTCGCACACACAAAGCTGTCAGTGGGCAACGTGGTAGAAAGATGTCACGGAGAAAAATGCAGATCTTTGCTACTTATGAGCTGGAGCCCGACACCGCAGCTCACTCGCTAACTGGCTAAAAGTGGTGTGGGGAAAAAAGGAGATGGGGACTATCATTCTGTTTGGCGCTTGCTGGTGGTCTACAAAGTGCAGGCCACCAAGTGTGTTCCTGATTATTAATGTTTTTTTTACCCATTTTTCTGAAGTTGACAGTCTAGTCATACTTACATATCCTGACACATGCAGAGTTCTGTTCGATGTCACCTTTAGTCTGCTTTGAATCATACTGAGGCTTTTCCATTTTTCTTTAAATTGCACAACACACTGAAATGGCTAAACCTCGCTACTAAACTTTCTGCTGCAAAAAGTCTCATCGTGCTGATGATGACTCAAGCCTTGCTGCTCTCTTCAGAGTCATTTCGGCTGACCTACACACATGTGAATGTGTGAGAGTTGTACTTTTAGTGGGAGTGAGGTTATTTCTTTTTCTTGATCCTCCACTGGTGCAGAGCAAAAACCCCTCATGTGACTCGTCGCTGCCTCGGACAGTAAGGCCAGGAGGGAGGGAGAAAGTGTGTGCGCCTGAAGTTGTGTGTGTCCGTGCATCTAACCATAGATAGTCATGCTATCAGCTGATGAATTTTCATCAGGTCGAGATTATGTGACATGGGGCTATATATCTCCTTCTATGGTCTTCTTCTCTCTTATCTTATCCTTCTCCTTACTTCTCTCGCCTTTCTCTTCTTCTCCTCTCCAGTTATTTGTTGACACAAGATTATTTCCCCCCTTCACAAGACCAGTTTGAACTCTCTTGTGTGAGAGAGGACACATCTTTACCAGTGGAACGTTTTCAGTTTTTTTGTGTTATTTCTTAAAGCTAAGCATCTTATCATAGAAGGTTATTTATTTGAGAATAGGCTGTTTGTACTGCGTTTGAAGAGATGCCATAAAAACCTTTGGATTTTTTTTTTTGCCGCGTCTCTCTGTTACTCTCTCGGTGTGGTACAGCCAAGCGTTGTTCAAACCCACAGAACAAGACGTGGAATTTTTCCATCTGATGTAATGCTGCAAGCATAAAAGATTGTACTCAGCCAGAGTTTGTCATTTCAGTGAGGTGCAACAGGCTGCAAGTTTAGCACATCTACTTGAGTATAAGAGGACAAGAAATGAAGAGTATTTTAGTCAAATCCATGCTCAAATGGATTTGAGAGGTTTGGTTAAGAGTGCCATTTAAAGTGACAATAACCTGTGGTTCATTTACTCGTAAAGTATTTCTTGTAGTTTCCCTTGTTTGGCCTAAACACCACTCTTTGACATGTTTCTACATGGCTGCTTCTTCTGCTGAAATATGGATATTGCTGTTGAAAGGAAGACATTTTTTATCACAAAGATTAAGAGCTAGAGAAAGGGAACGATGGATATGAATCAGATCAGAGAAAACATATTTATGTTGAGAAAGCTGTGTGTGTGTGTGTGTGTGTGTGTGTGTGTGTGTGTGTGTGTGTGTGTGTGTGTGTGTGTGTGTGTGTGTGTGTGTGAGACAGAAGGCCTCATTTTGTGAATGAGTGTCCGTGTGTGTTTCTATGTGTGGCAGGAGTCCCGCAGTTCAATGTGTCCTTGCCAAGGACAGGGAGAGCC
>NW_005187414.1:6167732-6171355 GCF_000239375.1 Pundamilia nyererei
GTGTGTGTGTGTGTGTGTGTGTGTGTGTGTGTGTGTGTGTGTGTGTGTGTGTGTGTGTGTTACTAGGGGAAACCCCAGCCCAATCCTCCAGAGTTTAGATAAAATGTTCTAAAACACTGCAGTAAAAAAGAATGACAGCGAGTGTGGGAGAACCATGCAGCTCCCCCAGGGTCAGGGATACCCGCCTGTGTGTGTGTGTGTGCGTGCGTGTAGTATGTGTGCACATATGTGATTTAAAGTCTTGTTTTTCTCACGGTCATTAAACACTGGATCACCCGAAAGGTTTAGAGGAGAACTTGCAGTACAGTCCCTCTGAGACTGAAGTAGACTGAAGTTGATGTTTTACAAAAGTTGCATAAGCAGAAGAGCAAATATTAATATTGCACTCACTCATTTTACAAACAGTGGAGTTCGGTTTAAACGGGTTGAGGTCGGAGAGCCTTGGGCTAGTGATCATGAATAGCTTAACTAAAATAAAGAACTTAGGCAGGCAGCTTTATGGTACACGAGTCATTTGTGGCAGAGCTTATGGCTGAATTCCTCCTGAATGTGAAAGCAACACATCCAAGTAAGTAATAATCAACAATGTACATGTTTGTGTTCGCAGCACAAGTCTTGGAAGAAGATTAAAAACATGGTCCACTGGTCGCCATTTGTCATGTCCTTCAAGAAGAAATATCCATGGATCCAACTGGCAGGGCATGCAGGTAGGACACACACACACACACACACACACACACAGGTTTCTCTGAATAAATACAGAACTAAAACAGCAAACTCATTGGGGGCTTGTCCATTTAAGCGTATGAAATCAGCACTTCTAGAATACAACTTTCATCAGGCATACTATTTGATTTTTTTTTATAAAATTTGGCTTCATATAGTTTTAATTTTGGGGATTCTCTTTCACACGCTGTCATACGTACTTGTTGGTGGTCAGCTGGCCAGGGGTTTTTTTGTCTCGGTGGTGGGCTCAGACGCAGTTTTTCTTAGAAAATATGTAGACAGGCAGGTCTGTCTTTGTTGGAGCCGGCTCTTTGTGGTCAGGGCCCTCAGGGGACGAGTCTGTGGGAATACTTGGGAATAGAGATCGTGCACAACGTGTCATTCCTAAAACTAGGCTAGTGGAGGGGAAAACGTGGGCACGCAGTAAACATCTGAAGGCTAAAATGGTAACAAAATACATGTAGCTGGTTATATTTGTGCTGATTAAGTTGTAAAAATATCCCAGCCTAAAACTGACATTTGGCAAAATCATTATCACAACAGTAGGAAGCAGCATTCTCATTCTCAGGCTTTCCCATCTCAGTTTTCTTCTCATTAAAGGTTAAAGATTTTGATTTGGTAATTTATAAAAATTTGGTCTGGGTTGTCTGGGTTTCCTATTGCTCTTGCATCCCTGTACACTGCAGCTTTTAGGGATTGTTCCTTTTTTTTCTTTTTTCTTTGCTATTTGACAGAAGAGGCAACTTCACAAAGCCAATAATTGTTTTCTCCTCCAGTGTGAGTGGGACTTAATTGCACTCTGTCTCTACTGGAAACATCTGTAAACATCTTTTTTGAACTGCTGTCTTGCCCATTCACTTGTAAAAAGAGTCACAGCTTCTACTCTCACTTGCTCACGATGACCTACAGCAAGTTACTCAGGACTCTTTCTGCACATTTACAATGAATTTCTGTCTTTTCACAGGGAGTTTCAAGGCGGGAGCAAATGGACGGATATTAAAAGTAAGCAACCGTTTAGCAGCCCCTTAAGCAGCTCTGTGTCACTGCGCAAAAATCTGTTTAAAATCCACTCTGACTTTAAAAATCTTCATACTGAATGATCTGCAGCGCAGAGCATAAAACGCTGATTCCTTAATGCTATCTTTTAGAAACACTGTGAATGTGAGCAGCGCTGCTTGTCCCTCCTGATGAAGGACGTGCTTCGCCCCTACGTCCCTGGTTACCATGGAGACGTAGAGAAAGACGGCCAGAAATACAACCAGATGGAAGATCTGCTGGCTGAGTTTGACTACCCATGTGTGATGGACTGTAAGATGGGAGTAAGGTGAGAGAACACATTAATGCATGGTGACACAGTCATCCTTACACAACACGGTGACTGAGAGGATAAAGCGATTTATATTTCACGTACAAAAGTAACTGTGATGGCTTTAACGCTGTGGCCTGTTTGTGAGGGTTATTTGAACCTTACATATATATCCATCCATATATATCTAAACTGTATCAGTTTAGAGATACAGTTATAAATGGTTAATGTTGTAGCAGTTATTATAACCTTTATACTTACAAAATAACAACTGTATTAGGTTGTAACACCATCAGAAATATCTGTAATGCTCCCTTTTTGTACACAAAGTCTGATCAGTTGGTTTAATTTGACCATTTCTCTTCCTTTTCTATTTTTCAATAGATTTGGCTAACCATGGTTGTTTTTATATAAATGAGATCATTTCAATTAAAGAGCTCCCGTTTCTTCACAAAAAGGGCTAACATGTCAATGATTCTTGCACATGTCAAGTGTTTATAACCCTTGGAAAGTAAAATGACAGATAAGGCTGATGAAAAATAAGATATCAGCTGTAAATTTTGCTGCAAATATCTGTGAGGAAAACTCCTTCCAAACAGCTGTGTCATGTTATTTGGAAACAGATCATCCTCCTCCTCTCTTTTTTGCCGCCTACCTCTCATCTCTCGCCTACCTATCTCCTCCTCTTCCTTTCACCACTCATCACCTGTGCGGTGGTTTTTTTTTGTGCTTCAGGACCTACCTTGAGGAAGAGCTGACCAAGGCTCGCAAGAAACCCTCTCCAAGACCTGACATGTATCAGAAAATGATTGAAGTTGATCCTGCTGCACCTACAATTGAGGAAAATGACAAGAAGGCAGTGACCAAACCCAGATACATGCAGTGGAGAGAGACTATTAGCTCAACAGCAACCCTGGGATTTAGGATAGAGGGGGTCAAGGTAAGACTGTGTGTGGGTGTGCGTGGGTGTGCGTGTGAGACTGGGGGGGGGCTTCCTTCCCTCTTTTCTTCCAGTTCTCTGTGTGTTTCTATTTTAGGATCTTGTGTGCGTCTATCTCCCAGGGTCATGATCTAACTTCCTGTTTGACCAGAAACTTCCTCTCAAGTATATGTTTGTGCATGAATGCCTTTGTTGCACATACGGCCTGTCTGTGACAGCTTTATAGGCCTCAGCATCTGGAAGTGACATTGTATGAGCTCAAACACACACACACACACGCGCACACAAACACACACACACACTCACACAAATCTTTGTCTCCTTGAGGGATGTGGCTATATAAGGACATTCACAGCCTCCCGGTGGTCTGTTGCCATGACTCTAAGGGTTATCCCCCAGAAACAGAAGTGTGTGTGTGTGTGTGTGTGTGTGTGTGTGTGTGTGTGTGTGTGTGTGTGTGTGTGTGCGCTAGAAGTACTGCATCTGACTGCGCTTCACTGCTTCTCTTTGCAAATGGGAATGTGTCTGTGTCAACTTGTCTCTATTAAATATGTGAAAATGGGATAATTAGGTATAATGTATGTGTGTGTGTGTGTGTGTGTGTGTGTGTGTGTGTGTGTGTGTGTGTGTGTGTGTGTGTGTGTGTGTGTG
>NW_005187414.1:6171375-6177091 GCF_000239375.1 Pundamilia nyererei
GTGTGTGTGTGTGTGTGTGTGTGTGTGTGTGTGTGTGTGTGTGTGTGTGTGTGTGTGTGTGTGTTTTCTGTACCCAGACTTGAACAGTAAAGGGAAAAGAAGTTTTGTCTCTAAATAGTATCTTGTTGCCTGGCAGCAAGCAAAATAAGAAAAAGCTAATTTATTCCTAACTTAACAAACTGGTTGATCTTCTTCTACAGACTTTACTACTACAAAAACTGAACAAAAATGTTTGATGTGTGCATTTCTCCTTTGCGGCTCTCAGTTCATGTGCAGAATTCTTAAACTGGCAGTCAGAACTGCAGCTTGTATGTGACTACATAAAGGTAAAGGGTGTAATAGCTGACACAATTATTTAATCGGTCGACCAACAGAAAATTAGCGCGTGGCAGTTTTTTAGATGTCTTTTTTTTTTTTTAGCTTGCAACAAACCACATCGCCACCTTCCACTCCCCCCAATGCTGCTGCCCCCAGAAAAGAGTATTTTTAAATAGAAGCTTGTGTTTTAGCCTATGACTTTCAAAACTTTCAAAAACCCGCAAATGGCAGTTAAAAAGCAACTTAAATGGAAAGAGCACAAATTATCTAAGTAGTTGGTTTACCCATCAGGTTTCATATGCAGTGACATAAAAGTACATACTGAAAGTGAAGCTTACCCTCAGAAATATTCACACACAAAATGCTGACTTTAAGTAACTGGATTACATTTAATTTTCCATCGGTACAGTGTAAAATTTTATGTTTAATGTAATCTGTTCAAATTCATTTTACTTAATTGGTATACATTGAATTTACACTTTGATTTTATACATTTTTGTTACTTTTATTCAAAATTGTTGCTCCAGTTTCATGAGAGCAAACTGGATGACTGTTACAGGTCATTTGTCACATGTTCATGAGAGTGTGTGGATTTAGAATTAACTGAAACATTATTTGTTGCTCTATTGTTTGTCAAACAACTCCAGAAATTACGCTAAGAGGGTTTTTCTCAAAAGACTCAAAGACCTTTTGCTACTTTAAGGTTAAGCCTCTATAAATATCCCACTGCTTCCTTTCCTCCGCAGATTGTTTGTGCTGCTTTTCTTGTCCATCCTTTCTTCCGTCCCCCCCTTTCATCCCTTTCTTTCATCTCCTGTGCGCCTTTCTTCCCTTCAGTACGTCTAGTTCAGTATTGGATAGAAAAGTCATCTTAAACAGTTTATCTTGTATTTTCCCCAAAGGTTTTTTGTCATATGCTATTGATGCTAATAAAACTAATGTCGAACTTTCTCATTAAGCCAGTTTTCATGCTAACCCTCTCCTCTGCAGAAGGAGGACGGGACGGTGAACAGAGATTTTAAGAAGACAAAGACGAGAGAACAAGTTACGGCGGCCTTCCACGACTTTGTAAAAGGAAACAAGGATATACTGGTGAGTGTGTTTGTCTGGTTTACTGAATGTGCGTCAGTGGCCTTGAATACTGTTTAATTACCACATGGGTAATACTCACACACTCACGCATCACTGCAGAGGGCATAACATTGACTTACATTCATTTCCTGGAATCTTACCAAAACCATAACCACAATGTAAACCTAACCTTAAACCAAGCAGTAAAACACATAACCAGCCCGAGCATTTTTTAATTCAAGACTAGAGGTTACATAGAAATGTGCGCACAATACCCACAACAGCTTACTAAACAATTAAAAGCAGGTATTAGACTGTACATCGCTCCATATTCTGCACTTCTTCCCACTTTGTTTCGATATGTAACTGAATCAGAATAGCTGAAGCGATATCGAAGTGTATTTTGTATTGCACTTTTTTTCATTTCTTTCCTAAATGTACTTCTGTATATTGTTTACATCATTGAAATAAACTGAACATACAAACACAGCTCAGATCTGCCAGATAAAAAATACTAACGGTTTGTTGCAACGTGCCATTAAAGCTTGTTTTTTTTTTTGTTGTTCTGTTTTTCAGAATATTTATCTGTCCCGGCTGCAGGAAATAAGAGCCACTCTGGAGATCTCCCCATTCTTCAAAACTCATGAGGTAAGGGCACACTAGTTAGTTTATTTGTATACATTTTTTCATATACAAATATGTGAGTTCTGAGTGCATATACATTTATTTATGGTGTTTTCTATTGCCTGCACCATGTATTTGTTTATTCTGTAAGGAATTTTATGATCAAAAAGCAAGAAATTCTGAAAAAAATGTACTAACATGTACTAACTAACATAATAAAGCTGTAAACAGGTTGGGTTTGTCACACTCAATTTGTGTAAATGTCCAAGTTCAGACATGTTCAGATGTCACGTAACTCATACTTTCAGATTGGCTAGTCCAGTCCTGTATTTGATTTTACGTTCAATCTTAGCTTGAATTGAATTATTAAGGAAACATGACTGCTCACTCTCTCACACACACACACCCAAATTCAAATATAAATACTAGCTGACATGAAGGACACTGATGTCACAAAACAGGAAGTGAGATTTCTAAAAGACGTAAACAAACACGTAGGGTGTTAATAAAAGAAGAAACTTGTTTACATTTATTTATTTCCTGTATTCTCATCTCATTCATCTCTGTGCCTCTCTGTGTGTTTGCCAGGTCATCGGCAGTTCCTTGTTGTTCGTTCATGACCGTAACGGACGGGCCAAAGTCTGGATGATTGACTTTGGGAAAACCACACCTCTCCCCGAGGGGAAGGAACTGACCCACCGAGCTTCCTGGGTGGAGGGGAACAGAGAAGACGGCTACCTTTTTGGACTCGATAGTTTGCTGGATATCATTTCATCCATGGTGAACTCATAAAGCTTGGGAGATTTCCTTTAATCAAGATGGGACACACAACCACTTCAACTCATTCGTCAGTCCTCGGGGGAACACTTCTGGGGACCTCCTCAAGAACTCTTTCACAGACACTTGTTCTCATGTTGGAAACACAATTATTAAAAAACCAAAACATGGCCGGATCCATACATAACCTTCAGAACGTCAAAAGTTTAGTCTTCTATTTTGTTGTCCTCGCCTTCTTAAGAGGTCTTAATAGTGCATTTGACAGAAAAAGCACAAGTGGAACTCATGACATTAACAACGTCTCAGTTCCTCATAAACCAGAAAACACGGTATCATTAATGTTCTCTGTTACACCTGAGGTTTTCTGCTAAACGTTACTATGTAAAAGATTGAATTTTATATTTACAAAGGCCCCTAAAACATTTTTTAACTAAATGAATTCTCAGTTTTTAAAGAATTGTGGATCTATCTATCAATTTAATTTTTTTAGAGGTGATTTTCCATATCTCTGTGCTCTGAACGAATTCCCCTTAAAGGGCGGCATTAGTTACGTGCTACTTTCTCTTCCAGTACTTCCAGACTGGACAAGAGCACAGAGAAAATTCTTGTGCCCTAAATCTTTCTGGCTTTGTTCCTTTAAATTGTGGTTATTGCTACAAGAATTTATATAAATATATGATAAAGAGGGTTATCCTTTTGTGTGAGGAATGTGAGGAATTTAAAAATGTCTGACATTGACGCCCCCTGGTGAAGGTTTTAATTTTTTTCCCAGTTGTTTGAGAGATGCTGTAATCACATAATAACTGTAGTGGCTTTAAAAATGTCCACATTTCACCTTTAAAGCCTTGATTTGGCTGTAGTTTAAGATAAATTGCTTTTCGTCTTAACACAGTTAAGGTCACTCTCACAGGATTTTCTTTTTACACGTTTGACCACAACTTCATCACATTGCCATTCCTTTGAAAATATTCCCTTCATTACACTTTCAAGTAGTAGGAATTACATAGTTAAGAGTGCTTTTACTCATCAGATCACAGTTTTAAGATGTGTGGAAAGAATAGTAGTACTTTTAGCTGCTTCACTCTTCAGAATAACCCGTTACACACGAAGCCTTAGAGAGGATTTAGATCATGTAGGCTGCTCGCATAAGTTTCAGTGGCAGCCTTGCCAGTTATTGCCGGATTATCCACAATAATCCGGCAATAACAGGCAATCAGGTGGAGCTAAACAATTCATCTCACAGCAGAAAGTAATGCGATGGAGGATATTGTTTCATATGTAACATAACTTTAGTTCATTTGACTTCAGTGGCCAAACACTTATCAGCCTTCTCACTCTGTACAGTAAGATTTATTTTGTTTGATGTAGTTTTAACTTTTTTCCATTTTTTTGTAATTGTAACATTATTTTAGTTGACTCCTGTTGAACACTTAACAGCCATGAACAATCTTATTTAAGCTATATAGTGCCTTAATATTACAAATCCAAATCAGACGAGTGAAAATCTGTTCTTTTTAAGCGTTGTTTTGCTCTTAGTCTTAAATGTGGGCTTCTGTGCTTTAGCCTCTCACGAGTGCATGTTTATTATCCCTTTGAAAGGTTTGTTCTTAAGTTGTAGCTTGTTCTGTTTCTATTTAAATCTTTGTTTTAAATCACTGGATACCATGACATTTTGAAATTTATGACTGTTTTTGGGTTTTGTCCTCAAGCTTGTGTTGCATTATGAGTAAAACTCAAACTGTAGGGCAGACTGCTGACATTTTTGACAACCTATATTTGAACTTGAAAAAGGTTTATAGTATCTGACTAAGTGAGCCATGTCCTCCTGAGGGGGAATACCGTCATACCAGATGAGGACGAAAGAGAAAAAATGTCTTATAATGTAACACATTCATGATGAAAAGTAATACTTAAACAGTTTGTGGGTTTTTACTGTACCATGAATTTAAAATGCCATGGTTTTCGGTTAAAGTTTGCAGTGAAAGTAGATGAGGAAAGAGACTACAATCCTAATGCAGTGCCTTCTTAAAGAAATAGTTGGGCATGTGGGAAATGTTGTTATGTAGTTGAGGACGAGATGGACACCACTCTCTGTTTGTGTGCTAAATGTGAAACTTTCTACCAGCAGTTGGCTAGTGTAGCTTAGCAAAAAAACTGGAAATAGGGGAAAATGTTCCTTGGTTAAACAATCAAGATTAAGATAAAACTTGTGTGTTTGTCAGTTTTAGATGTTGCCGTTTTTGCACAGGGATGAGACGAGCTGTTCTTTTTCCTTTTGCTAAGCTAAGCTAACTAGCTGCCAAAAGGGCCAGCAACTATTCCTTTAAGACCATCTAAACTATTGCTTTTGCTCCCCTTTGTGCACCTACAGTCATTTGTAAGTAGGCATCCTATTGTTCTGGCTTTGCCGGCTTCTGTATTTATTTGGGTTGTTCCTTTGAAAAATGAATTTTTTGGTGAAAGAACAATGTGTTCATGTGTGATTTCTATTAATCTTTGTAAGCCTATCTATCTATCTATCTATCTATCTATCTATCTATCTATCTATCTATCTATCTATCTATCTATCTATCTATCTATCTATCTATCTATCTATCTATCGTGACTGATTGGGGTGAGGGGAGGGAGACAGGTCAAAAGACACTCTCTCTATCTGCCTATCTATGGCATGGGTTGGTATGTAAGCTGACAGCTCAAGGATAGTTTGTCCTGTGGCCCAGACCTCAGGAAGCCAACAGCGACCTCAAGCTGCAGCTTCTCTTTGACCACATTAATTGTTGTGTTTGCATGAGGGTAATTTGCCATTCAAATCACACCTGTCCACAACAGCAGCCACGTCTGGAGTTGGTGGGAAAGAAAGGCAATGATTCATGGGACCTTCTGAACAGAGATGTTGATGAGGTTGATGTGGGGGTTCCCCCCCCCC
>NW_005187414.1:6177111-6179075 GCF_000239375.1 Pundamilia nyererei
ACTGACTCAGTGAATCAAATGACTCAAAAAATCCAATTCACTTTGGTGAGTGACTCATTAAAACTCGATTCAGTAAAAAGAATCAAATCTACCATCACTACTGCTTTGCTAAGAGTTTTTAATGAATATGGCACCTAGCTATTTAACATTTGTATAACCAGTTGTATAACCCCCAAAAAGCACTAAGATCCTCTAATCAAATGCTCTTAATGCAACCCAGGTCTAGGCTGAAAACCAGAGGCAATCGTGCCTTTGCTATTGCTGCACCTAGACTATGGAATAATCTCCCTATTGCCATTCATACTTCTGATACTATTCAGTCTTTTAAATCTCGATTAAAGACTCATCTATTTACTTTGGCCTTGACTTAAGTTAGTTGATTATCATTTGGCAGGCTTCTATGTTTGTCTTGTGTTGCTGTTGTCTCACTGTTGGTAAATTATTTTACTTGCTCTTAATTTGAGAAGCACTTTGATCGACATTGTTGTTTTTAAATGTGCTATATAAATATATTTTGATTTGATTTGATTCTCCATTCCTTAGTTTTAAATTCTCCACTAGTACTTTATAGTTAAATTTAACGGTACTCCCTCAATAACTCATTTACTTCCATTAGTTCTCCTTTCCCCTACTCTTACAGTATTCTTCACTTTGACTTTGCACACCCTCACAAGTTTTCTTGCTTTTTCCACCTGCACTTCTGTGTTACAACCAACCAGTAAATTTCCATCTCTGAGTATCTTAGCATATTTGATTTCCCCAACTTGTGCTTTAAATGCTCTTGTTAGCTTAAGCTAGCTTTTTCTGCTCTTGCTCTTGACGAAGGCGGTCGCACTTTTCTCCTCTTCTCCTCCAGGTGGATGCCAAGGAATTTGGTGCTCTTACTGACCTCGATGTTAAATGGACAGTGATCTCTCTGTGCTCACCTGAAGTCAACAATCATCTCCTTTGTTTTGTCCACATTCAGAGAGAGAGGTTGGTGAATCTACACAAGTCTGTTCGATGTTGCACCTCCTCTCTGTATGCTGACTCATCGTTCTTGCTGATGAGACCCACTACAGTCATGTCATAGGCGAACTTGATGATGTCGTTCGAACTGTGCATTGCTGCACAGACGTGAGTCAGCAAAGTGAAGAACAGTGGGCTGAGCCACAGCCTCTTTGACCACATTAGTTGTTGTGTTTGCATGATAATGCAATAATTCAAATCACACCTGTCCACAACAGCAGCCACATCCAGAGCATGTGGGAAAGAAAGTCAATGATTCATGGGACCTTCTGAACAGAGAGGTTGAGGTGGGGGGTCTTCCCCCTCCCTCTTCTATTAAGGTTAGGGGGAAAAAATTATGCCTCTATGAGTGTTTTTCAATTCTTCAATTTTTTCTGAACTTCGGGGGCATAAAATTGTTTCGTTTCATCTGTTGTGTATCTGTGTCACAAAATCTGGCTTAAGTTTCACAGCAAACTTATTTCCCATATTCTGCACTGGAATGCAAGCTGGAAAATTTGTCTACATCCTGGTCTCATATAATACATGTTAACTATAGAGGACAAGTGAATTTATTTAGTCTAGGGAAGCGGTTTAAATACAACTTGTTTACATAATGTCACAGGAGCTGTGCAACTCTGTGGTGCCCTCTGCTGTCCCAATATCTAAACTGCAGGGAAAACAATAACATCCCTGTAATTTAAAACGAAATATACATATACATCTTTTGTTGTTTGTTTTTTGTTGCTGTTGTGAATAAAGACTGCTTCGAAGTTTTTTTTTTCTTCTGCTAGACATTTCAATGTAATGGTCTAATCAGAACATTTTTAATTTAATTAAACATGGCCGATCCAGTAAGGTACCGTCCTCTTACCAACAGTAGAGGGAAGCACAGGCCCATTTCACCATCGAGGGCTGTATTTTTGTTTATATAGCTGACACCTTTGTGGAATTAGTCTTTTATCCACACCGTTTAC
>NW_005187414.1:6179095-6184186 GCF_000239375.1 Pundamilia nyererei
CCTGTAATTGAAAAAGAAACGTGCGTGTACATGTTTTTGTTTGGGTTTGTGTCGTTATTGTTGTTTTGAGTAAAGACTGCTTCGAAGTTATTTTCTTCTGCTAGACATTTCAATGTAATGGTCCAATCAGAACATTTTTTATTTAATTAAACATGGCCGCTCCAGTAAGGTACCGTCCTCTTACCAACAGTAGAGGGAAGCACAGGCCCATTTCACCATCGAGGGCTGTATTTTTGTTTATATAGCTGACACCTTTGTGGAATTAGTCTTTTATCCACACCGTTTACAATTTTATTGTGTCAATTATAGCCACCACGCCTTGTAAAAATTAAACTTCTTATCAGTAAACTCAGCTACAAATCAGGCGGTGGTCACATCTAATCGTATGCCGGAGTAAACACCCGGAAGAGAGCAAAGAGACGCGTGCTGGGATTTGTAGTTTTTGCGAGCTCCTCAAAAGATGTTGGCTCATCACGGGAAGTGAGCTGGTCTTTCATGCTATCGTTTAATGCCTGAAAAACACAGTGCTTATCTGACCAGCTGATCTCAGTGGCGGCAGTACGAAAATCTCAGGAAATCTGCCACGCTTCGGCGGCCCTGACGGAGGCTAAGCAATCGCCAAGCCGAGCTGCCCTCAGGAATGGGATGAGCAAATGTTCTCTTGAATTCACCCAGAAACACATCATAGCGGCCGAACGACAGGCTGTAGAGCTTGAAAGTAGACTGCAATTTTGCCTCTTCATCTGAGCGAGATTTGACCTGTGCCAAAAGGAACTTAAGAGTCTGTTCGTGACTGCCTAAAATGGCACCCTGCTTTGAAATAACGATCCGTGCTGCATCTTTATTTTTATTTTTATTTAACCAGGAAGATCCCATTGAGATTAAAACCCTCTTTTTCAAGGAGACCTGGCCAAGGTCATGCAGTTTCTGTGCACTCCAGCATCTTCTGTTCCATGTGAGGGGATTTTCTTAAAGGCAGGAGAAATTATCTCCAGGAAAAGAAACAAACTCTGCCATCGCACACTGGAACAAATTCTCTTCTTAAACAAAAAGGGTTACCTTAAATGCATCATGTTTTTAATTTGGAAGTTCATAAGCATTTTTCCTTTCCAGATCATAATAAATTCTACCCCCAGATCAAAAATATAAGAAAACCGGCCTAATATTATTTATAAACATACCTGTCCAGCTGTCCAGTGAGTGATTAATTGCATAAGTACACGGAGGAAGGACCTCACATAAGAAGCATCTAATGTGTTGCACATATTATATGTATTTTTCACTTATTGTATTTACCACCACCAAGAAGTCACAAGTTAAGACCACACCATGGCGCATGTTTAAACAAGGAAAGTTTATTGAAAATTGTTTATTAGACAAATAAAAAACTTTTTTTTTTTACCCAAAAAACTATATGTCCAAAGCAACACAATGGTGACCCGATATCAAACAGAACTCCACTCTGTAGAGTAGGCAATCATAATGATTTATTTTGTAGATTCAAGCTACTCTTCAGATTTTTGGGCACCAGATGTCACCAGAGAAGACTGTGTTGAAAATCTTCAATTAATAAACCGTTTTTCAACACAAGCTTCTATGCTTCAGAAAGCTTCGTTTAGCCATCACTAGAAGCAGGTTGGCAGGCAGGTGCGAAGAGCAAGCAAGCCATGACTGTGAAAGTGTAAAGAGGTCTATTGTCACTCACAAAGTTCAAACCTTCGTAGAAAAATAAGTCCAGTATTATAGAAAGAAACCAAAGATCAAACCCTGTTTTCAGGTCCAGAACATGGGAATAGAGCAGCTGCCAGAGAATTCAAAATTAATGAATCAATGGTACAGAAGTAGAGGAAGCAAGAAGAATGAGTTGAGTAAAGTTTGACTTATCTGACTGTTTTGTTTTGCTTAATGCACCTTATAATCCAGTGTGCCTTATGGTCCGAAAAATGCAGTAACTTCTACCTTCCTTTAGCATGTCCAGAAGTCCAACTTTATGTGCGATGGTTAGCATCTTCCTCTGCTTTTTGGGTGCTCGTTTTTGTTGGGGAGAAAGCTTAGTACAGCACTTCAGAGTCACACTGCTAGCGATAGAAGATTTATGTAAATTTGACAAGCTGAATGCATTCTGTACTGTACAGGAGACAGCACGAAGGAGATTGATTAACTGTTTTTAAAAAATAAAAAATAAAAAAAAGCATGCAAAATTGCACAAAAAAAACAAAAATCTGCAAAACAGTGAGGCCGCAAAAGGTGAACCGTGTTATATTGAGGGACCACTGTATGTAGAAAGCAATAAATTGAAAGTCACTATGAGGAAAAAAGATTTGTGACATGCAGAAAAACACCAGTTATAAGGAACATACCTGATCTCAATTCACCAAATTCCCCCTCCCCACATTTCCTCCCTCTCTGATCTAGTGGGCATCTCTCATGAGATTCATACTCCTCCCTAGTCGTCAAAGACTGAAATAAAAAGTCTGAGATGTTTTTGATTGTATTTCTTCTGTGACAACATGACACTAACACTGATTCATATTTATGTCTGTATATTTTTACTGGTCACAAACTTTCTATGTACATTTATAATAAACCCTCTTGAGGCCTTCTAACTTTGATCCAGTGACTAGATATACTGTATGTCAGTAAAATTTCCCCCGTGTTGTTTACAAATAAGTGAAATTCAAATGTCGAAGCAGATGTGTTACTCTACTGGTTTTGACACATAGCACATGTATGCATTTATATTAAAATGCACTCCTGCCTGTTTCAAACCACAAGTTTCAGTTCAAGCTAGCGTAGGGTGCAGTTCTGCTGAAGTCAGCCTCGTGGGTTTTTTTGGGGTTTTTTTTTTTAAATTTATGTTTCTATACATAAAAATTAAACTAAATATATTCAGATTTTTCCTCTCAATATTTTATTTGTACCTATACATACTGAAAGTAACACAGTATCTGTCACGGCTGGGGCAGCAGTCGTGTGGTAGAATAAATGAGGACCCAAGATGCAGACGGTGGTGGAGATGCGAGTGGAGGTTTATTTACAGTGAAAATAACAGAGGTGAGGGCAGAACTGAACATAAACCTAAACTGGGTGAAACTAACAAACAAACAAACAAACCTGGAACATAAGGTCAGCGGGAGAAACTCAGAGAAGGCAGATGAGGGCGGCAGGGCGGCTGGACAGAAAGACACAGAGGACCATAGAGAATGAACACAGACGATCCAACAACGAGCAGAAGCCAACACACACTATAAATACACACCAGGTAATGAGGAGATGACACGCAGGGGTGGACACAGCTGAAACTAATGGACATAACGAGAAGCAGACCTACAAAGTAAAACAGGAAACACACAGACTGTTTTACAACACAAACTCGGGGATACGAACAGAGCACAGAGGACAGACACAGGTAGGGCTGATAAAAACACTCAAGCACTAAACACAAGAACCAAACCCTAAGAACTAATACCAAAATCAAAATTAACACAAAACACAAGGTGATACCAAAAAGGAAACAAAACGCTGGGTCAAAATGACCCAGGACCATGACAGTATCTAAACATATTGTACAAATACAAACCCCAAACCACATTTTTATTGTGCAAACAGCTCAGACACACCAATAACATCAGCATGTGATCACCAAATATTGAGATAAAAATCAAACAATTAGTAATATGACTTGGCAGAGATGGGGAATCACAAACCCATTCTTGTGCATACCTTTCAATCCCACAGCACTCATCTCCACCCTAACAGTGTTTATATCCGGTGCCGCTTTATAATAATGTCACACTATTAAGTATTAGTAAGATATTAGTAAGGTGTTAGTAAGTGCTTAATTACTCCTCCTTAGTGTGCCAGTTATGAATACAGATATGTTTATCCATTTGTAAGGGTTACACCATGTACAACTATCACTATTACTACATCACTGCTAGTAATAGCTCTACTACCTGACTGTAGTTTAGGTAACCGGAAGGTTGTTAGCTGTTGGTTCGATCCCAGTCTGCTCCAGTCTGCATGCCAAATATCCTTGGGCAAGATACTAACCACAGGTTGCTCTCCGATGCATCCATCGGAGTGTGAATGTGTATGAATGTTAGTTAGGTAGCACTGAAAACCTAGAAAAGTGCTTGTGTGAATGGGTGAATGAACAAGTTGTATAAAGCGCTTTGAGTGCTCAGTGAGAGTAGAAAAGCACTATATATGAACCAGTCCATTTACCATTTAATAATCACAATCTTAGTCATAATCATAGTCATAATAATATATCTATATTTCAAAGCAAGAGTTTGCATTAGCATCAGTTTAGTCATAAATGCTGTGAATAAGCCAGAAAAAGGCTTTCTAATAGATGTAACTACGGTCAGAAAAGCTACAAAGCCGCTGGCAGACAGGTTGTGGTTGCAAAACCTGATTTTTTTTTTTTTAGTTTGAAAGAGAGCCACTCTTAAAAAGTACACTGTAAATTTGATCAGACCAGGAAACAACTTATTTTTTCTGACACATTTACACCCAAATATGTGTCATTTTATCTCATCGTATCACATATTATCTTATCTTGTAACAGGGAGACAAGCTTAAATCCATAAGGCATCTGCAGAATGCGCAATCATGCATATGTGTGTGTGTGTGTGACACATACAGCAGTTATGTTATGTTTTCAACTTCAGAGAAACGGGTTTCAGCCGCAGCATCATTTACCCTCCTCCCCCGATTCTTCTTTCCCCTGCTGACCACAGAACCACTGGGTAGTTGCAGCTCATATATTTTTGTAATGGAACACACATGCATATGATAGCAGCTTAAAAAAAGGGAGAGGGGCAGTGTGAAAGAAGCTGTGCAGGCGAGCAAGCAGGCCGAAGAGACAAACAGAAACAAACAGGACAACAACACCAAGGAAGATGATGATGATGATGAAGAACCCCGTCATTCTGATGGCCTGCATCGTTCTTTTGTCGTCTCTCGTTACGTCTGACAGTAAGATGACTGCATGCTACTTATTTTTCTTGTAAAGGGCAAATTGCTCCTCCTTTTCTGTCTTTCAAAAGTCAAAATTTGGTCATTTGAACTTTTTTAATTAAGCGT
>NW_005187414.1:6184206-6193589 GCF_000239375.1 Pundamilia nyererei
TAAACTCAGCTACAAATCAGGCGGTGGTCACATCTAACCGTCACTTTGTTTTTCTCCGTGATAAACCAATCAGCACGCGCCTTTAAACTCCGCCTCCCGTCAAACAACCGTTGCTTGTGTTGTCAACAGACGGCGGAGGACCAATAGGAGTAGAGAGCGGGACGGAGCGAGGGAGGAGAAAAACCAGAGTCTTGTAAAGCTAAAGTTATGTCAATTTAGCTTCAGTACATAGCTTTTGATAAGCAGGAGGACCCCCGAAAAATAAACATGGTGGTTGTACATGTCCCGCCCCTCCAGCCCCCCAAAGTCTAGAAGGACTCTGGTACGTCCTTCTTGTATGTGGTAAATTTCGACTTAGTGTGCGTTCCTCATTATCGCTGCACGACACACGAGCGGGTTACGTCATCGCGCCGTTCTTGGTGTTGAGAAGTTGGTAAATATGGTTTGACCTCATGGTGGAGAGAGAGGGAGAGTGGAGACAAACTGGATTAAACGCTACCAGCAGTAGCAGCAGCAGGAGGAGGAGGGCGGCTAGTAAATAACCTTTAGCTCCTGCTGTTAGCACACCGTTTCCCAAGATAAAGAGTATCCTCGGGAAAGTGCTGCTGCAGCTCAAATAAACATCGGCTGCTTTGACTCTCCATAGGCGGGCCACCTTATCTGATAAGACTTGGGGAAACCAGCAAAGAGCCCACACGACAGCTGCTGGTGAGTACCTATCGTGCATTAGCTGCTAATTATTATGTACGCAGTCAAGTATATTTTTGGTTGGCCTCGTCCGCTTCTCGTCGCTTCAGCCTCAAACCAGCTGAACGTGAAAAATCCTGCGCAGCGGCGTGCTGACGTGCCTGCCATGACCATGGCTGCCCCGTACTTGTACAAACTTTGTCAAGCTGCAGACCGAGCGCTAATTTATTCGGGACATTTGGAAATCCGCGCAGGCTATTCGCAGCAGCCGTAATGCTAGTTTTAACTCCTTAACGTGGCACGAGTTTGTTGTTATGAAGTCTCGTGCACGGTCGCCTACGAGGAAGTGAGTTAGGAGGAGTTTTAAAAGGACAACTGTCGTTGTGCCCTTGCATTGAAAGAAGAGAGGCCGTAGTGTCTCGTTACGCTGTTAAAACGTGTGTTAAAGCTTAATTCCAAATTTATACATTTTTGGAAGAGCGTGCACCTAGTGCCTAGCATATGTTTATTTCAGGTACTGCGGGAAAAATAAAATTTCGCTTATTTGGCATAAACGGAAGTCAATTGTTGACACTCGTGTACGTGTTTTCGTTTCGGTTAACCTTTAACTGAAACTATTGTTAATAGTTTCCTGTAGTAATTGTACAACTTTCATATCTGCACAACATTTTAGAGCAATCGTTTCAAGAATCAAACACTCTAAAACATATAACACATCTATTACTATGGACGATTATAATTTTTGAGAAGTTTATTTTTTCCCTTTTTTTTAATGTCAGTCCCAGTACCCATCATCACCTCGATGTTATATTATTGTTAAAAGTTTTAGTCGTTATATATTATGTGTTTCATGGTCTCTTGTGATACAACTAATAGCATTAATTTGGCCAAAAATCTAATAAAATAGAGAAGCATGCTTTCCCATTTTACCATGTCAGATTATGTACACATAAAAGTGAGGTAGGTCAATCTAAGCCTCTATGAAGTGCTAACAGATAAAAGTGTAACAGCTGGCTGTGATTGCATTATTTTTAATGCAGGAACTGCCTTTGATTGTGCAGTTTATTAAAATGGGAGAGACTCTTCTTTTCCAGGAGTCTCGCAGGACGACGTGAGTTTATTCACGTTTCCCTCATAAACGGTGGTGACGCCACTGCAAAGTTAACGGGAAACATTTCCCACTCTTGGCTCAGGAACGCTTGTCAAGGGCAAGTGATGGTAGACTGTCAGGAAGCCATGAGGTGGACTGAGCAGGATTCAGACGCTGACTAACACTGCTTGGGCTATTTCCATAACGGTGAGACAACAGCTTGAGCAGCAGACAACAGCTGCGGCTTAGGTGTACATATTTGCCACACAGTCAGTACGCTATTACCAAAATCATACCTTTCAGTTTCCCTCCTCTGGAGATGAGGGCTCGGGGCCCACACACACAGGCCACACACCGACTCTGGCAAATGGGAAGTTGCTCAGCCGATTAGATTTGGCAATAAAATTACATCTTAGTCACAGCCAGAGAAAAATCAACGGCACTGTAATGAATGTGGACCAGGGCACATTCTAAGCCTGAAAAAACCCCTGAAGTGTTTCTGAATCTTGATTTTATAACCGTGGAATCTAAGTACAGTAGGAGATTTGTCTTTTACAGATTTAGGTCTAAATAAACAAGTAAAGGATCTTGGAAGAGGCACATTGTGGGAAGTTAAGTTTAAGATGGCACAGCTTTGTAATTGGAAAGAGTGTTGTATTTCTATAAAATCAAAGACTGAAATTACCTTAAAAACGAGATGAATTAGCTGTACCCTTTATAGCTATTTTAACTTTCAAACTTAATCTTTAAACTTAATCTTAAACACTGTGAAGGAAAGTGAGCATTCAGATTTCTCAAACATGATTATTCCAGTGCAAATATTACTGATCTAAAAAAAAAAAAAAGAATAAATCCTATCACGTCTTTCCACAAACTCTTCATTTCTTCCCCTTCCTCTTGGTTCCTTGTGTCACAAAGTATCCACCATCTGAAAACAGAGCAGCCCTAAAGGAGGATGGATGACCTCCTGACCACTTCTGACTCAGGCGATGTATGTGCACTGCTTCACATACACGCTTATTGATATATTGCGTAGATTCCTTCAGCCACAGCCACAGCAGCTTTCTCCACAGGCCCAAATCCTCGCCGAGCTGTTTTGCAGCCTGTTGTCACGCCCACAAAGCAGCACCTGTAACATTGTAACAAAAACAGGCAGCAAGCTGTAAGAGGCAGGAATGCAGCGGTGGCTCTGCTGTTTAGATAAGCCTGAAACAAACCCAAGTTTTATTCGTGTCTTAACTCAATCTTGAGATTTGCTTTCAAGCGTTGCCATCACAATAGCAACAGCTTTAACAGTCTGTAAAGATAACCAGGTTGTTTCCTGAAAGGAAGATGCGACATTTTTAGATTCATAGAAAACCAGCCTCGTCGTCCCGTCGCTCGGCATAAAATATGACGGTGGGCCTCGAGCATGAACTCAACACGTGCTCCCACGCTCACTCGTGCACAGAAATAGCTGAAAGATTTATCCCTTGCTCTCCTCCCGTTTTGTTTCCAGTGACATTTTCAGATGCAGCCCTGGACCACATGCACGCATACTCACAGCTTACAAGCATTCGCCTTCCCTTTCTTGTGCCTCCATGTGCCCAAACAGGGATCGGAGGTCATGGGTATTTTTAGACAGAGTATTAAAGTCCTCTCAAGATGTGACAGCTGTGTATGTTTGTGAGTGTTTCTGTTGGCAGTGACTCGACAACGGGTTTTATTTCTTTCCATTTGCCTTCTTTGTTTCTATGGTCTTTTTTTTAATCTTCCCTGAAGAGGTAAATTGACACATTAAAATCTCTGACTGCTTTGTATCGGAGCTTCCAGGGGAATCGAAGGATGACATTCACCCCACATTTTTTTCTGTTTTGTTGTCTTTCTGTCTTCTGTTTGTAGTCCATCATGGCAGGTGATATGATGTTGCTAATGCGAGGCCTGGCTAAGCTGAGCCAGGCAGTCGTAGAGACTCAGACCAACACCCTCCGCAGTGGGACAGGTATGTTTCTGAACAATATTCCCTGTGCTTTTATCTTTCTGTTTCTTTGGTAGTCATGTTCCCACTTTACTAAACCAGACATTTCCGTGTGGGACTTGCAGCGACCCCAAAACTGACTTTCATTCAAATGATATGAGGCACAGCCCAGTTAAATCCCCTCCCCTCTGGGAGGAAAACCAATTCATTTGCTTTGTATTGACTGTGTTTTGTGTGAAGGTGACTCCTTCTCGAGTCTGCTGATAGGATAAGGAGCCCAGAGCTCAGCGTTTATCAGGAGCTAAAGGAAGAAAAGAAAATGGTTTGAGGAGGCAAAAGTAGACACAGATGTTGGACAGCAGCAGGGTTCAGAATGAGAACACAGAAATCCTGACATCCCTGTAGCAAGCATTTTGTCACTGATAAATGAAATGTTCAAATTGTGTCAGTTTTATAGCCAAAACGTGTTGACAGGAAGTTCATTTGTAGTGTAAAAAGTCACAAAGTTATAAGTAAATGTTTGTAAGTGCTTGAACTGACTTCTATCTACAACTTGATAACAAATAGCGAGTGTTCTTTAATGTGGCATGTCTAATTTTCAGGCAGCTAAAGAACTTTTGTTAGTGTTTCAGTACTTGTTTGGTTTGGAGCCCAACTTGTAATGTAATGTAATGTTAAGAGTTTCATTGGGAGTGACCAGGATGGACATGATTAGAAATGAACACATCACAGGGGCAGCTCAAAATGAGAGGTTTAGACACAAAGTTAAAAAGGCAAGGCTTGGACATGTGCAGAAGATGTTCAAGGGTGTTTAATATGGAGCTGCCAGGCAGGAGGAAAAGAGGGATACCTCACAGGAGATTCATGGATGTAGTGAAGGAGGACACGCAGAGGGTTGGTGTGGCAGAGGAGGATGCTAGGGATCAGGTGAGATGGGTGAAGATAATCCTACGGTGGCCCTGAGAGACCAAACGCACTGCAACTTAAGAAAACAAGAAAAAGCGTTTTTGGGGAAACAATAACATGACAGAAGAGCTGTGGAAGGGATAAGTGATAAGCTAATAGCAAACATGTGTCTACAGTATTATATATATGAGTCATGCAATGAAAACACACATTACCTGCATCTTTTTCTTGATCACAGCACTGACGAACCCTCTGTTCTTTTAAGTGTGTCCATTTCTGTCACTTCCTCAGCTGTTCTGTCACATTATTATGTCCCCAAACACTTCTGTTGTGTTTTGTGTGCTTGTTTTTGTTTTTCTACTTGCTGTTGCTTTTTTTTTTTTTTTTAATTGCAGTGTTTTTAACCCTGTCAGGGTCATCGCATGATCCGTATGAAAACAGCACATGAAACATTAACAGATTTCCCTAATGCGTGTAGTTATTTACTACGTTTATGCTCCGCCCATCTCTGCTTAGACTAGTTGGTTGTTATTTGGCTGTTGAAGGACATTGCAGAGAGCCCCCTGGTGGGCAAACTGTGTAATGTCAACACTCATTACATGGTTGAAGGCTGTTTCTCCATTTCTTCTTTACTTTTATTTCAGTTTAGTAATATAAATGCCCCCACTGATAAATCAGCCAATAGCCAGTATCATACAATAAAATCAACCCACCGATAAATCGATTGGGCTGTAGTCTTCCCACCAGTGGATCTCAGATTGTGACACACTGGGGTGTGTCTGCATTAAGCTGTCCACTGAGGGCAAACAGAATCGTTTTTATGATTGACGACTTTGGAATAATTTTCTAAATAACAGCACAGTAGCCTTGCATAAAAGGACATCCTGAAGCTGTTTTGTAACTGTTGCTCAAGTTTTAAAAGAAATGAAAGTTTTACAGTTAATAAAGAAAAAGGAGGAATTGGTCCAGGAAACTGGATGGCCACAGGAACGAAGGGCCTTCTGCAATATTCAGTTGACTAATTTTAACCAGAACACTAAGATGCATTGTTCATAATGAAGTTTATAAAATATTAACACAATAGTTGCTTTATTATTAGCAGAAAACAACTTGAAGTTTCCTGTATTTGTATAACCAGCCCCAGGAATAGGCGCTGCTGTCCAAAGTGTCCAATCAGCTGCGGAGCAAGGCATCTCGGCAGCCATGGTAAAAATCCAGGTTTGTGCAGATAATACTGTGTATTTTAATAAATGTCATAACGGTACTTTGACTTTGTTTTAAATGTATGCATTTGTCTCTAAAGGAAATGTCCGGCCAGCAGCAAAGCTATTCCTCAGAGTCCGACTTCGACTTTCCTCCAGATGACAGCACATTCAACACTTCAGAGTTCAGGGATGAAGGTGCAGACTTCACAGTGGATCACTCAGGAAGCAGCGATGACGCAGCAACAGGGGCGAAGCATGCCAGTGGGAAACACTCAGTATTTGAAGGATACAAAGACCCCAGCAAACAGTTCAGTGGGAACACCAGATCCTACCACCAAGATGTGAGGTAAGAATGGTTGTGCCATAAACGAATCACTGCTGCCGGTTATGGGGGATTAAGGTAATTCTCTTTGCTTTCTCTGTGGCAGACATCTTAGTGGACGTCAGCTCTACAACCACAGAATGAACAAACATGTGTGGAGGCAGCTTTACTTTCAGCATCCTGTCAGTCAGTTCAGGAGCTACCATCAGGACCCATCCACGATGGGGGGATTGACGGCCGAAGACATCGAGAAAGCTCGAGAGAGCAAGGGGACTGATGGAAAACCACATAAACAGATGGTAATTCCTCTTTCTCATTTCCTGTTCCTTGAACACAAAGATACTCGTTTAAACGATGAATTTCTGCTATTGGTTTCAAATTTTAATGGAAAGTCACATTGCGTTGTGTCTTCTTCAGCTGAGTGAGAGAGCCAGAGAGAGGAAAGTGCCCGTGACCCGGATCAGCAGATTGGCCAACTTTGGAGGTACAGCATTACACTGCGTCTGAGTCATGGATGATTCAGTGGATGTTAATATCTGACTGTATCTGTAGTCGTGCAAGTCTGCATATACATCAGCAGCAAAGTAAAGCTTTGTGTGGCTAGACCTCAGCTTTTAATGGTCCAGATGACATTTATTGGATCCTACATTCAAACTAATATTTGAAAACAGAGTGTGTTCTTTCTGATTACACAGAAGTCAAAGTGAGTCTCTATTAATTGAAAGATCTAGTTGTGTTGGTGAAATGTTGTCTAATTGTTGAGCTTTCTTTGTGCTTAATAATATATCAAAACTGAGTTGGTAAAATTCTAGTCACCTAATCCTGTAATCTTTTAACCTCCCACTTACCTTTTTAGATGAGGTCACTGGTGTTAAGACAGTACTAATAAATTCACGTGACTACATAAGGCCATTTCTAAATGGCAGCGAATACAAAAACAAAGCCCTTAAAGGAACCGAAGGAAACAAGACATTGAGAAATGTGTGTAACATGCTTGCCAGACGTTGGAGCCGCACTCAAAACAAAAACCTCTAGAAATGAGGTCAAGCTTCCTCAGCCTTTTCTTTAACTAATCTGCTCCTGTTGAGATAAAAACATGCCCTGTTAGGCAGCTACAAGCTGGCACAGCGAGACACCGGCAGCCTGAAAGGGAGTTCTGCAATCGTGCAGCCATAAAAGGAATGAAATGTGTTTGACTTTGTAGTGCACACGGCTGTTGTTAATCTATTTCACCACATTCACAGTTTTCCATTTATTGTCTGTGACACATTTAATGAATAAATTAATGCAGTTCAGTTATGTACATTAAAGAAAAAATCTAAAATTGATTTTTAAAATTTAACATTCTCTGTCTGGTTTACAATATACTCACTTGCCACTTTTTTATGCACACCAGTATGAGGTTGGACCTGTTTTTATTTTTTAGAACCGTTTTAATTATTTGCGGCATAGATGCAACAAGGTGATGGAGATATTTATTTATTTATTAGACATTCTGGTTAGAATTAGACGATCTAATCGCACAGTTTCTCCAGATTTGCACGTCCATGATGCGAATGATCCCGCTCCACCCCATTCCAAAAGCGGGTTGTGGTATTTAATGATGCATGGAAGCACAGATCCAAGAATGGATCCGTGTTTTCATGTTGTTTACGCTAAATTCTGACCCTACCATCAGAGTGCTGCAGCAGAAATCAAGACTCATCAGACCAAACAACGTTTTTCCAGTCTTCTTCTGGTCAATTTTTGGTGAGCCCACGTAAATTGCAACTCAGTTTTCTGTTTGTAGCTGCAAGACTGGCACCTGGTGTGATCTAAGACTGCTGTAGCTTAGCTGCTTTAAGATTCAGTGTGGTTTGCGTTCAGATATGCTTTTCTGCATACCTTGGTGGCAGCAAGTGCTTTTTTTGAGTTATTGTTGCCTTCCTGTCAGCTCAAAGCGGTCTGGCTCTTCTTTGACCTCTGACATCAACAAGGCATTTTCAGCCAGAGAGCTACAGCTCTCTGCATACTTTCTTTTTTTTCTCACCATTTCCTGTAAACTCTAGAGATGGTTGTGTGGAGAAAACCCCAGTTTTCCCAGTTTTAACTCACCATTCTTCCCGATTCTCATACTCAGTTTGAGCTTAAGCAGGTCATCTTGATTGCTGTCGTTGACTTTATTGACTGATTAGACATTTGTGTTAGTAATCAATTGAGCGCGTCTAATAAAGTGGCTGGTGAGTTAACCATTAGCCAAAGGTTCAATGTGTATCTTCCAGAAAATGACTGAAGTCATCAGCCTGCTACTTGTTGACTTACCTTACAACACTAGAGGCTAGCTGCCTGACGTTGGATGACTTTCTTGCTAACCTTGTTGCTAGCAACATTTGTGTTTTATTTTGTTTCTTTGTTTTTGTGTTGTTTTTTATTGTGGAGTTTGTGTTGCAGTGTGAGTTTACCCTTTTTGTTGACGTTGGTGATTAGGGGATGCAATTTCTAAGCTAACATTAGCTAATGTTGCTAGTGTTGAACATTGAGAGCAGAGGCAAGGTCCTGAAAAAAGACCTCAGCAGCAAGCATAAACACTTCAGAGGCAACAGAGAGCGCAGTGGGAGATCAGCTTTTACATTCTGTTCACACATTAATAGTACGAGACATTTAATACATAAAAAAATACTTCACATTATTCAGTCAGTAACTTTAAACATATCAAGTGTCTCTTCTAATCCTCCAAATTGTGCCACGACAGGATGTTTTTTCAGTGCTAATCTTACTCAAAGCTCTAATGTTCACACAAGCACAGCAAAGAGCTCGCAGCTAGCCTCAGAAGTAGTTTAAGAGAACTGATCGGCAGCTTTTGTGTTAGGAACTTCTCCTCAGACAGATGATGGATCTGTCAGGAGGAGGCACAGAGTCAAACCGGAGCCAGAAATGTGAACGAGAATATAAAGTGGACAGAAGTGAAACATGAACAGCCTCACATAAGTCAGCATGGAACGTCGACATTGCAGAATTTAGCCACAGCTCATTCCAAACAAGTTGGAATTGCAGAGAGCCGCGACAGGTAGAGAGCTGAGATGATTCAGCATGTTGACAGCGGTAACATTTAGAAGGTGTTGAAAAGAGGAGGCGATGCATGAGCCTGGCCTCGACCCCGTCCTTCACTCCCCTACAACATTTGGCAACTGGGACTCTCCACCATTTGACCTTAGAACTGAAGAAGCTTCTCGGATG
>NW_005187414.1:6193609-6195953 GCF_000239375.1 Pundamilia nyererei
CAGACACACAAAACAGCCAACTGTAAAAACAATTTTACGGTGATATAGTGACATAATTTTCCACTTGGATTTCTTTTAATAGTTCTTTATATCTCTATAATGTTTTCAGGCACCTTCGGTCCGGAAAAATGCTGCTTTCAATTCCTCCGAGTACGTTTTCCAGCCAAAAGAGTGACGAGCTTTGAATACACCGACAAACGGTGTGCAATGGAAGGCGTGTTGTAAGTGACTCCAGAGTTCAAAATAAGCAGACTAGTATATATCTAGTATGCTTACAGATATATTTAAAAAATATATACAAGTTGTCACTATCATTAATTTTTTGTCTCTGTTTTAGCTTAAAGACGGTGGGTGATAAACAACTCTGTGCTGATCCAACCATGCAGTGGGTAAAGAAAATCATTGAATCCATCCAGTCGAAGAATGACATCACCCCTGGGTTTCATGGTCCTGGGTCGGTGACCCAGTGTTTTGTATTTTGTAGTATTAATAATAATCCTTGATTTTATTATGTGTCATTGCTAGTCTCTTGGTTTTGTTTCTGTATTTCTAGCTACCTACGTTCTTTAGTATCTCCTGTTATGCCTACTCTGTGCCTTTTTCATGTTCCACGGTTCACGTCTCTGTCTCAATGTCAACTCTGCATCTCTGTGTTATGCTTCCTGTTTTACTTGGACAGTCTCTATCCCATGTTGGTGTGTTCTTCTTTGCTTCTTTGGTTTCGTTATGTGTAATTAGTCCCAGCTGTTTTTCACTCCTGTTTCTGGCTCCCTCATTACCGCCTGTGTATTTAAGCCCTGTCTTTTCTTTTGCTTGTTGCTTGTCTGTCTGTGTGTCGTCCTCCATGTTGTCTCTGCTTGTCATCCACTGTGGTTCATGGTTTCAGGTTTGTTTAGTTAGTTTTCCCAGTTTAGGTTTTCTTTAGGGTTTGGTCCCTACCCATCTCTGCTTCTGTTTAATTTCTCATCACTTGTAAAGCTCACTCACAGTAAACTCAGTGCCTGCACTTGGGCCCTTCTCTTTCCACTTCACATGTCTGCAGTCGCAGCTCTGAGAGTACAGACCAGCCAACATGGACCCAGCAGCATATGCTCCCTCCGAGGAGCTCCAGGAGGATTTAAATTATTCAGAAGATTTAATCACTCTATTTGAGTGTATTGATTCCAACTCAGTGACTGTTTCCTCTGGCTCTGTAAACTCAAACTGTTAACTCCGTATTTGTTATCCTAGAACAGTGGTTCTCAAAGTTTTTACATCATTCCCCACGTGGCAGGAAGAAATATTTTCACAGCCCATCTAAACAAAACAATGACAGAAAAACCTAGGTGCAACTTTATTTAGATAATAAACTCATTCAGAATGAATCCTTCAGTAATTTTTTTTTCCAAACAACTATTTGTAACTTTTGTCACTAGACTGTTTCATTAGTCTGCAACACTTCTTCAAAAAAGCAACAAGTTAAACAGAATGTGAATATTAATGTTGCACACTTGGATTAAAATGAATTGAAACCAGTGTGGCTTTGTGAGTTCGCTTTTACTGTATCTGCAAATATATATGTAGACATAGCACAACATTACACACTTTTGCAGTCTCACACAACTCTTATAGGCGCACTGCCTTATGGTTAGTTTTTAAACTCAAAACACTAATACTTCTTACAGTACAACAAACATAAACAAAAGATAGTGTGATCCACCAGTCAATATCTGCTGTGATCACAGCCCAGTACAGGTATAAATCCACAAAAGCGCCACGAGGTTTCCGTACAAACTAATAAATTATCTCTAGCTGCTAATCGTTAGCGTCACGGCTAATTCACATCGCTACCAATAACTTATATACTTTTTTTTTTCTTCTAATAACTTATATACTAATGACACATAATGGGGATTAACGGCCAACTTTCTCACATTCCCTGCAACCCCGTGGACTCATCTGTAGATACATTTTAAGTTATTTACCATCTGCTTACCTGCAAATATATGTATGTAGACATAGCACAACGTTACACACTTTTGCAGTCTCACACAACTCTTATAGGCGCACTGCCTTATGGTTAGTGGCTGGGCTTATTTACTCCCTCTAGAGCAGCGGTCCCCAAACCCCGGGCCACGGAGTCATTTGGTACCGGGCCGCGAGAGTTGAGGCTCGGGTGTGAAATGTATGGTTTTTAGGGTTTGTTATGGTTTTTATCGTTAACTCGGTTTTCCTGGGTCTTTTCACGTGTGTTATGAATAAATCTTCTTTTTTCGGTACCGGTACTAGTTTTATTTTGTTGTATTTATCCGCGACACCTTAAAGGCTGGTCCGTGAAAATATTGTCGGGCATAAACCGGTCCGT